>NW_028288538.1:7082575-7385606 GCF_059628265.1 Tinamus guttatus | reverse complement strand
CAGGAACCTCTGATGCACCACTCTTAGACATGGGACAGCAGTGCAGCTTGCAACACATGGACAAGCAGCTGTAGTGGGGCTGGCACAAGCCAGCGTTAGCACTGGACAGCCTCAATTCAGGGTGCTTCAGGGCTTGGCCTGGAGACCAGCACTTTCCTGGTAGCATTTTTGTCTGAGCGTAATCCCCAGAGCCTTGGGTAGGGAGAGGACAGAATCTATCATCACTAGAATAGTAAATTTTGGCTCAGTCCAGAAAAAGATAGAACAGTGCTTTCTACATCCACCTTTGTAGTGTGATTCATTAAAGTGATTAAGCTCTGACTGAATGGAAAAAGGCTGTGGTTTGAACATGCTTTGCCCTCTGTTTTGCAATAGCCACCAAAGCTCCTTTTCTCCAGGGAAAAGGAGGAGGTCTTGTCCCTGCAACCTACTCCTCCTGCCAGCTGTCTCTTGAAAGGGAATTTCTTGCCCAGTAAAGTGCTTAGACACACCACTGCAGGGTTGATGCACTGCACTTAGTTCCCTTTAAGTGTTACCACGTGAAAACCAAGCAGCTGTCCCCAGAATGCACCGTAATTTAATTGACCCTTGTATATGGGCAAAGCAGGTGGCTTTTAAGCTCCTCTTTTCAGGGCATGGCAGGGAAGGCACACAGACTTGGCTTTATTGACCAAAGAAATGGCCACAGCTGGAGGCCAAGCAAAGAACCGTGTTACCAGAGGTTTGACACAAGACATATATGAACATGAGTCTTAAGGAAATGTGATTTTTCCCTCTTTTCTGCCCTGTGAGGGTCCAGCAGTTACCTGTCTGCTTTGCTCACTTGTCTCTATACCTGTGCTGGAAACGAGTTGAGCATTTGTTCTCCAGAACCTCCTGAAATACTCCCTGGTGAGCAGGGAAGAGCAGGCGGCCTCAGCCTCTGTCCCATCATGGACCTGAGAGGGATGAACTGAGTAATCGGCAGCCCGAGGGCACCATCTAGTGAACAGCCAGGACTGCAGGAACCTAAAACGGGCAGGAACTGGGGGAGAGTTTGGGTTTGCTTCCTTGGGGAGTTCCAAAGGAATGGAGAATCCCCGTTTTGCTTTCCCCCACCCAATTTTTTCAGCATTTTCTGATTTTCTGGGACTCCTGCAGGAGGTCTCTGTTGTGGGTGAGCCTCCCGGTTCCTCATCCCTCCAGGCCTTGGCCCCCTCTGCAGAGGGAGCGTTTGGCTGTGCTGTGCTGTGACAAGGTGGTAGGGCTGAGGGGACAAGTTTTTACTGGCTCCATCCCTTGCTGCAGAGCCATGGGCCAGTGGCAGGAAACCCAAGCCCATGGGATACCGTGTGGGTACCACTGAGAGCATCTCCAGGGCAAATCAGTCCTGGGGATGTACCCAGGGAGGTCTCAGGTCTTCTCCTCTCAAAATATGAGAATATTTTGCTCTTTTTGTGGTTTGGAAAACAATATTTCTAATGCAAAACACACTGCTTGGGGAGGGCTTGGGGTGTGCGGGGTGGATTGGTCCAGGCTGCTCGCTCCGAGACTGTCACTGTGTTTCCCCAGGGGCTGTTCCCGCTCTTGGGAAGCTCTGGGAATTACACACATTGCCAGGAGAGAGTGGACCTGGTTCTTGCTGTTTCCCAGGGAATGGGGGTCTGAAGCTCCAAAGTGACACTGTGCCCATGCCTCCTCTGCAGGAACCAGCCACACATCTGAAGCTGCCACAGAACAGGGTGATTTTACTAAGGAAAATCTTCGAAAGGGCAAAAGAACTTTCCAGATCCCTGTGTACACTCTGGTGGGTGTCATACACGTGGCCCTGGCAGGGCTCCCTGGTCCCGGCATCGGGGAGTTTTTCCTCCTTCACTCTCATGCCCAGCACCTTCCCCAGCAGCTTCTGCTCCTCGTGGCCCTCCTGGAGGTGCACGGAGGCCACGGGGGGACATGAGCGGCCAGACACCCCGCAGCTTGGCCGAGCCGCCTCAGCTCGGACACCTCTCGCGCCCTCATCGCTGGCAGGCGGCCCCGTCTGGCGGACGGGGCGCGCGGAGAGAGCGTTTCCTCCGCAGGCAGCCGCGATGGTGCCCGAGTGGCTTGTTTGTCATGAGGGGAAGGCTGTTGCTAGGCCACCCCGGCCCTGGCGCTGGCTGCCGCGGGTGTTCGCAGCCAATCGGGCCGCGCGCGCCCGCCTGCCCCACGCGCAGCCCCACGTCACACCCATTGGCTTCTTACGGCCAGGCGGGTTATGGAGGCGCCAGGGATTTTCATTTATAGCCGGCTGCAAGTGTTCTGCCTTCTAATTCACGCTCCCCCTGCGCTCCTGGTCTCCCTGCATCCCCCTCCATGGGGATTTACGTTGCAGAGCCTCCGAACACAAATCCGCAGCCTCCGAAAGGGGGAGAACCAGGTGCTCCCCAGAGCTGTGTTTCCTGGCGCTGAGTCAAAGCTGCTCTTTATACTCCTAAATATTTCAAGCACCCAAAGGACATCCTATACCCAGCCAAAACAAGCAGGGCCCCAGCTGATGCCCTGGGGTGGAGAGGGGAAAGGAGCCCCAAGGGAGCAGGGACCTGCTCAGAGGAGGACAGCAAGACCCAGAGTCATGCCGGGGTAAAGGGACCTGTTCAGCCCTTGAGGATGTTGTGAGCCTCCTGGACGGCCGGGGCAGAGCGGGTGAGAGGAGCCGCAGCCGTGCAGCACATCTTGTACAGACGAGAGAGGAAGGGGCACCACAACCATGCAGCACCTTGGGGACAATCCACGAGGGACGCATCTCCTGACTCTCCCATGAAAACCTCCTTTTAGCAGGAAAGGGGCAAGCGCAGTGACAGCGAGAGAAGCACCTCTCGGTCTGAGCTGTGCAGTGCTTAAGGAGAGGCTGTTGCTAGACAGAAGTAAACGCTGTCACCCATCTCCTCCCATTGGTTCAAATTCACTCCAATGACGAGCTTATCAGTTACCTGCTCTTGCAGCTGGTTGAAAAACTAATTTGCCAATGTTTTTCCTCTGATAAAAAAGCCCCGAGCCCCCATTGCTGGCTTCACGGGCTTGTATTAATCATTTTTCAGGGACACTCAGGCAACTGCCACGTATTCTGTGAGTTCTCAAATTGCTGTGATTTTTAGCATGAACGTTGGAGCCAGCCCCAAACCTGCTCCCACCCTCCTCCACCTGCGGGAGGATGTTGAGCTTTCCAACAGGAGCAACACTACGCTGGGACGATGATAAAGCAGTGCAAATAACAGCTATTCCGAGCCGTAGCGATTCCCTGACGTTTAGGTGAATATTCACAAACATCTGTGAAAATCCCGATTAGCTGTTGAATGCTTCAGCAGGTGGAGCGGGGAGCCAACGTTGTCATTAATGTTATTCATAGCAAACATTGGTGTCTGACACTCGCCTTGCCCGGGCGTAGCAGGTTACCGCCACCTACCCCTGTCATCTGCCATCAGGTTTTCTCCCTCACCGGTGCATTTTTTCTTGAGATTTTCACAAAGGACTCAAAGGAAACCTCCTCCGTGGTTGTCCTGCCCATCTTCCTTCCTCAGTGACCATGCCTTGGAGCTACCACAAGCTCAAGGCCGCAGTGTGTTTTCTTCCAGCCATTTAAAGCTGATGTGAGTCAGGACTGACCCCAGCTTGGCCTCCCCATGGCCTGGAAAAAACAGCAAATTGGCAAAACTTGCAGGGTGCATGAGCACCACTGGACATAAGGACAGCAAATTTGTCACCCAAGCAGGGAATGTTTCAACAGGGGATTTAAATCAGTGTTGTGGAGATGGAGGCCAAACTCTGCAGCACACGAACTCTGAGACAGAGCTGGATGCTTTCCCATCCCAGTGCAATGTTAAACTCTGTTTCCAGGAGGACACGTCAGCAACCGTGGAAAGCCTCAGTGATGGTAGCGGAGGGAAAAATCTGCCCCAAAATACAGAGCACTTAGAAAAATCTTTCCCTTACGCTAGAGCCGACTGGACATATTTCATCTCGCCTCAGCCTGGCACACTTTGGAGCAGTTCCCTCCAAAGCGTTTTAATGGTCGCTGCTTTAGATGTCATCTGATTCTGCTTTTCTTTCCTTATTTCCTCTTCCTTGCTGTCTCTGGCTGCCTGCAGCACGGAATGAGTCACAGGCTGATAAATCCTCGAGTCCTTCCACCTCTTTCTGTACCATTCCTCGTCCCCTCGTGGCCACGTGTGGGTCTCAAGCGGAGCCGCCGCGGGGCCAGGAGGCGAAGCGGGGCTGAGGGGCGGCGAGGGAGGATGTCTCGCCCTGCTGAGAGCTGCGTGCGGGCGGCGCGCCGCAAAGCGAAGCCCTCGCGCGCGAGCGTCAGCGGGGCCGGGACACGCGTTGTTCGGGAGCCGCGGGCGCCCTGCGCCGCTGCCTGCCAGGGCGGACGCTGTTTGCAAAACCAGGTCCCCCCCCAGGGCCTGGGTGCAGAATGAGCCTCCTGCAGCCGCGTGCCCGGCGCGGGGACGGGGGACAGGCACGGCGCGGCCTGGCTGCCCGCCCGCCCCGCTCCGTGCCTCACGTTTTCTCCAACGTGCTTTCCCGTCCCTGTGTTTTCACTCCAGCTCTCATTTGAGATGAAAGCGGGAGAACACTTGGCAGCCGCCCCAGGCTGATAAATAACCTGAATCGTGGCAGGCTTGAAGGGATGCCCAGTGCAGGGCGGCTGGCGGGGACGTGGCCTTTCGGGAGCCACTGCTGTGTCCCAGGGAGGGCGATGTGGGGCACAACAGGGGATGCTTGAGGAGCTCGCTGGATCAGGAACCTGCTTGACACAGGCTGACACCCGCGGGCTTCAAGGACCTTGTCCTGGAGCCACGTTCTTACCGGTTTCTTTCCTCTCTGGTGGAGAGCAGATAGCCCACAGCTTCACTGAGCAGATGGGGTCATTAATATTTCTTTAAAGAGAGCACAACTGTTGAAGCACTGCATCCATGTCACAATCCAGACCTGTTCTATATATGGCAGAGCAATTCCACGCTGTCTCCAGGCTGCCGGGCAGGAAAGCGTTAAGAAGGGAAGAGCGAGATGCGTCTTGTAATTGCACTGATGTCTGCGTCAGGTGTGCCTGCGTCAGCGGCTGCCTTGGCCGCTTCCCAGGGCTCGGCCTCATCTCTCCCTCCTGCTGTCCGCGGGGAAGCGCCTCTGACCCCGCCTGGCCTCGCTGGGGGGCAGCGCGGGCTTCGCTCGGTGCTGGCTACCGTGCCCGTAGCACGGCCGGGCTGCCCAAAGCCCCCGCGGCGCTGCTGGGCGCCGTCCAGGTGGATGCACATCCAGCACCCGTCCTGCTGCCTCCTGCCTGCACCAGCCAGGCTCACCGTGCCGGGACCGGGGGGTCCCAGCGCCCAAAGCCACAGGCCGTGCTAGCAGCCAGCAAGAGCGCGATGGCTGAGGCGCCAAGGGGAGACACTTTGCATCAGCGTGAGGTTCCTGCAGCGCTGGCACCCCTTGATCCAAGGTGCTCTGCACAGATACCCTGTGAGACACCCAGAGCCCACGCAGGAGGGCAATCCGCACGTGCGGAGATGGGGAAATGCTGGCTGGCATTTTTAACAGTCCTGCTGTCCACGTGGGTCACCTGCTGCAGCCTCGTTAAGGGCCCATTGCGGTGCGCAAGGAATGTGGTTATCAAAGGACTGCAGGTTGCCTTGAGGCAACGCGGGCCTCCAAGTCGGGGGGACAGGCAAGGATAGAGCTTCAAAGCACCAGCCATGTGAGAAACAGGCTTTTAAAAATTTTATTTTTAAAGTATACCAAATGTAGGTGACTCATACAATGATCAACTTCAGGGAAGCAGGGCTGGACCTGCCTCCCTGCAGCACGAGGCTGTAGTCAGCTTCACTTCATTCATGAAAACGCCAGCTCAGAGCAGGTTCTCCTCTTCTAAGCGGGCGTCAAGGCAGTCGCTCTAATAACAGGCTCACTAGCATGGGAAGATCCCTGTGAGTCAGGAGCAAGCGGACTATGGACTGTGATTAGGGACTGCATTGCCAGCCCTGCCCGGGGAGGGGCTGGGTGACACCCTGTGGCACTTTCCCTTCACATGTCCTTTCTTCACACTGTCTCTTCATGACATGCCCTTGCCCCAGGCAACCCTCCTCTTGCAACCCTGCCCAACAGGCAGCTTCTCTCTGCTGCAGAAAGGCAGGCAGGCCCCACCTACGCAGTAATGCTGCCCACAGTGTCTAATCAAGGACATCCAGACCTTCTGCACCACAGGGGACTCAAAAGCCATCTTGAAGGAAAAAGTAATTGGAAGGTCACCAAATACCTTCTTCTGGTGGCACATGGCTTAGCAGCCGCTGCAGCACAGCACATAGTGCAGCCAGTGACACACAAGGCAAGGCTTCACCCTTAACCTGCTCCCTCCTGCAGAATTTCCCCATGTGATCATGCACACAACACAGCTTTTTTTTTCAATCAATGATTTTTAATTCACCATTTGACAAATATATGAATAGTTGATTTTAAATCTAGTCATCCTGATTAAACCTGGACTTTCAGCCCTCATTGTGCAATGAAATTGGGAAGGAAACTGGTTGTTTAACCGGCCCCGGACAGTGTGCAGTTTTCAGGTGTCAGCAAGACAACATAAACTTCTGTACCATGGCTGTGATGTACACTATGGGCTAAATGACCTCCAGAAGTCACTGACAACCTGAATTCTTGCACAGTTCTGCAACAGCCTGAAGTGCTAGCATGTTCAAGGAGAAGGAAACACTGCTTTTCCTTCTGACCATTTAAGAGGGCCACATCAGGGTCCTGCTCATCACCAAAGATTCAGGGAAGAGGTAAGAAATTAGCAGCAAGAGTCAGAACTTGCACACCACCATGGAGGGCTTCCTACCCTCCAAGAGGCCATCGTATGTAGGTCCTTGATACCCTCTTCCAAGACGTGTGGAGGTCCTGGCAGCAGGGAGCTGCCGCAGGATGCGGCTCTGCCTCCTTCTCCTCCCAAGGGATGCTCAAGGCTCCCTGCCACCAAGTCTGCAGCCTGTCACAGCCGGTGCCCCGAGAGAGGGGCTGGCACAGGAGAGACGGGCTGCACAGCATCCCACCATGCCCAGAGGCCGGGGTGCTCTGTCCTGCCTGATCCGGGCTGGGGGGGTGGCGGGGTAACACACCACAAAGTGCAAGGAAGGGAACCCCCCCACACACAGCCCTTCCCCTTGGAGCACTCGGGGAAGGCTCCAGAAGGCCAAAAGCCATGAGTGTTTCCAAGTGCGATTGTTTTTCCATCAGCAAATGCTCCCACCGAGCTGGCAGCGCCAAGACATCACGCACCCTCGGCACTGCCACCTGCACTTCCCTCAGCACGGGCTGGCGACGGCAGCAACCGTGTCACCGTCCACCCTGGGACATTGCAGCTGGGCAGGGCATTTGGGGTGCAAGCCCTGTGGGAGGGCAGCACCCCACAGACCACGCCGTGGGCGCCAGCAGCCACCTCTGCTCTTCGTGGCTGAAGGCACCAGGATGTCTGGAAGCCGCAGAGAAGCTGTCGCCCCTCACAGGCCGTCGGCGTTCAGGTCTGCGGGCCAGTACCGGTCGTCCATGTACTGGGCACTGTCTGCGACAGGGCTGGGGGACCTGGGGGGCAGGCTGGTGGCCAGCTCCTCTTCCCACTCCACCTCCACCAGCCTGTAGAGCTCCATGGTCGTCTGCGCATCCTCCACTGACGAGTGCCCTTTGCAGCCGACCTGAGAGCAAAGGGGAGAAGGTCCTATTAGGAGGAGGGGCTGAAAGAGTCCTACAGCCATGCCGTTTGCTTGCTCATAAGGACAAATTCTGGGGGGCTCGGAGACAGCAAGGGTCAGATCCAGCCTTACACAGGCCTGGATGTCTGCGCTTCTCTGGGGGTTCCCTGCTTCACTGAGGGGCTGAATGGCAGCTCAGCTAGAGGAGCTGCTCCCCCAGCTTGACTACGGACTGATGGGATCATGACTGCAGGGTCAGGGAGGCTGGTGCTCACCTGGATCTTTTTGTGGAGCAGATGCTTGGCCAAGCTCTTCAGAGACGCATTGGCTTTGACAGGTATTCCTGCCTTCTGGTTCAGCAAAGGGATGCGGCTGGTGTCTCGGGTCCTGTCTTTCGGATGGAAGTACTTGAGAGCTTGGAAGTCATTGTGGATGGCGTGTCCTACCACAATCTTGTCTTTCAAGATCTTCAGGATCTGAAAGTGTCAGACGAGGTTAGACAGGTAGTGCAGCAAAAGAAACACAGAATAAGTATAAAATAAACCATTGGCATTACATTTCTTTGGTTTTAGTCTCTTGGGTCCCAGTAGTGAGTGGTAACCAGTTGGTCCCATTACAGGGTGTAACTCAAGTCCAGGGCAGCACAAGGCAGGTACGCAGTGCAAACTAGAGCTAGAGCAAACCAGCCTGGCTTGGACAAGGCTTAGGTGGCTCCTCCTTTTGTGCTTATGTCTCTACACCAGAGCAGCTCAGCACGGGTCCCCTCATACCCCAGTTTGTGGCTGGCAGATTCCACGCAGCCCAGTTACAGCAGAGCATCACTGGCAGCATTTCTAAATCCCTCCCCAGGCACAGGCCTGCTGGAGGGGCTCCTGCTGCTTGCCTAGGGCTTGTTTGCAGGAGTTCAGAGCCTCTCTGCCAAAGTCCTGGGTGAGCGGCAGCAGATACAAGCTAAGCAGCACCATTTTTATGATAAAAGCCCCCCAAGAGAAGGGCCAAGAAGAGGTGTTGTTGTGGCTAGGGACACACTATGGGCTTCTCTGAATCCTGGCAAAACGTGACAGTCATGCCAAGAAGGAATGGGGCAAATTCCCAGTCAGGGCTGTCGAGTTGACCCCCTCCCACCCTGGGGCCGCACGTCCCCGTGTCACCTCCGCCTGGGCAGCCCTGAAGGGAATGGCGCTCTTCATGTGCCGCCTGGTGATCCCGCTCCAGCGCGTCCGGTAGTCTGCGACGGGCAGCTCGGGCCGCACGTACTTGTCGTAGACGACGTCGCCCTCGTAGTTGACCACGGAGCAGCGCGCCAGCTCGCTGCGCCTGCCGCCGGGGCCGGTGCCCACCATCTCGCAGTCGATGGCCACGTACTTGGCCGGGCGCCGCAGGGACGGGGCCGCGCGCGCCGGTGCCGAGCGCTCCGGGGAGGCGCGCGGGGACAGGCCGAGGGGCTGCTCGGCCCTGCCGGCCCTGCCGCGCTGCGGCTCGGCGCCCCGGGGGCCCTGGCGCCGGCGGGGCCGCAGCAGCCCCCGGCGCTCCAGCAGCGCGCGGCGCTCCAGGAAGCGCTGGTGCCGCCGGCTCCGCTTCTTGCCGCGGCCCGGGGGGCCGGGGCCGCCCCCCGCCGCAGCGGGGCCCTGGGGGCCCGGCACGGAGAGCACCGGGGGGGCCCCACGAGGTGTCACGCGTCCCTTGCCGGGAGCCATCCCTGCCGGGCGGGACGGCGTCAGCCCGCGCTGCCCCCCGGGCCAGGGAAAGGGGGCACTGCCGCCCCCAGCCCGGCCCCTGCCCGCCCGCAGCCCGGCCCCAGGCCGCTGGGAGCCGCATTACCGCCCCCAGCGCCCCTGCCTGCCCCATTAGCGCGCCCGGGCCCCATACCCGGCTGCCAGCCCCCTGCCCGCCCCATTAACGCCCCCAGGCCCCATACCCGGCTGCCAGCCTGCCCGCCCGCCCCATACCCGGCCCGCGGCCCCCTGCCCGCCCCATACCCAGCCCGCGGCCCCCTGCCTGCCCGCCCGCCCGCCCGCCCGTCCGTCCCAGGCCCAGCCCCCAGCTCCCTGCCCGCCCCATACCCGGTTCCCAGTTCCCGGTTCCCGGCCCCCCGCGCTCACCGGCCCGGCTCGGCGCGGCCCCCACGTGTCTCCCCGGAAGCCGCGTCCCGCACATGCCCGGGCACGTCCCGCCGCGGCCCCGCCCCCGAGCGCTCCCATTGGCCGCGTCTGGGACTAGATTTGCATAAAGGAGGCGGGGCGCTCTCTCGGGCTGTAACGCGAGCCCTCCCCTTTAAGGCCACCCTCCCCTATAGGGCCGCCTTATCCTCCCCTCCTCTTCCCTTCCCTATAGGGCCCCTCTCGCCTCCGCGCGTGGGTCCCGGACCCTCCTCCCTGCACGAGCCGCGGGGCAGGAGGCTGTGCCCCTGCTGTGTTGCAGGAGTGCTCCCTGCAACAGCCCTCGCTATAGGGATTGTCTCATAGGGACCCTCGCTATAGGGCTCCCCTTGGTTGGATCTGTGGGGAGGGATGGAGGAGACGTAGCTGGGGGTATCTCGGAAGCCTTCAGGGTGGGTCCCGTTCCGTCATGAGGGAAGCGCCCGCCCTGTCCCCGTGTCCCGGCTCCTTCCCGCGGGCGCGCAGGTGTCGGTCGGGCTTCAGACCGGCCTCGCGGTGCTTCCCGCCTCGGTGCTCACGGAAGCAGCGGCCCAGGTGGTCAGAAGCAGCTGTGGGGCGGCCGTGGGCGCCGCGGGGCCGGGCCGGGCGCGCGTGGCCGCACGGGCCGGGCGCCCTAGGGCAGACTGTGACTTGTTGTGGTGAGACCAGCCAAACAACAACAAAATCACTAGTCTTCCACAGGGCGCCCGGCAGCAAGGCCCTCCTCTCCTGGCACCTTGTCCCTGGCATGGACAGAGCCGCTGGGGCCCCGTCTGGACCCGTCGTGCCCGGTTCCCAAGCGGATGGGCCGAGCACGGCCCCGGGGCTGGCGTCGCACGTGTCCCCCCGTGCCAAGCGTGCAGGCCGAGCGCTGCTGTGGTCACCGTTTCCCCTTAACCCACCCGTGTAGAATTAAATAATTGCCCCTCAATTCAGTTTTACCTCAGTCTTTTCCATTTTTCTTCTGGCTGGCAAACTTCTGGGTCTGGAAGGGGCCTCACGGATACGACGGCCCTTCCTCAGGCTGAAATGATGCAAGTGCAAAGTGAAAAGACACTTTCCCTGCCCCTTGGCTCCTGCTCAGCAGCAGCCAGCGGGTTCGTAGCATTTTGTGGCCTTTCCACGGAGCTGCCTGTCTCCAGTATGGCGGGGAAAGTGGAGGGCGGCACCGGGAAGGTTGCGCCAGGTTTTCCAATGAGCAGAGCCCCTCAGGTTCCTGTTAACAGGGGCTTGTGCTGCCCAGGGTGTTTCTGACCCATGGGCAAGACAGTGATTTGAGTGCAATCATGGTCCTCCTGAATGGGGTTTCCTGCGCGCTGTTACCACGTCCTCTTGGTCCACCTTGGTTCCCCAAGGTGTGCAGGACCTGTTTCTTATAGAAAATTCCCCTTTGTCAAGTCACCTCTGGAAACCCAGAATGGTTTTCAGAATGGGAAATGGTTTAGCAGTTGGTCCAAATATCCCCTTAGCTTCCCTTGAACTGTTGCAGTGTTGGTGACTTCCCTGCACCTCTTACAGCGTCTTTGCCACCAATGAGTTGGTCTTGAGGGCTGCAGCCTTTCCCCAGGCCTGGGAGATCCACCTGGGAACCAAGATGCGGAGTCATGGGCTGCTCTTCCTCGCATGCAGCAGAGGGACTGGGATTTCCCTGAGCTTCCCAGAGACCTGGGCGAGAGCAGGAGCAGGATAAGAGCTGCAGCCAGAATCTGCCCATAGAAACTTACCTAAAAGCTCTAAAATCCCCCGCTGTGACTCGTGCCGCTGGGCCGTGCGGATGAGCGAGGCTGCGTCCCCTCCGGCGCCGCGCTCCCGGTTGGCCGCACGCGCCCTGCGCTCGGCAATCTCCCTTCCCAGGCGCTGCGTCTTGTAAGAGGCACGTGAGTCCCTTTGGCAGTGCTCAGCTTTAGCTGTACCCTCCTGGTTCCAAAGAAATCTTGACAGCAGCAATTAAGAGCTCATGGGGGGGAGGCAAAAGCTTTTTCCAGTTTTACAAGGCCACAATAGGTCTGACTGCAAGGGAATAGCGGTTATTTTCCTCCCATGACCCAGGTGTAGGGAGGGAAGTGAGAAAAGTCAAAATTGCTTTAAAAGGGTCCGTCCGCGTACCGTGGACTCCTCTGGTCCCACCAACCTCTATGCTATAAGCTCAGGATTATCAGCAGATAGTTCTCATATCATCTCCTGCTCCAGTGAAAAGGGAGGCAGCTTCTGCAGGGGAAAATCTGCACAGCAAAGAATTTGCATCAGGGAAGCTGAAGCATGAGGAAAGCTGGGAGCAGACTGTGGGGAGTTGTCCTGTTGGCAGCACTTGCTCGTATCCAGAGCCTGCGTTAGGTGTCAAAGCCACAGGAGGGCCGTGTCCACGACCAGGACAAGTCTTGCGACTCCTCTTGCAAGCTTGTTCGTGGGAAGGTTGGTGCAGAACGGAGGTGTCGCTCATCTCTGCAAGGTCCTGTCATCTCATTATAGATGGAGGGTTTGGCACCGTGTGGTAGAAACTGTGCTTTGGATGTCACAGATGAGCCAAGAATTAAGATGAATATAGAACATGCCAGAGCCCAAGAGAGATTTCTGCAGTATTTTCATAATTTCAAATAATAGGGAAATTTGTAAAACTCTGGGTAGATCATGGATAGAATAACAGGCTAAATTTGTCAGATGAATAATTTACAAGAAGTGATTGGCCCCTCTCCAAGGGAGACAAGCGCGGCCTGATCTGGGCTGAGCAGCCTCGTGGTTGTCCTTGGCTGGGAGCCGCTCTCTTTCCTGCCGCACTGTCACTGCTCCTGTGCTACAAGTTGCTCTCAGACAAGGTGCCTGCCCTCGGGTTACTGTTTTCCATGGCTGCAGGATTTTCTGCAAAGCTCAAGGTCCCCACAAAGCCGAGATACAGCCCTGGAGTGGGCGTTTTGTCCTCTCGTTGCAGCGCGCTCCTCTGTGGGGCCCGGCCCTGCGTGTCCGTGGGCGTAAGCTGGCTCAGGGCGTGCGGACCGGGCCGGCCCTGGCCCCTTCCTGCTCTCCAGGCACATCCCTGTCTCCTGGCCTTGGCTCCTGCAGCCTGCCCGCTCCGAGCAGATGGGGGAATAGAGACATCTTGGCGTTGGGGATGGAAGGGAGAGGAGCGCGTGCGAAGTCCCAGCGCTGGGACGAGGTGGCAGCAGGCGGCCGGCAGCCAATTAACACGCTCATGTGCATGAATCAGGATCAGCAATTCCAGGTAAACTCCCTGGGAGCGGCTAACAGAGCCTCCCGCCCGCCCAGGGAGCCAAGCGGCGAGCAGAGGGCTCCAAGAACGCCAGCACGTTCCTGCTGCGACTCCGAAATGCCTCATTTCCCAGCGCCAGCCTGATCCTGTTCTGTCTCCTGTTCCTGCAGAGCTGGAACGCTGCCTGTGGAGCGTGGTGCCGGCGGCGCCCGTCCCTGTGCGGCTCCGGCCTGACTTTGCCCTGGCAGTGCCCGTCACCCGGCCCTGCGGCAGGGAAGGGGACCCACGTGCGTCCTGGGGCGCTGTGTGGACGTGCCGGTGGCACTGCAGAAATGCCCTTTTGGGGAGGGGGTTTCACTCTGGTTTCCTTCCGCAGTTGGTGTCCGCACCAGGGTCTTTGATGCATCACCAGCATTAGCTACATCATCTCCCTACTGCATGTGGATATGGAGGAGGACCCATGCGTTGGCTACGAGGTAGGAACAGCTTTTCCTCCGTGGAAGAGAAAGTATCACTTCAATGCAGGAGGCCAAAACACAAGCACAGGAGAGCTTTGCAGCAGGAGGATGGTGTTGGCAAAAGGGGAAGGGGCACTTGGCACCCACCTACTGCCAGCCAAGGACCCGGCACAGTCCTGGGCTCTGCTGGGCACCTTCCCAACTGGCAGTGGCTTCCCTGGAGGAGACACTCTTGTTTTGTGGGGTTTCTTGTGGCCATGGCTGGAGAGATGATCAGAGGAGAGGCACGGCTGGAAAAAGCAGGGCTGGGTTATGTAGGAAGGAGAAGCATCTCTTAGTCATCCCCCTGCTATGAGGAGCCCCTGGCCCCAGCTCAGGGTGCTGATGGAGCCATCCTGGGCTGCAGATGTAACTGGCTTATGGTCTGAGGCCACTGTTATGAGGACACAGAAAAGCTAGGAAAGCAGCTTTTCCAGGTCTCCACCATGATGCATTTAGAGCCCTGCCACCCAGAATTCTCCTGTCACTCCATAGCAGAGATTCAGCACAGGAGGCTGCCCTTTTGTGACAAATTTTACCCTAATTCTTGTGAAGAGGGCAAAGCAGTTCATCCTCCATCACTTTGCAGTGATGGCAACAGCTCCTGCTCCGTGAAGCTGGGCTGAGGCTGGGATTTGTCTCAGGTTCATGGACAGCTGCTTGCACTTGAAGGGAACCAAGGCAAGAAGTCTGGGTGTTAATCAAGAAACATCAGCCACGGAAGCTGGTGGTTTCTGCAGCTTGTATCGTCAAGGACCTTTGTGGAGTGAGGCATCTCTGTAGGGTCTCGGACACCTGGGTCTAGGGCTTTTGTTGTTCTTACTTTATTCCTTAATGCTTCGGCTGCAGCTCCTCTCTGGAGTCCCTGACTCTTTAGCTGACTCATGCACAACCTCCGGGAGACCACAGCTTCTGGCCAAGGTCTCAGGAGAACCGGGATGAGCCGTGATGGGACGGCACCCACGGGGCCTCGAGGAGTGCTGGAAAGCCCTGCCTGGAAGGCAGAAACCTCCTTCCAGTGGGAGCCCCTCTCTGACTCCGAGAGCCCCCATTGCTCCTCAGACCTCACCTGCTCCATGCCCCCGGATGGCGGCCCCTGCAGCACCTTCCCCCCGGCCACATCCCGGCATGGAGCTGCTGATCCTGGGATTTCCCAGACAATCCGTCTGGCTGAGCATCGGGACAGCAGAAACTGCCACATCCCGCGCTGGGAGGAGGCAGAGGGATGTTCCCGAGGCAGCAAGCGAGGGGAGCCGGCGGCACCATATGCTCACGGGGCAGCCCCTGTGCCGGGAAGGCAGATGGCTCCCGTCTGCTCCCCCTCGGCCCCGCGTCCCTGGCTCGCCCCCAGGAGAGCAGCAAGCAATTATGGCCCATGCGGAAGCTTCATTATCACTCTGTCGTGGCCTCATTTGATGAGACGTTTTATTGCCAAACTTATTAGAGGTGAAACGTGCAGTTTCTGCGCAGCAATTTCCTGTGTGCAGCGATAAGCCGGGCTGTGCCCGCTGTGTAATAAACAGTTATTTTTATGTACGTCTGTGACTGGGGCGGTGAGAGGGAGCCGGGGCCCGGCGCACGTTAATTGCAGTGGTTAATGAGATCTATTTTGGGCCACGCATGGCGGGCGGCGCGTGCCTTGCCCCTGCCACCGCGCTGCAAGCCCTGCCCCAGTGTCCCCCCGGGGCTGCCCCTCTGCAGCACCGAGCACAGGGACGTGACCCCGGGACGGGGCCTTGGACACGCTGCTCGCCCTGCAGGCACCCCGGCCCCTTCTCTGCGCGGCTGTGGGCACCTTTGATTTATTGCCCCTCTGCCTCGGTTCCAGGAGCAAAGCGGCACCAGCCGCGTGGAAATCCTCTCCTGCGGCTTTGGGGGTCTCCTCAGGGAGCCGGGTCCTGGGATGTGAGCAAAGCACCTGGATCAGCCCCTTCCTCCTCCCCCTCCTCCTGGTCACAGGAAGGTATTTGATCTGAGGGGTGAATGGGACCTCTCCTCTCCCCTCCTCTCCCCTCCTCTCCCCTCCTCTCCCCTCCTCTCCTCTCCTCTCCTCTCCTCTCCTCTCCTCTCCTCTCCTCTCCTCTCCTCTCCTCTCCTCTCCTCTCCTCTCCTCTCCTCGTTCCTTGTTCCTTTTTCCTTGTTCCTCTTTCCTTGTTCCTCTTTCCTTGTTCCCCTTTCCTTTCCTTTCCTTTCCTTTCCTTTCCTTTCCTTTCCTTTCCTTTCCTTTCCTTTCCTTTCCTTTCCTTTCCTTTCCTTTCCTTTCCTTTCCTTTCCTTTCCTTTCCTTTCTTTATTTTTTTTTTAACTGTCATTCTCAAAATCCCCTGGGGAAAATTATGAGGTTGGTGGATTTTTTTTTCTCATTTTTACTTTTTTTTTTCCCCATAAATATCCCCTGACAAATATCTTTTCATTCTGTAGGAAACAAAAAGGCCCTATTTAGGTGCAGGGTGTTTCTTTTGCTTTAATTACTTATTTTTAATACATCTTGAAAAGAAACATCTTTCTGAAATGGAACATGTCAAAATTTGATTTACAGAAAACCTTTTTTTTTTTTTTTTTCTTTCTATTTTTCATACCTGGCCAAAACCATTAATTGAATTCAGCCTGGAGCTGCATAACTCTTTTTTTTTTTCCAGTAAATAATTTGTCGGAAAATTTCCTCTTGGCTCTGGGAGCCCTATTAGTTATTTGTCGGCGTTCAAACCCCTGTTGGGTATTTCCCATATGACTTCTTTTCTTAACAGCAGCTTTATTGGTAAGGGAATTAGTGCTGAAAAGGGCGATACTCGCTGTTCATTGCAGCCATCCCAGATGCCAGTCACCTCCTCGGGGCTGGCGCCGGCTCCGCAAAGCCGGGAGCCCCAGGCTGCTCCCAAGCCGTGGGGCGGTCGGGATGCAGGAGATGCTCCGAGCCGCCCCTCATCCCACCGCGTCCACGGTGCCGCCTGCGCCGTGGCGGCAGAACCGCAGATCGCTGTCCCCACCTCCGTCCCCGCTGGCAGCCCCTTCTCCCCGGCGAGTCCTCCCGTCCCCCTCCATCCGGGCAGGACACCCTGCGGCCCCGGCTCGCTCGGGGGCCGTAGCCCGTCCCCAGCCTCCCCCTTCACCCGTCGTGGCCACACACTGGCAGACCCGCTCCGGCCCCTCGTTAATTTGTCCTGCCGCGTGTGTCGCGGGCTGACGTGTAATTAGAGCTCCTGAAGCCTGTCTCATGCTGTAATTGCCATGACAGGGGCCATAGCATATCCGCTTGTTAATTAGTAAACCACAATATCCCGGGGGCTCGTTGAGAGCTGCCTTAATTGTATTTCAGCTGGAACAGAGGGATAATTACCCTTCGCTAGCACTGCCACTTTTTAATTCCTATTAAAAAAAAAAAAAAAGAAACAAAGAAAAACCCAAATTGAGCTCTTCCTCCTGGCATCCACTTCCTCTTCCTCCCCTCTCGGCAGCACAGGGAGCTGGTTTTGTCCCGGGTTTAGGGGAACGGCTCTGCGTGCGGGGAGCGGGCCAGGCCAGGGGACATCCTCGCGCTCTCCGTCCCCCTCACACAGATCTGCCTCCTGTTTCGCCGTTACGGTTACTCTGTTGTGGCTGGAACCATCGGGCACAGCCTCTCTCCATAGCCTTTAGCGGCCCAAGGCCGGTATCCAGCACTTTAAACCCCCTGCCAAGATCACTCGTATTTCATACGAGTGCTCGGGGCTGTACGCGCGGCACAAAAAGGGGTCTCTGCTCCACAGACCTTGCCCTACAAACGCCAGCAGGGCTTTGGTGGACCCTAGAGGCAGATCATCTCCCTTCCAGATTCCCTTCTTGGCAAACCTCATCTCACCGGGCAACCGAGAGTCTTCTGGGACTCCGTTAAAAGCTTTTCCTTCTTTGCACGGAAAGGCTGTCCCTGGAGGGTGGGAATGTTCCTGCTTTTCTCTTAGTGGTCATGGAGGGACCAGCAGCGCTTGCAGTCATGAGCATGGGGAAAAAGGAGGCTGTTGAGGACCAGCATCACCCTTCTGCAGTCGGTCAGTCGCGGAAAGGGCAGAGCTCCCTCTCTGCCACACTCCAGTGGAGCTGTTGGCTGCTCCAGCATCTTGTGGGGAGTTAAATGGGGAAGCGGTGCTAGTGCAGGACATCCTCACTTCTCCCATATTTCTTCCAAAAGCGATACAAAGAGCTCAGGTGCCATCAGCCCTGCTGACTCCCGCTGCTCAAAAAATCTTATAATGGACAACTGGCCTTCGGAAGACAGTTTGTGAATTGGTTTAAATAACAGGCTTTGCGCTCTCCTAGGAAGCTACATGGAGGTCAGCCTTGAAGAAAAGATCAGTGCAGTTCCAAGCATTAGCAGGAAGAAATAACTCAAGTAAAGAGCCCTGAGCATAATTACAGCCTAAGAACTGCGGTGGCAACTTGGTGACCTGAACCCATTGCTTGGACTTTAGTGCAATCAACAGATTGACACTGCTGGGTCCTGAAGGCTGGTTTTTGGAAGCCATGCACCAGGCTTGAATGCCTGAATGGGCAGAGAAGCAGCACAGGTGCCTGTTTCAAAGACTGGAGCTAGAAGCGCATCTCAAATGCCATGGAAGAACCAGATGGAGGCAACCACTGGAACGCTCTGTGCATAATTGAGGGCACCTTCAAGGGTGAGCAAGAGGTGGCTGCCTGCGTCCAGGACACTGCCTATTGCTGCTGCAGTGCAAGTGCCTGTCATTAGAGCTGGCCACGGAGTTTATAGCTGAGTAACCACAACAGCTTTGCACAAATTAAACAACATACTGCAGGTTAATTAGATTTCTTACTGCTGCCTCCATTAACTTAGCTCTGTCATCTGCTGTCAGAAGTGGATGGAGCCCCTTTGCAATTCATGGCCTGCATCACGTGGAGATGTGGATGGCTGAACCTCTCCCGGGCAGCCACACCAATGTGTGTGTGCACCCACGAGCACGCGCGGGAGATGCCACCTTCCCTTCCTTGGTGGATGAGCCTGGCTGGAGATGCCAGGGCCTTGGATCAGTGCGAGGGCCAGGGTGGTTTTTCCCTGCTGACATTTCCAATCCCACCACTTCACAGGACAATCTTAAAAAAAAAAAAATGCATATTTTGAGGCAGAATCACTTTTCCATTGTTCTGTGGGGAGCTATGTGACTGCAACTAATAAAAACAGCTCTCTCAAAAAAAAAAAAATCCAAGAATGCTGCTTTACGTTTTTAAACCAATTTCCTTTGACTATGTCAGTGCCTGTTTTGTGTTTGCTAGACAATTATGTGGCTAATGAGGACAGCCACAGTTACATTAGGCAGGATTAGGAAGAATAAGGCTACAAACGCTTCAGTGCCTAAGACAACCACTAACTAATGGAGGCCGGGAGGGCAGGCCCCAGGAGCAGGCGGCTCCTCCACGGCTTCCTGGCTGAAGCAGCCGGGGTGGCAGCGTGCGGAGAGAGCACGAGGTGACGCAGCCCCCTGGCCCCACGTCAGCGCCGCCTCCTTGTCCCAGGCCCGCTGCTCGGGGGAAATGAGAGCATTTCCTGGCAAATCAGGAAAAGTATTGGGGGAAACGTTTGCTGAATGCGTGACTGGCATCTTCTCATGGAGCATGCGCCTTTGCAGGAGGTTGTCCCACAGAGACACAGATGAACCCTCTAAAGAAGCAGGAGGACCCAGGAGGACCATCCTCAGCTGCCTACTTTGCTCAGCAAAACCAGCTCAGAGCCTCTGGGACCCCTCTGCTGCAGGGCTCTGGCAGGAGATCTCCAGGGATACGTTAGTTGAAAACCTCCCGTCCTTCCTCTCTCGCTAGCACAAGAAAGGGGCATGGTTGGAACACGCGTGCCAGCAGCGCGAGGCAGCCGCCCGCTCCCGCAGCGAGCCCGTTCCCTGGGCACCCCGGGAGGCGCAGGCGCTGCCGCTGCCATCTCCACCGCGGAGCCGTCAGCCGTCCAGACGCCTCCTTTCGCTCCAGTCTGCTCCAGTGCTCCCCGCAGGTGTCGTAAGTCATGTTCAATGAATTCTTACAACCTGCCTGCAGGCATCCTGCTCCCTCCCGGGCTGCAGAGCGGGGAGCGCTGCCGGTCACTTAAGCAGAGCGGTTTTGCTTTTTGCCCTTTGGACCCAGCTCCGTCTGAATCTCTTCACCTGCTTTTTACAGCACACTCGCGTGGAAATATCCTGGGCAGCGTGGTGTGTCCTGGACCAAATCAGGGCATTTTCGTGACCTGTCCCTGCAGCATTCCCGCTCGTGCTCGCACGGGTGGGCAGACACACGGCCGGGGACCGCGTCCCGCTGTGCGGGGACCTGAGAGCTGTGAGGCCGCTCGAGAGCAGAGCCGGAGACTGTCAAGAAGCAAAGATTTCAACTGACAGTAGAACACATTTCTGTCCCAGATGCCTGCTAACCCTTGGGTTGGTGCTGTTACACCAGAGCACAGAGCATAACATCTCCTCCTCAATGCCCTCTTCAGAAAGAGGGTTTCATCGTGTGGCCCAGGTGAAGGTGTAGCCTTGGGAGAGGGAAGGCTAAACACTCATTAACCAACGTGGCAAAAAATTTCTATAGAAAAGCATTGATCCAGAGACTGGGGCGCAGGCAGCTGTGACTGCCCTGCTGCACCAGAGGCATCTGAGACTGCCTGGGTGGAAGGTGGGAGGTTTTATGGCCCTCAATTCCTGCCTGTGATCTGCTGGTCTCCCCCAGTCATCCATCCACCTGCAAAACTGGGTGAACAACAGAGACTTCCCCTTCACGGCGCCTATGCCCAGCCCAGGGTCTCCCAGGCACTGAAACAGCCCAGCTGGAGCCTGGCAGGGAGCAGATACCCTCAGGATCTCCAGGTTTCATGGTGTTATGGGGCTCTGGGTGTATGCATCTCCGTTGGGACTAGAGGCAACAACCCACATCAGCAAGTAGTTAAATAGAAACATCCTTCCCTGCCAACACTCTCGTCTTTCCTCTTAGTTACTAGTGAGGCACAGCCAGCTCCTGGGCTTGCTGGAGAGTATGGATGAGTCTCTCCTCAAATGCAAAGAGCAAGAGGAGAACAACGCACAGAGCACTCAGGCTTTTCCAGGCAAGAGTTAACCAGCAGAGGAAAGAAATGAGCAGGTCCAGGATGCAGTTGCTTGCCCCTTCCCTGTCCCCATCGCGGGAGCGCTGGCCTGCCTGCGTCTGCAACCCCAGCTCTTGGTAGGAGGTGGCACGTGTGCTGAAGAGCCTCCCCTGAGCACAGCAGCTGAATCTCACACCGAATGACTAATTTGTGCCCTAATTGATGTGGAAACAAATGCCAGAATGCACTGGAATACCGAGAAATGAAGCTCTCCATCTTGGCTTCCTTCAGGGAAATGGTCTTAATTAAGAGCCTGTCTTGCAAAGAGAGATAATTTCCAGCTATGTGTTGAAACAGGAGCCAGGATGGAGATTGTGGTTGAAACCAGCACCTTCTCCTAGCACGGTCCATCTGGCTATTGCAGAGGTGGAGGTGCTGCAGTCCTCTGCGCATCTCCCAACCCTGGCCACTCTCCCCTCTCCAACCTGGCTCCCTTTCAGGCATTGCCATTCCGGCCTCAGCCCTGGAGCCCTCCCCATCGCCTTTCCAGCTCCGTTGGAGTTCCTCAGGCCTAAGAACATCCCCTCTCCTGCTCTTCCACACATCAGGCCCTACCGGCAGCAGCTCCCAGCAGAAGTAGCTCCATTAGTCACTGTTTCATTCAGCCTTTTTCCTGCCCAGCCCTGTCAGTGCCGTCTCGCTGCTGACTTGGTGCCCATGATCTCCACCAGTATTTGCATTACGAGCACGCGAACTTTGCGTCCCTCACCGAGGGCACTCGGGGGGCTGCGCCCACCCTTCCAGAGCCGGTGGGGACTCGCTCCACGTCTTGCAGAACCTCGCATGGGGGATATGGGGCTGCTCCAGCCTCTGGAGGCCGCCGCACAGAGATGTTGGACCTGTTGCTGCTGCCATCGGCAGCCCCTTCCCCACAGCCTCGACGTGCACAGCTGTTCCCTTAGAAATCGCTGTTGCCATGGTTTTTCCAAAGAAAACACATCTCTCCCCACCCCACCACCACTCCCCACCGCCTTAACCTTGTGACAGCAGCGATGACGCGACTCCCGGAGAAAGGCCACTTCACGTAGCTATGGAAACAATTAGCTTTCTCTTGATTTTACCTTGGGGTTATGCTAGCGAGACAGACCCACATTTGTTCTCCTGCAACCAGGTGCTTCCCTGGGCGCCTGCCCGGAGCGGCGCAGCCCCGGGAGCATCCCGGGGAGAAGTGTCCCGCTACGGGGACACCCCAAAGGGCCGGGCGCAGGGACGTGGCCTCAGGTCCTGCCAGCGGCGCAACCTCCTTCCTTGGGTGTATTAGAGTCCCAGCTGCTGACTGCAGTGCCTAAAATAAGTGCTTGCCTGCTTTTTATTCCTCGGAGGCCGGCAGAGCCCACTCAGCTCCGGGAGAGGAGCCGGAGTCTATTCTTAACCCTGCAGAGCCCTCGTGGCGCTGGGGAGGGTGCGGGTGTCCCTGCGAGCTCCGAGGGGCTGCCGTGTCCTGCACACGGGGCTGGCACCGAGCCCTGATGGGAACCACATCTGCCTTTGGGCATGATGGGGAGGTCGCGGTGGGAGGGATGCCCGGCTCCTTGGACACAAGGGATGCCCAGTGCCGTGGACACGAGGGATGCCTGGATCCTTGGGCAGGAGGGCGTTTCCGGCTCCTTTCCCAGCATCTTTGCGGGATTCAGCAGGGATCCATCACCTGTGCAAGACGGGAGGGCTGGTGATGGCCCCCTTTCTCCCTTGGGGGTGTCCTGGCAATGGAGGGGAGACACAGGAGGAATTTTTCACGAGTCACCCCCTGCCATGGCCAGCACGTGGTCCCCATCCCCAGCCTGGCCAGCACCGCTGCAATGACAGACAGGGGGGACAGTGGGGACAACCTCGGCGGTGGCCCCAGGCCAGAGCAGAGATGCCCAAGCTCCTTAGCAACAGGTATTGCCACGTAATGGAGTCCTTTCCGCTTGGCCTCCACCGCCGCCAGCCTTCCTCGCGTGGCCATAAATAATTCAATTTTCTCATTCACACACATGAATGCTGCCGGCCGGGGCTCCGAGCCCGCTCAGCCTCCATCTGTCCGGGGCGGAAGGGGGAGGCAGGGCCCCATAATAGCCTTGAACATTTGTTTAACATGGATGAGCGTGGCCAGATGGCCTGGGGATTTGCAGGTGGGCACGGCAAGGAGCCGGGGGGATGCTCCAGGGTTCGGAGGGGCCCGTGCACATCCCTGGCATTTCCACCTAGCCTGGTCCCCTCTCACTGTGCCCGGGGGCATCATCACCCCAGTGCTGACAGCCCGAGACTGTGGGCAGATGTACAGCACAGAAGAAAAAACACACCAAGCACTCAGAAACCCGGGAAAAGCTCTTGGAGACCTAGATCCACTGGATGGGTCGTGTAACCTTAACTCTGCCTCTCTTGCGCTCCTCGCAATTGCACCGCTGCGTTTTGTTGCAGCGAGGCCCTGGCCCTGCATGCAGGGCAGGAGACACCCAGGTTTGATGAGAGATCATGTCCCTGCTCAAGAAGCAGCAGGCGTGTGTTTAAATCAGATTGCCCTGGATTGCAGCCAGATAAGCAAAGGATACGCTCTGCTCTTAGGCACTGTGAGGAGAGGGGTCAAAGAGGAGCACACGGCACAGGGACGCTAGCTCTGGTCCCGCATGAGGAGCCACCTCCTCTGCAGCGCTGCAGGGGGTGCCTGCAGGAGAGCAGGAGGGACGGCCGGGGGTAACGGGAGCGCGAGCCGCTTCCGCGCGGGCGTTTCTGAGCGCTGCAGCATATTTGGGTATGACGTGGGCGCCAGTGCACCTGGGTGGATTCCACGCAGACGCCAGCTCTCTTCTGGATACATCTGGAAGGGGCTCGCAGCGGGGCTGGGGCGGTTAAAGGAGATCATCTCAGCAGCCGGCCCCCTGGACCTGGCCGCTCGCTGCTCAGTGACTTTTCCTGCCTGTTGTATTTCCCCCTGCTCTGTATGTCCTTTTGGGCAGACTCGGGCCATGCCCTGTGACTTTGCAGCTCACTGCTGTCCCCCTGCCACAGCAGGGGCCCGCGGAGCCACCGGCAGCTACGACCTCAGCTCCAACTTTCTGTGCCCACCTTGAGGACAGTGGCCGAGCAGGTCCCTGCTCCCGCCGGGCTGCAGGGACCTCCCGGCCCTCGGCTGTCACCGCCTGCAGCGTGACCCAGCACGCTGGTCCCCAAGCCCCTCTGAGAGCCACCCCAGGGGCCTCCTCGCGGCAGCTCTGCCCGGTCCTGCTCACGCTCTGGGCTGTGTCGCAGGTGACGAGGGCGCAGAGCGGTGCTGGCAGCGACCCGCAGCGCCCCGGTCACAATAACCCCTGCACCCTGGTGTCCCGTTCCCAGCTGGCTGCTGCTGCAAGGTGGCTCGGGCCACATTTGCCACCTTGCAGCCCATCGGACACACAGACCGCGGCCGGGGTCACATCAGTGGAGCCGGTGAGCTCTGCTTTTGGTGGAGAAAGCGGCAAAGCTGACAGCAGCCGCGGGGCCAGCAGCGCTGAGACCACCAGGCTGAGCCGCTCAGCGAAGCCCTCACCACCACCGGCTCTGTTGGGCGCTCGGTGCGCGGCCCCGCGCTGCAGCCGCTGCCGGGGAAGCAGATGTGCAAACTCCAAGGCACTGGGCCCGGCAGGTTCTGCTCACGCAGAGGCTTCCCCCTCTTGGGCCGTTTGCACTTTGCTTCCTCCACCCCAGAAGCGGGCTCAGCGCGAGCCCTCGGCGTCTTCTGACGGATTCATGGCACAAACATGCGATTACTTATTCCTTCAGATCCCAGCGCTGCAGAAGCAGAATGCAGCAAGCCCCCCGGCAGATCGTCTATGCAAGGATGCCTGAGGCAGACACATCCTCACCCGGGCACAGGGGTGCCCAGTTCCCCTAGGAGCCGGGAAGAGATGCTGTACACAGGAGCTGAGCACAGTCAAGCCTTGCCCATGCCCAAAGGACATCTGCCCCTCTGCAGACAGCAGAAACAGCCCAGGAAAACGCCGGCCACAAGGTTTGTCCCCAGCTGCCTTGCTCTCTTGCTGCCCACTCCTCCGAGACCCCATCTCTTTGGCTGGGGGAGCCCCATGGAGCTGGGGCATCCAAGGCAGGCACGGGAGCCTGGGGCTGGGGAAGCCCAGGTGGGCGCCTTGGAAGAGTTTGGTGCCTTGCCTGGGAATGGTTTGGACGTGTCCTGCCGGATGGGCTCCTCGCGCATCCTCCACCCTCGCGCGCCTCCCCCATCCTGCTCGGAGCCTCTGCAGGACCCAGACCCTTTTTTCACGCCACTCCCTGCCAGCGCATCCGAGAGACACGGAAACCCGCAGCCGGAGCCGACGCAGGGCACTTACCTGCCGCTTCCCTCCGGAGCCAGGAGGGCAGCGGGAGGAGCATCCCGGCGGGAGCCAGCTGGAGACAGCGCTCCTGTGCCGGGCGCCTGCTGCCCTCCCTGCCCCTTCGCTCCCAACGCGATGTGGCCGCTGCCACCTGTCCCGTCCCCGACCCGGGGCTCGGCCGTGTTGAGTTTCAGGCGCTCAGCAGGGCCCCGGGACGGGCACCTTCCGCACTGCCCCGCGCTGGGGGCCACCCAAGCTCGGGAAGGAGCTGCCAAATGCCCTTGGCCTGGGGAGCAGCGTGCCGGGGATGCAGGCTGAGGGGACCGCAGAGCTCCTGGGATGAGGTCGGGGATGCAGCTTGGATGGAGGCGGCAACAGGGGCATCGCAGCCGGGATCCGCTGGCCCAGGGCTGTCTCGCCCGCCGGGATGGACCCCGTGCCCTGCCGGGACACGAGGACAGGGAAAGGGGCCGGGACAGCGGTGCTGGCGGCTGGGACATGCGGAGGGGCCGTCCCAGGAGCGCCGGCGCTCACAGGGACAGGGGTCCCGGGCTGGGCAGCGCCGCGGCCACCTCCCCTTTTGTCGCCGCCGCCCGACAATGGAGCGTCCCCGGACAATGGAGCGTGTGCCCTTTGTCAGCGTGTCCCGCTGCGGGGGGGCCGGGGGTCGCCAGCCTTACCTGGGCCGTGCTCGGCGGCGTGGGCAGCCCCGAGGCCGCGGGGATGGGCGCGGGGTGCGGCGGCCCCGGCCTCCTGCCCCGGGAGAGCTGCAGCGCTGGAGGAGGAGGGCGATGATGAGGGGATGGGATGGGGGCTGCAGGCTCCCCCCTTCCTCCCACCCCCTGCTTTATCAGGTGCGGAGACAATAGCCAGGGCTCCTGTTGCAGCTGGAGACTGTCTCTTTAAACCCCTCACCAACCCACAGGTGGCCTGTCACCACCGTGGTCATCCATGACGTCATCGGGAGGGAGGGAAGGAGGGAAGGCGAGGAGGAGGAGGAGGAGGAGGAGGGGAGGGGGGGGAAAGAAATGCGATCCCCCTCCAAAGCAAAAGTCCCTGGGCGACCATGGCAACAGATTGCAAATGTCACTGCGCATCAGCCCGGGCTGCCAGCGCCGGGCGCGGGGGGGACAGCGCTGTCACCCTGCGGGGCGGGGGGGGGACAGCGCTACCCCCCGCACAAGGCGGCCGGGACGGTTGTGTCCCCCTGGGGACACCACGTAGCAGCCCGGGCGCCCCGGAGCTGGGGATGCTGCAGCCGTCCCCCCGCGGGGACACGCTGGGCCCTGCGCTGAGCACGGGGCCATGTCCCCGCGGCAGCGCAGAGCCCCGTGCGGCCGTGGGACCCCCGGCGTCCCGCCCCATCGCCCCGGGCCCCTGCAGCGGGTTCTGCCCCTGCAGCACGGTGGCTTTTGCAAAGACCGGGAGAATTTCGAAATTATTTTAAAGCGGTTCCTACTGTCAGGCAGAGGTAGGAGAGCCCCAGGAGCAGAGCAGTCCCAGCAGGGGTGACCATCCTGGTAATGGGCTGCCAAGCTGGCCAGCTCTGCCTTCAAAAAGAGGCTCTAGCACCAAGTGAGGGATGTCTGAGGGGAGAGGAGAGGTTTTCCTGCGCTGCTGGGGCCGCGGGCACTGCGCCGTGCAGATAGAGGAAGGGTCTTGGTTTGGAGGAGCCTCCTCTGCCCCAGAGCTGCCCAGCGTGGCGAGAAGGGGCTACGTGGCCACCCCAGTGTCTTCGGGGGGCACCAAGGACAGAGCCGGAGGGATGGGCACCCGCCAATGCAGCCTGCTGGGTGCGTGTGGCTTTTTATTCTCCAAACGACGCGTTATGAAAATGGGTACGGATCCACACAGGGGGATCCAGGAGCTTCTAACCATTAATTAAGTCTCACCCCAGGCCTGGGAGAGGAGTAAATATTGAATGAAATCCTTTTGTTCTTGGCTTGGAAGGAGCAGAGACCTTGGTGCCAGAAGAGACCTTTGTTTCTTTCCACCCAAACCAGGATTGCTCCTTTTTCACTACGAAAAGAATCACTCAAATAAGCGAGTTCCCTTGAGCGGAGTTTCTGGCTACCTGTTGCTTGAGCAGGCAGGGCGCCTCACCCCAAACAAAGCAACAGAGGCAGCTCATTTCCCAAGGAAAAGAAAATGCCGCCCGGAGATTTCTCCTGGAAGAGCCACTTCACTCCATCCTATGGAGAAATGCCGCCGGGAGAGGCTCGCACGGAGCTCACCGCATCCGAGCCCCTGCCTCCCCCTCTCCCACCGCCGCCGGGGCCGGGGGGCAGCGCTCGCCCGCGCGAGGGGCTTTGCAGCACCTGCCGCAAGTGCAATTAGCAGCCGAGCGCCTTCCGGGAATCCAGTCCTTGAGAGGGAACAGGCTCGAGCGGGGTCGAGAAAGACAATTCAAGGCTGAAGTGTTCTCAGGCGCACGGTGCTTTTTGCACAAACCCCGCAGAGCCCAGGCAAGGCAGGCTGCTTTTTGCACGCCCCGCTGCTCCGCCACCGAGCCACCGAGCTTCCCTATTGCTGGAGGCGGCTGTGAGAGGGGCTGGGGACGCCGTGTCCACCTGAGTGTCCGCCCGAGCATCGAGTCCCGCTTTTCTGCTGTGACTTAATGTTCCCCAACGCATCCTGATGGTCGCTGGACCGGGGTGTTTGGTTCATACAAACCCACAACATCCTCCCATGGTGTCCTGCTTCCCAGCTCGCTCATCCCGGGAAAGCAGACGTGGGATCCAGAGCCGAGGGGGTTTGGGAAACAGCCAGAGCAGGAACAGCAGAGGGGTTCCTGCTCCAGAAATGTGCAAAATCCTCCAAAACAGCCCAAATGGGCTGTCCTGTTCTGTGTTCAGCTGGCACGCTGGCTCTGCAGGAGCAGCCTGGGGATGGATCCTGCACTGCCCAGGGCTGTGGTGACACGCGGGGCCGGGCCAGTGCCACCAGCATGGTCAGAGCATCCCCGTGCTCTTCTCTCCCAGCCAGCACTGGTTTAATACCTAAATGAAAGGCTGCCCTCCCTATGCAGGGCTCACCCATTTAAGGGGAGAGTGACATTCGGATGTTGTTTGCGGCATAAAAGGGTGATTTTTCACAGGGAAAAACCCTCCCAAGGACAGAAATCTGCAGCCTGGGACCAGAACTGTGCCGATTGCCCCAGAACCCCCTCTCAAGGGACACCCATGCCCTGCATGGTTGGAAAGGGAGGACAAGTCCTGAGCAGTGCCAGGAAGCAGGAAAGCCGGAGCCGGGCGTGTAGGAGAGAGCAGGGCTTACCCTCTCTGTGCTTTTCTTACTGGGAACAGCCCAATCAGAGCCCAAATGCCAGCAGCACCCTGCACATCTGCAGGGTGCTCTTTTTTTTTGCCAGCTTGCCCTCTTTGGCCCAGAGAAATCCCCGTTGAAGCTGTCTGCGGGTGGAAGCTGGAGTAAACCTTTCCTAAAACCCGAGAAATCATCTTCAATTTCCTTCCTCCCCAAGCCCCCATCTCCCCCGACCCCTTCCCTCAGACATCTCCATCCCTTGCCCTACATCATCCTGCTCCAGCGCTACCAGCCAGGACCCGCTCTCCCCCTTGGCATCGCTCCGGGTGGCCCCATCCAGGAGGTGGAGATGGGAGTCATTAGCAGAGACCCTCTAATAGGTGCTGTGCTAAATGGGCCTTTTGTTCGCAGAGCCGCCAGCTGCCGAGTGCCTGGGTGCTCTTTGCTGTGGGTTTTACCCTATTAAGGTGGATCTCAATTAATTAGATGGGAGGCGAGAGGCAAAGAGGGGGCCCTCGTGTGTGGCTTGGCAGTGAGGAGGACAAGGAGGGTGCCGAGGCCAACGGCACCTCAGGGGGAGGCGGCATGTGGAGCAAAACCTGGGGAAAATGGGAAACCGGCCCTGGGGCAGGTTTGTCCCTGCTGAGTCCCTCGCCATGGCCACATGGGATGGCGGTACCGGGACCCTGGGGATGAGCCACCCCGCTCGGCGCCCACGTCCCTCAGGTGGCGGCAGGAACGCGCGCGCTGGAGCACTCAGACCAGCGGCAAATGGATCTGGAGAGATCCCTGACATTCCCCCTCGCGGCTCCCCTGGAGAGGCCGGAGCGGCGCCCGGCTCTCGCCCGGCCGCTAATGCGAGCGCCACTAAAAGCGCCGGCAGAGCGAGCGCGGCGGCAGCCCCGGCACAAGAGCTTTCAAGCCCTTGAGGAAGGGCTGGGGGCGTGTGGCAGGCGCGCGGGCCGCGCAGGAGACGGGGAGCGGGAGGGAGCAGCGGGAGACGCGGTGGCCGAGCCAAGCGGGTGTTCGTGAGGCCGAGCGGCGCTTCCCCTGCCAGGCCGGGGCTGTGGCGACCATTCCTCCCGCTGTGCTTGTCCCGCTTGGATGCTGAAAGGGACACTCTGGATACTGAAGCGGTCGTGGGGCACCATCTCCCATCCTGGTGCTCCAAGATGGTGTCTCCTGGGTACACGGATGGGACCCAGGGAACAGGGCAGTGCATGGGAGACACGGTGTCCCTGAGGGGCCTGCGGAGGTGATCAGGGTGCCTGGGTGCAGGAAGGGGGTGTCTAGGGCCAAGGGAATGGCGTGCAGGGGATGTCAAATGGGTAGAGGGCTGGGGCTGCCCAGGGGTGCAGGGATGGGGTGCAGGGGTACAGCAACCCAGGGAGGGGGTGCAGCAATGCAGGGCCTCGGGGCTGCAGGGGCGCAGGGATGGGGTCAGCTATGCAGAGGTGCAGGGAGGGGTTCAGGGGTGTAGGCGTGCAGGGATGGGGTGCGAGGCTCAGGAGGGCAAGGATGCAGGGGCTCAGGGATAGGGGGCGGGGACGGCAGAGGGGCTCGGGGCACAGGTATGGGGTGCAGGGGATCAGGGCTGCTGGGGTGCAGAAATGGGGTGGAGGGGCTCGCAAGGCTGCAGGATCCCAGTGGTTCAGGAATGGGGTGCAGGGCTGCCGGCTTTTGGAGGTGCAGGGATTCAGTGCAAGGATGCATGGATGGGTGCAGGGATGCAGGAGTGCAAGGGTGCGGCAAGGGGGTTCAGGGGTGCAGAAATGGGCCGCAGAGCTTCAGAGCTTCAAGGGTGCAGGGATTTGGGGCAAGGAGGCCGGGATTCGGGGCAAGGAGGCCGGGATTCGGAGCAGCCGCCGGGGCTGCGCTGCGGCGCGCCCTCCTGCCGCCAGGGGGTGCGTGTGCGTCAGCGCAGCGCGGCCAGCGCGACCCCCCTCGCTGGTATGGCGGAGCGGAAGCGGAAGCGGGGGGCGGCGGTACCCATCGCCGCCGCCGCCGCCGAGCTGCCGCCGCGCCCGGTGGCGGGAAGATGGCGGCGGCCGCAGCGTGAGCGGCGGCGCCGGGACGCGGCGGCCGGGCCCGCGCTGAGCGCGGCCTGCGGCGGGGCGGGGCCCGCTCCGCGGCGCCGCTCGGCAGGAAGGTGCGTAGGGACCCCCGGGCCCTTCCCGGTGCCCGCCCGCCCGGCCTCCAGCTGCAGCCCCGGAGCCCTGGGCGCCCCCGCCGCCTCCCCCCGCCGGGACCGTGTCCCTCTCGCCTCAGCAGGCAGGTCCGGCCCCTGCTCCCATTTTAACCCCTTAACCCCCCCGGTTCTGCCACCGAGCCCGTCCCCCGCTCGCCGTGATGTCCCCTGTGCTCCCTCCCCAGCAGGGTGAAGATGAAGTAGCGCCCCGATCATGGACCATGACGCTCCCACCATCAGGCCCCGCCGCATCCAGAACCAGAACGTCATCCACCGCCTGGAGCGCCGGCGGATCAGCTCGGGCAAGGCCGGCACCCACTGGCACCAAGTGCGCGTCTTCCACCAGAACGTCTTCCCCAACTTCACCGTGGTCAACGTGGAGAAGCCCCCATGCTTCTTGCGGAAGTTCTCCCCCGACGGTCGCTACTTCATTGCCTTCTCCTCGGATCAGACCTCCCTGGAGATCTACGAGTATCAGGGCTGCCAGGCGGCCGAGGACCTTCTGCAGGGCTACGAGGGGGAGATCCTGGCCAACGGCAATGACCAAAGATCTGTCAACATCCGGGGGCGGCTCTTTGAGCGCTTCTTCGTCCTGCTCCACATCACCAACGTGGCCTCCAACGGGGAGCACCTGAACCGCGAGTGCAGCCTCTTCACGGACGACTGCCGCTACGTGATCGTGGGCTCCGCCGCGTACCTGCCCGAGGAGCCTCACCCGCCCTTCTTCGAGGTGTACCGCAACAGCGAGTCCGTGACCCCCAACCCCCGCTCCCCCTTGGAAGACTATTCCCTGCACATCATAGACCTCCACACGGGCCGCCTCTGCGACACGAGGACTTTCAAGTGTGACAAAGTCATCCTGTCTCACAACCAGGGCCTGTACCTCTATAAGAACATCTTGGCCATTCTCTCTGTGCAGCAACAGACGATTCACGTCTTTCAGGTGACGCCTGAGGGCACCTTCATCGACGTGCGGACGATCGGGCGCTTCTGCTACGAGGATGATCTCCTGACACTGTCTGCGGTGTATCCCGAGGTGCAGCGGGACACTCAGACAGGGATGGCCAACCCCTACAAAGAGCCCTTCATAAACTCCCTGAAGCACAGGCTGCTGGTGTACCTGTGGAGGAGGGCAGAGCAGGATGGAAGTGCCATAGCAAAAAGAAGGTTTTTCCAGTACTTTGATCAGCTGAGGCAGCTCCGCATGTGGAAGATGCAGCTTTTGGATGAGAACCACCTGTTTATCAAATATACTAGTGAGGATGTAGTCACGCTGCGGGTGACGGATCCTTCACAGGTATTATCTGCCTCTCTAGACTGTTCGTTGCTTTGGGGCAGTTACTCTCAAGAAGCTAAAATTCTGTGAGCTTTGTTTCTTGGCTGAGCCTGTAAATGTTCAGTGCATAGGTTGTTCAGGACTTCATTCTTGTATGAGCATTTGGTGCCTGTGGTATTGAGTAACTTAAGTATCTTTCTTATCTCATAATTTCATCAACTTCTCCTCAAAAAAGTAGTAAGGAGGAAAGATCTTATGTGGTTATCAAGCCCTCTTTCTCCAGGGATTGTTCCCTGTGCTTTAGAACCCTCTTACCCTTCCCAAATCCTAGCTGATATTTATTTTTTTAGCTGCTATTTCATATAATACACTTGCATTGCAGAGGTACTCTCACTCTTTTCACATGCATTTTGGAGCATGTTTTTCAAATATAATAGTCTTCATTTTTCCCCAGTAAAATTGCCTTTTCTGCCTACATACTTATGCTTTCAAGCTTCTGCCAGAGATAGTATTTATGATCTCTTGAAATTAGAGTAGCTCCACTTAAATCTAGCTAATGTGCCAGTTGCTTCTCCTTTAAGTTTAGTACTAAAGAAATCAAATTAGAGCATATGTAGGTTAGTCAGTGCTGGGTCCTTCCAGATGTTTCACCACCCTGCAGGTCAGTCCCCTCTTTTCACTACTGCTAGAGACTTGGTCTTTTTTTGGTCCGTGTGAGACTGAGCAAGGTCACATTCTTCTCTTTTCCCCATTTTTATTCATTTTCAATTGCTGGACTTAGATCCTAGAAGAAGTGGGCAGCATTTTTTAGACCTGATTTTCAGCATTAGTCTAATTCTTCCTGGACAATAACTTTGTGCTTTTTTTTTCTTCACTTTTCTTTCTTTGTTTTACACTTCTTGAAAGAGGGATAACTGTGGGAGAGGGTAGGTGAGGTGTAATCTAATCAGTTTTACCTGTCGATATAAAATTAAGTGGCTGCCACAAAGGCGTCAGAGCTTTGTGTGAGTGTCCTGCAGTTTTCTGCTTGCTCACAGTATCCTGATGTTCCTGACAAGGGCCTTGAGCCACCTCCATGTAAACCTATGTGGTGCCCTGGGTTCAGCTCTCTGCTGTGGTTACCAAGGCTTTTGTGCCTCCTTTGCTGCAATGTGCTCTTGACTTGCTTCATGTGAAGGTTGCTTTCACATGCAGATTGTGGTTGGTTTGTGGCATTCCTCAGGTGCTCCATTTTCTGCTGGAGGAAAAGTATCTCTGTGCCCGTTTCTTTCAGGAGCTTCCAGATGCAGAGCTGCCCTGAAGACCTGCCTGAGTTCAGGCTTGGTGATTTGTTAGGGCTTCCAGAGGAAAAACTTCATGTTTCCTAGTTTTTTTTCTTTCATCTGAACACAAAAGAGCCTGAAGCCGCATCCTTTCTCAGGCCCTTCTCTTTCGTTAGACCTTTTAGTGAAGAGTCTTGAAGTATTTTTTAATGCTCTTGGGTTGGTTCTGCATTGTCAGGGTCTGGTCCGAGTCTTTCCAATTTTTCACTTGTGTGTATATATAGCTTTAACTTGCTTCTTGTTCTAGACTTGTGTTTTACTCTGTTCCTACCCTTCCTTTTCCTTGGGCAGTAGTTTAATGAGTGACCTCATCTAGAGCTCTTCAGCTTGGCATGTGGGGGTTGGGTTATATTATTGCATTTGTTTTGGGTCTGTAAAACAAATAAATCTTATAAAATTTATGAGGGGTGCAGTGAAAAGGTGTTTGGAGTTTGGACTGAAACACCCTGAAGGCCACGTCCCACGTGCAGGCTGCATCTGGGGCAGCTGAGGAGGTGGGGGGCAAAATTTGGGTCCGTTGTAAAAGTGGTCTCAATGCTATGTGAGAGGGAAGACTCGCAGGAGATAAGGATCTGCAGAGGGTTTAAGGACAGGGCTTGTAGCTGGTTTTTACTAGCCTTCTTGGGGTGTCAATAGCAGTGTATTAAGAGACTGTATAGTTTAAAAATGTATTTGGTTCTTTGGTTTTTTTTTTTAGTGTGAAATACAAATATTGTCTCAAAGATCGGAGAGCCTCAGGATGGGTCAGAGTGGGTAGGGTCAGGGGGAGCCTGAGGTCACTGCTGAGAGTTGTTTGGGAGCAAGAGGTGAAACATTCATTAGAGACCACCTGTATTGACAGGAGGCTCAGCCAGACACACACAGATGTGTGGAGCCATGTGCTTGTGCCAAGGGAGTTAGTTACCATGTTAGCTTTGAGGCAGGGACATTCTTACTTTGGGATGACAGAAGTTAGCACTCCCCTCTTTAAAGAGAGCGGCACAGTGAGCAAAGATGAAATCTTCCCCTTTCCAAAGGGATGGGAATGTCCTCTGCCTTCCATGTGCCTGGCTACGAGGTTGCATTTTCCCCTGTTGCTTGTTGTTGATACCACGACACCCTGCTCATCTGCAGTGTGGTGCATGGGCCTTCCTGCATCAAAGTGCTGGTATTAAAAAGAGGTGGTTAACATTTTCCACATTTTCATTTCTATGCCAGCAGGATACCCGGAGGGCACAACTTCTTGCAGGCAGTGTTACAGCTCACAGTACGCTAGAAGCCTCATCTGTGTGTCATGGAAATATTAGGAAAAGGAAGAAAATAATGTCTTTACGTAGAGGAAAGATAATTTGTTGTCAGCTAGGACTGGGTTTAGAATCATTTCATTAGCAGGCAAGAACATTAAATTTGGTATTTCAGATAGCATTTTAGATTTGGTGGAGGGCAGAAACATTTTCGTTTGAGACGAAAATTGGATGCCATTAAGTATCTCCCGTAATTAGGCACATCACAGTTAATAGTTGATTAATTTGGTAACTTTAGGGGTATTTGAATTAGCGTGAGGGATGCGGGGTTCTTCTGTGCTAGTGAGATTGGGCTTGTGGTGTTGTACAGGAAGAAGGGAAGAGGACGTGTTCCCTGCGCGTGCTCTCCTGGGTAACCATTTCCTCTGCTCACAGCCTTCCTTCTTCGTCGTGTACAACATGGTGACCACGGAGGTTATTGCCGTGTTTGAGAACACGTCTGACGAGCTGCTGGAGCTGTTTGAGAACTTCTGTGACCTCTTCAGGAACGCCACCCTGCACAGCGAGGCCGTGCAGTTCCCCTGCTCGGCTTCCAGCAACAACTTTGCCAGGCAGATCCAGCGCCGGTGAGCATTCGTAGCAGGCTTTGTACTGCACTCATACAAACTCATCCTGGTCAGCTGAAGGCCTGTATCAAATAACAATAGCAGCCCTGGGGAAACCCGGGAGAAGGAATTTTAAGGGAAATGTTGCTGGCTCTCTTTGGGTTATGATTCCCTTGGAGGTTATTAAAGCAGTACTGCCCAATAGTGAGAGCTGTGCAGATAAGATTGTCAAGATTCCAGCATCACCTGCTAAATCTATTTAGCCAAGTGGCGTTCTCCAGAGTTAGTGTGCATCATGTTGTGCTCTGTAGCGTTTTCTGCAACATCAGTAAAAGGCTTGTGATTCTTGTTAAACTCTGCTGTGAGTTTAACAGGAACTTACCTACCCAAAGCCATTGTGAAAGCTGAGCAAAATATCAAAGTAACTAGGGTTTCTAGATTATGTTTTAACAGTCAGATGTGACTTTCCTAAGGCAGAGTGTGTTATCTCCCTTGGAATGTATTTTTATGTGACTCAAGGTGTCTTGTTCTCCAGTGACTGTTTGACTTCCTTCTAGCAGTCATCTATGGGGATGAAACTTCTGTTTATTCCAGCTTGCTGTAACACAGTAAGAGGAAGTTGACTCTGTGACTTTCTAGAGCTACCTATTGTGAAATCCCCATTGCTTAGTGGGGAGGGAGAGAGCTTGCTCCCTGCAGACACCTGAAGAGCAAGTCCAAACTTGTGTTAAAATAGAGAAGAATCTTTTCACCCCTTTGGCTATGAGGGTCTGACAGGAGTGTGTATCTGTCGTGGCAGGGTATGATAATGCTTTATTCACAGTGAGCTGGCTTTTGGCTTGTTATTTCTGGTCTAAGGGCAATGGTTTACTGTCCCTGATGTATGACATTCATGCTGCTGATCTGACCATTGTGGAAAGCTCAAATTTTGTTTGGAAAGAAAAATCCAACCTGTGTTAAATCTGTTCACCAGGAAGGGCTTTCAGCTCAGTGTAGTGCCTGAAGAGCTTGAGGCTTCTCTTCAAGGTTCTTCCCATCTAAGGTTTCTCTCTTTATGCACTTGAGGGAATTGTCAAGTCAACCTTAAGGGCTCAAATATTTCTGCAAAAAGCTCTGGCTTTTGCTTATGCTTTTTCCAGGCTTCATGATAAAACTTGGATTGACTGGTAAACTGTTAATCCATCTCTCCCTGTAACTGATTCTGCTGGTTTCCTGTACTGCAGAGCAGCTGGGGCCAGACCTTGGAGCTTGGCAGGATCTTGTCCTTCTGTCAGCTTGGGCTTTCAGAGCAGAAACAGTAGGGAAGAGGGAGGGTATCAAGGTCACAGAGAGAGAACTGGTTAGTGGCTGAATCAGTGATACATCTGTGGAAATTAGCTGTTTTAGTTCTTATGTTGCTGCTGCTTTCCCCTCCAGTTTTTCTTAAGCTCTGGCTTTTGCAAGTAAAGGCTGTTTCTTGGTGTGCTGCAGGTTCAAAGACACTATTGTGAATGCCAAGTACGGAGGGCACACGGAGGCCGTGCGGAGGCTGCTGGGCCAGCTTCCCATCAGCGCCCAGTCCTACAGTGGCAGCCCATACCTCGACCTCTCCCTCTTCAGCTATGATGACAAGTGGGTGTCAGTCATGGAGCGGCCCAAGACCTGCGGCGATCATCCCATAAGGTATGAAACAGGCTGGGAAGCTTTATGTGAGGAGAGCAGTGTGAAAGTGACTCTGGGTTGCCTCAACCTCATGGCATCAAATATGCAAGCAGGGGTGGCTCTGTGCCTTTCTCTTCTGATGTGACTTGACCAGAGGGTTTGTTCAGCAGTCCCAGAGAGTGTGACCTCTCTCCTTATGATGCCTCTTACTTTGTATTGAGGAAGAGCTTCTCAGTCTTCTGATTGAGCTGCCCTGGGGAAGATTTGGATAGTGAAACCTGAGCCTTTTCCATGTGAATACCCTTGTTCCTCATCTTATAGTCCGGTTTTTGCTATCAAGCTGCAGAGTGATACAGTTCTAGGTACCTGCTTTCCTGTACTGGAAGGATCTCCCCTGAGTTCCTGGGGTTAGCTGGCACTGATGATCTGGTTTATCCCGTGAATGCAGTAGCAGCTGGGCTAGGTGTGATTCCCAGTGCTTGTGGTATTGATGTAACTGTTTTCATGCTTTGGTTGTTTACAATTCTCTCCCTGGAAGCTGTAGTCCTTTTCATTCCCCTTCTTTCTGTGGTGGTCTTCCTGTAAGAGTTCAGCCAGTTGTAAGGGTTGGTCTGTGTCTCTTATCTGTGTCTTGATGCTGGCAGCAGGAATAAGGTTTCAGGGCATCTTGCAGAAACACTGGGATCGTTTATTCCCATTTGTTGGCTGCAGCCGTGGCCACAAGAAGTACCAGTTAAGAATCCAGTGTCTTCTGCCTGAAAGTCTCAAAGGTGCCAACTTTTCCAGGCAAAAGAATCTTTCCTATTACAGTATTGGAAAATCAGAATGATCTTGGGCTTTAAAACAAAAAGAGACCTTTATGCCTAAGTGCTTTGTATAGTGACTGACCACGCGTGGAGGACTCAGCCAGCCTAGGGAGGCCTTTCTGGCCTGTTTCCCAACTTTATTTTCATCAGTGCGTTCTCAGAACCTGGTTTCATGTCTCCCCTGGCCCTGCCTCAGGTGTCAGGAAACGTCTGATTATTCCTACACTCCCAATTCCCAAATTATGTATATTTAATTGATTTTCTGCCACCGTGGTTTGGTTTGATCTCCAGCTCCGTGCAATCTGCAGAGAAAAGCCTGCCCTCTCCCCCTTTTCATGCTTGATGTTGAGAAGGCTCTCAGGGCAGCAATCGTCTGCCAGCACCAACCTGTGTACAGCTCCCACGGACAAAAGGGAGCAAAACCGCAGTCATTTGCTGCGGTTACGTCTTTGTAGTAAACAAAGCAAAGTGCCACCTTCCCTCCCTCCCTCTGCTGAGCATTACAGAACCTGTGCTTTTAAAGCTCAAAGCTGGGCAGAGTCAATTAAGACTTGAATGGGGCCTCGGAGCAGCGAGGCTGTTGGTTTTTGGAAAGTAAAGAGAACATAAGGCACTAGCCTTAACTGTTCAGTAGCTGAAATAGTGCTGCTGTGGTTCTTCCATGCAAAAAAAAAAAAAAAAAAGATTTAATAAAATAATGCAGCTGTGTTGTGACTGGAGGGCTTGGAAATGAGAGGACTTAGGATTTGTAATGTGAGCCAAGAATAGGCTGGAGTGCAAAGCATTTCAGCAACTAGGGGTGTCGCAGTTCCTGTCAGGACACATGTGATTTGCAAGTGTCCATTTTACACAGCAGCTTCAGCACCAATGTGTTCTTTAACCCTTGCTGCCTTTCTGCATCCCAGAAGGTTCAGCTCTCACCCCTGGTTACCTGAGAGACCAATGTGATTTTCTCTCTTTTGGGAAAGTGCCCATCACTGCCATTTTCCAGAGTCTTTTCAAGAGGTTTGAAGATTAATTCCCTGGGCGAAACGATGGGACTTGTGAGGAAGAGGCTCCAACACAGCCTTGCCTATAATAGGTGGTCTCTAAATTCCATCTAGGTGGTTAATAAGAGGCTATTTAACCAAAAATTGGTCTGCAGATAAATCTTCTATTTTCATACAGTTTGAAAAGACTGGTCTTGCTGTTTCTGTTGACATACAATTTTATATTTCAGTGCCTAATTTATCCCCAGAGTGAGAGGCCATGGAAATGGCCTCTGATTGCAGAGCGCTTTTAAAAATAGATTTAAAAATACCAAACTGAGCACATCTTTGAGATTACAGGAGCTTCATCTTGAGCAGTAAATTATTGTGAATTGGGGAGAGAGAAGCTGGCCAGGGGCTGTGCTTTGTTTAAAGAATGACCCTCCACATACATAACCCTGTGTAGGAGGGAAAGGGCTTTTTGAAAAGCCAAATACCAAGATTGTGACTCTCTTGCTGGGTTCTTGTGTGTAATTTTCAAGCAGGACTGGCTGGCACTTTGGTTCAGAGGAAGGGAGAGGAGAGTGGCCCTCCAGGAAGAACCTGAGGATCTCAATAGGCTGCGTTGTTAAAATGTGGAGTATGTCTGCTCCTGAAACAGCACTGCCTATATCTGTCATCACCAGCATTATCAGGCTGAGAGCTGAGTGCATCGTATTGCCAGCGGGGGGGAAAATGTGCTCTGATATTAAAAGCATTCTCTGAATTAAAACCAGAGCAAAATTCAAAATACCCACATGTACAAAGCAGTAGTGGAAAAAGAAGCAGCTTGGAGTTGGAATGATGATTCTGTGCCTAAGACTGAAAGGGGCAGGAAAACAATCTAAGGAACTGAGCTAACTTCAAGGGCAAGACTTGAGTCCTGTCAGTCAGAACCTGCTGCTTTGTGAAGGTCCCACATCCTAGAAATCTCCAGCAGAGTCTTGGGGACAGCAGGGTTATGAGAGTCCCCTGATCCTGCAGCAGTGAAGAATAGTTACCTGGGCTTAGCTCCACTCTGCAGAGTGAACACATGCCCTGCTATGCAGGGAAGGCTGAAGAAGTGAAGAGGTTTCTGGAACTGTCTCTCCTCAGAGCTGTCTGTCTCATCCCCTGAGCGATGTTCCCTTTTTGCTTAACCTGTGTCCCAGAATTTGGCTGTTGAGAGGCATAATTGAGCTTTCTCAAACCCACAGGAAGGTGACAGCAGAAGGAGACACCCATTTTTCTTTATATCCACCCTTGCTGTGTCTGTCTGAGTGCTGTCCACTAAGTATTTCCTGCCCAGGCTATCTTGCTGATGAGTTTTTTTTGGAAATCTGAAAGGAACTGCAAAGCTTGGCTCGAGCTGAGCTGACCTGTAGAGTTTGGTACCCGGGAGCAGAGCGGGATCAGCAATATTCACCTTCCTCTTCTGAAGAGGGATGTAGCAAGGCACGATCGCAGCAGTGTGAAGGCCACCTTGCAGCACAGGGAATGGGGAAGGATGGACTTAGAGCTGGAGAGAAGCCCATAGCTGAGGGAAGTGAGCTCAGTACTGTGCAGCGTGTCCCCTGTGAGGATCAAGGGGAGCTGCTTGCATTACGAGAGGATAAAGAGCAAGCACAGGTGAGGTCTGGACTGAACTTATTTCTTGTGGTGAAATCGGACAACGTCACCAAAATGAAAGGCAGAGTTCTCTCTCTGGTGATACTAAAATGAAGTCAAATCTTCTTTAGGCAGCGGAAAACTAACTCCCCAGGAAGGGAATTTCCTGCGTAGCCAAGAGCTGGACCGCCCAGCTGAGGATCTCCTGCCTCTGGGGAGCTACCAGAGCTTGCAGAAGGCGCTCGTTGCAGTTTGTGAAGAGCCCAGATGGCAGCCAATAGTCAGGAATGACTGTAATTGACTTTCTCTTCCTTTCAGATTTTACGCTCGTGATTCCGGCCTCCTGAAGTTCGAAATCCAGGCGGGGCTCCTGGGGCGACCCATCAATCACACCGTGCGGCGCCTGGTGGCCTTCACCTTCCACCCCTTCGAGCCCTTTGCCATCTCGGTGCAGCGCACCAACGCCGAGTACGTGGTCAACTTCCACATGCGCCACAGCTGCACATAGGGCAGGAGGCGGCCGGGGCAGCTGCTCCCCTCCGCTCTGGGCCCCTGCCACACACACCAAAGCCACATGCTCAGCCTGCTAGGAAACCAAACCAGCGCGCGGCAAGAAGCCTGGCCTGGGAGCTCCTGCCAACCAGCATCTCACCGGCCCTGGAGGGCCAGTCCACTGAAGCTGGGTCTGTGAATGTCTCTCCTGATTCCATCCATTCGTTCCACAAAGGTTTCCGTTGCATTAAGCACTGTTGTTGTTCCCTGTTCTTACTGATGAACAAAGCATAGCTGAGATTCCTGTCTTGGTTTCCCAGAGGCATGTCCATTTTCCTCCCTGTTGTCTGTCTTAGGATGGCAAAGATGGAGCTTTGCAATGCGTGGGGTGTTCCCTTCTGCACTGATGCTCTTCTACCTTGTTGAGACAAACAGCCTGTCTAAGAGGGAATGGGTAGAAGCCATGGTGGGGGCTTAGGAATAGAGCTACCCACATTTGTACCTTCAGTATTACTAAGGAAATGAAATCCTGTTCTCATTCACACAATCTCCTCTCCTGGTTTTAATATGCAAGAGGTTAGGAAAGAAAGGCCTGAGAAATCACTGGAATTAGGATAGGTGAGGTGTTTTCCTGACTCTTATGCAAGTCACTTAATCTTTGTGCCTTAGTTTCTGTAAAGCCCCTCGCTGGCAGGTGATGTGTTAATACCAGAGAGTCAGGGCAGCTGTGTCTGCAGTGTAGGAAGAGGTGGGTGCAGCAGAAAGACGGGTGGCTCAGAAGGGTGTGGGGAGCAACAGCAGCTCCTCCACGTCAACGGACTTGTGTCAGCAGAGGAGGAACAAATCCTTGCGGGCATCTGCTGATTCTGCTGCAGAGGGAAAGGGAGACCTAACTTTTGGCACTGTCCTGCATATTGGCCCTGTGAACATGGAGTTTTAGTAGCATTTGGGTTTCCCTGGAAAGGAGGGAGGAGACCTGAATTAATTTGCATTGCTGCAGATTTGCAGTTGAGAGTTTGTTGACCTATGTTGCTTGTGTACCCTTGTCTGATATGCTGTTCTCTGTGAGAACCCGATTTGCTGTGCCCAGTCTTCAAAGCACAGCTGGCTGGTGCATCATATTTGGCTTGATATAGATTGGACTGCTGCAGTGTCTCTGCTGTTTATGAAATAAGCTTCTGGATGTGAATTTTTAAATACCACTGTGGGCTGGCAGGAATGCCGTCCTGCCCTTCTCTGTTAAAAATGTAATTTTTGGTTGTTGATTGACATTTGGGTTTTGCTGCATACCGGCTGCTTGTAGGACTGTGCTCTGCCAGTCAGTGCAGACGTCCTTGGGGGTGCCGGGTGCTCAGCTGGGACCTTCTCTGGTCCTGTCCCTATGTGAGGTACAGAGCAGACACTAGGAAATTGGTGCTTTATACATGGGGAGACCCTTACTTGAAACTACTCTGCTGGTGTCTTGTCTGCACCGAAATGGGCCCTGCTGTGGATGGTGTATTGTGGCCATATGCCCGAGAAGAATGATTTTGAGGTCATGCATTCATTTTGCATAGGAATGGACTGGAAAGTAACTGTTTAGCTGCTGGTGCCTGGATATGGTGAAAATGTCTGACCTCGTAGTGACTCTTTGTGTCAGCCTCCGGTCCCTGTCTCATGGCATGTCTCTCTTCCTGGCCTTGCTAAACTTATTTCTAGGGCAAAACACCATTTCTCGCTGCTCTTTTTCCCTGGTGTTGCACTGTTGGTTTCTCAGGTCTGCCAGCAGTGACTTCGGGGCAAAAGAGTAATAGAGGGGGTGTGAGGCCACGTGTGCTTTTAGCAACAGGTTGCTCTCCATCTAATAACACTATATGTCAAGATTTTAGGGGTTTTTCTTCTATGATCTGTTCTTCAAACACATTTATTTAAAGCTCCAAATAGGGAATCATTTGCACATTGTAGATCATGGAATTACCTTCTTCCTGCATCACTCTCTCATATGATCACACTTTTAGTATGAGTGTTTTTTTTTTTTTTTTTTCCTACTTCTTTTCCAGAGCTCTTGGCAGCTTCATCCAAGATTGGTTTTACTCCTTGGTGTGTCAGTCAGGGACATTAGTGCTTATTCAAATAGCTGTTTAGTTTCCATTTAATGTTTTTAGGTGGAAAAAATATAAATCAGTTCAGCATTTTTTGCAGAAGGGGCTTTTGCCAGATTCAGGCTGTCCTGTGTGAAGCGAAAAGCATGACACAGATGATAGGTCTTGAGGCTGAGAGACAAGATATCTGTTCTTAGCTCTGCTGTTTAAATTGTTCTGTGACTGGGGGCAAATCACTTCCTGTTCCAGCTGGTGTTTTCTTCTCTGCAAATGAGGCCAAAAACATATTTTCAGCTTTTGTAAAACACTTTGAGATTCATCGATAAAAAGTGCTGGATAAGTGCTAAGTATTTTCTTATTATGTTTGCAGACAAACTGATTGATCATTCTGAGTACTAATTGCCTTGGAGTAGCATTGCAGATTCTCTGGCCATGGCTGCTGCATTTTATATCTACAACAGAGTTAATTTTATTACAGAAAGGTTTTGAAAGAAGAGACTCTCATGCTTGAAATTTTGATTCTTTTATTTAACAAACAAAAAGTGTGCGTGATGGGGGAGGGTGGGTGGAAAGGGATAGATATTTTCTACATATTTTTACTAGGCTAGAATGAAGATTTGTTAGTAATACAAAACAAAAATGGAATAAACAGAATTTGCTCTAAGAGTCTGGTCTGTTGTCTCTTTTTCAAAAAAATCTTAGTGTTGCGCATGGGAATCCCTTTGTGGTGTGTGTGTGTGTGTGTGTGTTTGGCTAGACAAGCATTTTGTGTGTTTGCTGCCTCTTCCTCGGTGTCGGGAGTGACAGTGTGCTCATGAAAATTCCTGCCTCGGGCATATGTGTAGCTATTGCACATTTCTTGCTTTGTTTTAGTCCCCATGACCTAATGCTGAGGGAGAAGTGGTTGGGCTTCATTTAATTTGTGTTTCCCCTTTTGTTGTCTCTTAGCGATCCGACTTGTGCTCAGAGACTCTTGCTGAGGTCCATCCGTAGCAACTGTCTTGTCTTGCGGCTGTCACCTGTCGATGCTCCGTGGTGGAGAGGTGGAAGCTGAACAATGTCCCTGGTTGCCAGAAGAGCCGTTATCTTCCCAGTGCTCTTAGATTGGGCCACGACACTTGGATTTTCCAACTGTGTCCTGCTCCCAGGGGCAGCTTTGCAGGAGGTAGTGGCTGAGAACTGGAAAAAACCTCCTGCCAAAAGCTCGGGATCTCCTAACCCACTGCTGCCCCATAACAAGCCATCGTTGCGGGTGCTCACAGAACTGACACACGGGGACATCTTGGGCATGGAAGCAGCTTGGTTCCCAGCAGCTTTCCTTTGAGCCTTTCCTCCCTTTATGTGCATGCAATTTTTTTTCTGATGCTTTCTTTTGAAGCCTTTGAGCATATCAGAACAGCAGGAGAGTTGTCTGCTCTTGAGCTATTGCTCTTCAGGTCAAATAAGCATTTCCTTGCCATATAGTGCCTGACTTGGAAAGTGCGTTTGACTGGCAGCAGAATCTTACTGAATTTTTTTACTTCTTGTGTCACTTGTGATGTTTCTTATATAAACAGAGTCAGACAGCAAGTCACAGAAATCACTATAGGATCAGACCTGTGTACCCATTAATGATGTGTCCCTGTTAAAGACTCCTTTCAATTAACCTTCCAGCACTGAGGAGCTGTCTTTGACTTAGCCCCCTTATGTCCCCTGTGTACTACAGGGCCTTGCTTCTGCTCAGGTGCTGGCGCGTGTCTGTTCTGTTTTCCTTGGTCTCTTTTAGCTGGCTCAAAATGTGTTTGTGGTGCTTTAGGGATTCTCTTTATTTGTCTGTCTTGTTTCTGCATCCCCTGTCTTGTCTTTTTTTTTTTTTTTTTTTTTCCTGCCATTTTTTTCCTGCAGGATCTCTCAGGACTGTGGCAGGAAAGATGGAGCAAAGGGAGGCCTTTTAAACACTGGAAGGCAATGGGATAAGTGGTCATCCAAAAGCTCTTCTCCGTGTGGGAATCTTTATTAGGAAGGGGCCCTCCACACAGCACACACGTGGTTGTGTGGACAAGCAACAAACGGAATTTTGAGGTTTTCCTCCTGTGTGGCTTTCAAAGTGTCAGTCCAGGTACTTGCCTCAATAGTTGTACCTCATTCTCTCTAGTATGACCGTAAAAGCTTTTCCAGCCAACTACTATTTTTGAGAAAGGAATCATGAAATGATACGTGCCTTTTTTTTCCTCTTTTCCTTGCTCCCGGGCTGCAGGGAATGTGGGCTGCATTGAGCTGTGCAGAATCAGTCATTGTAGCGGTAACAGACTAGCACTACCCACCAGCTCGGCTGACTGCTCATCGGGCAGCGGTGTCCTCTGCTAGAGCTGTTTTCTCGCTAAGGTCTGATTAGCTTTTGCTTCTCCCAGAGCAGCAGCCAGGGAGGAGCTGTACTTACTGTGTACGAAAATGAGTTCTTAGAAAAATATCAGTGTGAATTGCACAGACTCCTTTTCTGGTGTTATGACACAAGAATACTACGGTGGCATTAGACTATCAGTTCGGAAGCTGGTAACTCATGGATGATTACAGTGTTCCTGTATGAGAAGAGGAAAAGTACCAGCTGCTTTGGGTTGTGCTATAACATTTGGGGAATGTGCCGGTTTGCTTGTTAACAGGTAGTGAAGGGCATCATGCGGGCCCATGGATGTTAGTGTGTTCATGAGCAGCGCTGGCTTCTTACTGCCCCTCTTGTTTCCTCTCTCCCACCTCCTTCCATCACACACCTCCTAGCAGTTGCACTTTGCTAACGTGGTGATGCTGTCTTGTCTCTGTTTTCCCAGGATGTCAAGCATGCCCGAAAGCTTGAGGACAATTTTGGAGGAGGTGAGATAATTGTGAGTGTGGCGGGGAGGTGACCACCAGGTCCCTGGTGCCCTTGGCACCCCAGGAGAAGCAGGACTGTGAGGAGAGGTCCTGGGGCAGCTTTCCTAGAGGAGGAACAGCAGCAAGTTGGGCCACTGCGAGAGGAAACAGGTAGAAATTGCAGTGAGGCAATGGAAATTTGGGGGGGAGGGAAAAATCTAAAAAGCCTTTGGCGTTTTCTGCCTTGTCTGGATGCGAACTAGAGTCTTTGGAAGAGCTCATTTTTTGTTGTTGATGGATCTAGATTGAATCCATCCTGTTCAAAGCTAGAAACATCTACATCTAGTTACTTCTCTGCTGTCCTGCTCATTCCTTCTCCTCAGCCTGAAGGACTCCGGGAGCCCCTCGGTGCCACCAACCAACCCACCCTCTGTGGGCGGCTGCTTCATCGCCTCCTGCAGCCACCTCCTTCCCGCAGGCAGGCGGCATCGCCCCGTGAACGTGGGCTATCGAAATCCCCCGTGCCGAGCGCGCTCCCGGCCACAGGAACCTGCCGCGGGGTGCCAGGGAGGCAGCGGCCCTGGCAGGGCCGGGCCGTGCCGCAGCTCCGCGGTGCGGCCGCGGGGCCGGACGTTTGCTCGGCGCTCCCGTGAGGCGCGCGGTGGGGCCATGGCGGGATTAGATGTTCCCGCCGCCCTTGGCGAGCGGCGCCAACGCGCCAGCGCGTCGCCACAGCAACGGGCGGCCACGGCCGTCCGCATGGAAACGTCCTTGCTGTGCCCGGCGGCGAGGCCGGGGGGAAACGGCCCCGGCGGCGAGTCTGGCGGGGGAAAGGGCGGCTGGGGAGCGCCCGGCTGCGGATGGGGCCGTCCCCAGCGCGGGGACCCGCGTTAAACACCGGCTGCGCCCCCAGCTTTGTGCTCGCTGCCGCCTCAGCCGCACAGGGCCGTTCTCTGTTTCTTTTCCACCACTGGCCTATTTATTGGCTGTCCTTGGGCTCAGGGCATGGTGCGGATCCGCTGTGCCGATCCCCGCGGCGTGGAGCTGGGTCACGGTGTCAGCCTTTAATGCTGGGAAAATCCCCGCTCCGCGCGGGAGCAGGGACAGCTATAGCCAAACAAGGTCTCTGGTGACACAGGGCAGGCGAGTGTCATGGTGACAGCGCGGCCGGCCCGCTGCCTCCGCACGGCGAGTCGGAGCTAATCTCGCCCTCCCTCCTGGCCCCCGTCCCCGCGCGCCGGCTCTGCCCGCGCCACCGAGGACCTCGGCTGGGTTTGTCCCAGTTTCACCCTGGCTGTTCGGCAGCTGCGTTGCTGCTCTTGGTAGGTGCTTTCAGGGGGATGTTCCAAGCTGGCCGTGCTGTCCCTGTTCTGGTCATTGGTGTGATGAGGCCATTCCATAGCAACGTGTCCAAGGACAGATCATTTTGGTGAATCTGCCGGTGCTGAAACAGGCTGTTTTTCCTGTTGTCTGCTGTCCTGTTGTCTATCGCACTGTACTCTAAAGTTATCCTTTCTCTTGCTGTGTACCCAAGGCTTTGCTGGTGGCCTTTGGTCCTTGTAGCTCAGGCAATGGGTACTTTATTTCTGCTGTGGCTCCTGCAAGAGCTAAATGAAAGGCAGCAGCCAAGGCTTTGCAAAGGGTGGCACGAGGGCCATCCCTGGCAGTCACGAGGAGTTGATTGCCTCTCGCGTGGTGAAGAGATTAGAGCCATATTTCACCACCACCAGCAGCTCCTGGGACCTGCTGAAGGAGCTCATGAAGAATGTCAGGGAGGGGAGAATGTGTGTCCTACACCTGCCTAGCCCCAAGTCTTCCATGTTTCCAGAGTCCTGGCAGGAAGCCTGGCTTTTCTTGCCCAGAGAGGCAAGCAGAGGGAGAGCAGACCAAAAGCAGAAGCGCTTGCAGATGCGGCTGGGAGGCGCTGCGAACGTCAATCCGAGCCGCCTGGCTCAGAGTTTGGCTTTGCAAAATGGATCATGAAGTAGTGAAGCACCGTAAAGGGATTTCAGACTTAGTTTGGAAAGGAAGGAAGATTCTGAGGACAGTTATTGCTGCTTGGAGGGGCTTTGGAGAAGTTTGTAAATACAGCTCCAGGAGGCTCCTCAAACTATCCTTAAAGTGAAGGAGGGAAAGCTCCAAAGAGCCGATTGTACGGAAGGAGGAAGACTCCAAAGCAAAGCTGTCCTGGACTTCTGATGGGAAGGTCCTCATGGGGAGGGCAGGAAAGATGCGTGGATTTAGTCTGATCCTGAAGTGAGCTTACTGCTGCAGGATCCTTTCCTGGATTCTCATCCTGATGCTGTATATGCTCCTGAACATTGAGCTGGCAGGTTTTAGCATTTGGAGAGGCTTGTGCTGTTTGGCAAAATGTGACCACCTCTTCCTGCATTTCTGCCTCCATGCTCTCTCTTTCCTGGCCCATCTTTTCTTTGTTTCTCACATCCTTGCCTACCTCCCAGCCCTTCATGCTCAGCACTTTCCCCCTTCTGCCTTTTTTCCCTAGGCAACAAGCTGTGGGTGCTCCCAGGAGCAGCCAGCCCCAGCGATGGCTGTCGGGGCTCCCTGTCCGCCGAGAGGCTTCAGCCCAGGCCTTGGATCCACGCACAGTCTGACTCCCCACAGATGCGGGGCCTAGCAAGAGACTTAGGAGCCCCAGAGAGACAAAAAGACCCCATGAAGTGGCACTAGGATGAGGGGAGGTGGGAGAATGTAGTGGAGGAAGCATGAGTGGCTCGGGAAGAAGGAAGCAGTGGCGAGGTGCTGTTTGCTTGGCCCACTTGCTGCTTCCTCTCTAAGAGGAGCACGCAGCCCGACTTCACCATCCGCGCAGGGGCTTGGATGCTATTAGGCCGTTCATTAGTCAAACCTCTGAGTGGCTCCCACCGCTGCTAAGTACCTATTAATACCTCTTGAGGGGAGAGGAGAACGCTGTAAAAGCACAGAAACAATCTGAGGGTCCTTGATCTCTTTCTGGGCTGAGAGGTCGTGGGCTGAGGTTGGAGGGGCAGCTGCGGGGAGGAGGGGGGCTGAGCTCCTGGGGCCGCAGCTTTGCAGATGGATGATGATGTGCCCGAGCCCACGGGCAGAACATCCCCTCGTCTGGACTGTTCCCTCGGTGGGGTTAGGCACACCGAGGCACAGGCCTGCTTGGTGTGTGTTGCAGGTATTCCCACTGTGGGAAGAGCCGGCAAAACCTGCTGGGATGTCGCTCGTGGCTGCTGGGCTGTGGCAAAGCACCCCTGCTGCTCGCGACTGCGGCTGCAGGGTCCATCTCCTCGCTCACCTGTGCGTACGGTCAGCTGTTAAAGGACACTGACATCACTTAATTAATGGCTTAATTGAATCTCTCAAAGGGATCGAAATTGGCTGCCTGACTCTTGTCACTGAGACGTGCGCATAGGAAATAGTAAATCACCATTTCAGCCAGTAAAGTTGCAGCTCTAGATAGGAGCCCCTCGGAGCAGGAGTTAGGAAAGCAATTCCTCTTTGCAGTATAATATGTGCTGTTGGAGATAAGTGTGGGGGCTGTTTTTTTCTCAAGCCACCAGGTATCATCCGTGTGCAACAGTTAGGCCAAGTCCTGAAGGTGATATTAAGGAGTAAACAGACCTGAGGTGATGTATTTTCTGTAACTCAGGACTCTGTGTTGTATTTCAGCCTCCAGGTGATAAGAGAAAGAAAATTTAAAAGGAAAGGGAAAAACCTAGAAAGGCCAAAGTTGAACTGGGTTGAAGAGCAGGGTATTGTGGTCAGTAGAAATATCTGAGCTGGTGTTCAGAAGAAAGGCTCATTTGAGGGTAGGGAAACAAAAGTGGGAAGGAGAGGAGGGGATATAGAGAAAAATGTCCCCCCCAAAAAGGGGGAAACCCCAAAAGGAAGGATCTGAACCTCACAGGAGTGCTAATGCTGTGGCCCTGCTTCTGATTACTGAAGTAATTGCTGCTCAGGAGGGATGTGAGCCAGTGCAAAACAATATTCCACCCAGGCACCAAGGAAAGCAATTAAACCTGGTAAATACCAGTAGCTGACTAAAGCCAGGTCTTTAATTAATAGTTTCATTTGAAGGGTAAGGAAATCATTAAGTGCTATTGGTGTCTGTTAATTTCCTGCAAGAGGAACAACAATAGAGAGTTTTAAGGCTCCTTTCTTGCAGCACAGTGTGTGTGTGTGGTGAGGAGAAGGGGTGGCCAAGCCCTTGCACGAGGGTGTTGAGTCCCCTTGGCGCAGCTGAGCTGGCCGTGGAGCCCTTGGGTTTCTGAGCCCTTAGTAAGGCCTCAACTTTGGGGGTTCTTCATCAGAAGGAGAGAGAAAATGTCGCTTCAAGCTGTACAACTGAGGCGACATACTTGAAAGCACTGGGAGGGCATGGGGAGCTGGGGGCCTGGAAGACAAATAAATCCTGTGTAATATTGTACAGATCCAGGCACTGAACAGGGGGAAAATAACCATAACTTCCTTGGTCTGCTTAGAGTGCTACAGAGATTTCAGTTTGAGGGCGTAGTAGGGCTAGATGCTAGGGCTGGGCAGAGCAGGCAGGATATAAAAGTTTGTGCTGTTTGAACAGTGTCAGTGTAGTGGTAGATTTGTATGTTCATAAATGCTCCAAACACAAGACTGTTAGAGAGCAGCCTTAAAGAGCACAGCCTTGATTCCAAGCCTGGGTAAGACAAAGCTTTACTCTAGTTGCTTTCTGACTGCAGCCATGCCACCTCCTTTTGGAGGGACCGCAGCTCTTTTCCCCACCTAATTCTGTTCTATCGTCTTTGTCGAACACAGGCATTTTTGTTGCACCGGTGCCACGAGCAGCTCGTGGCAGGGAAGGATTTGCTTTCTGCAGCGCGTGCCGTGCAGGACGTCCCCGAGGAGCCCGCTGGCGCTGCAGGGCCCTCTTCCTTTGGCGAGGCTGGTTGTGGTGCTCAGCACAGAAACCAGCCAAGCCGTCCTGTAGGGCACATCAGTGTCCACATGTGGCTTTGTTCAACTACCTACCAAATACTGGAAGTAAATCTTTTGTGATTTATAGCTGGCATCTTATATCATATATAGTCTTGGCATCTTCTCTTTAAAAAGAGTAATATCGATTTGCTGGAAGCTCAGCCATGCCTCCTGAGTGAGGGGAAACTCTTCTGGTCCTTTAGGTGTTTATGACTGGGTGAATCTCTCTTTTTTTGCTGTCAAATCGGTAACAGTTCAAGGAACGTCCCTAGACAACCTACCCTCTAGTCAAATTCAGACACAGGGTTGGAGTAATGTGGGGGCTCATCTGAGCCTTATTTTATTCTCTTGTCACAAGTACCTCAGCAGGCTCCTCTAAGCAGACTCATTTCTTTCAAACCCTGCTCTGTGCCTTTCAGCCCCATGAAGGAGGTTCACTGCTTTGTTGCCATGGTACCCCCTCCTCTAAAGAGGAAGAGAATAGTTAATTATGCAATTTAAGATACTGAGGAGGAACCACAGAAAGAGAAATAATAGAAGGGGAGATGCTGGGTTTGCGATAAGACTGGTGGCTGCAGAAGACAGTCTGTTTACAGAGGTATTTGCCCAGCATAGGCTGTGTAGAGCCAAGGGTTCTGGTGGCAGCGTGGGGCTGGAGAAGCTGCCCTTTGCTGGGCATCGTGTGCTCTGCTCCTGCCTCTAGTTAATGCTCCAGAGGGACCCAGATATATTTGCTTGGCAGGAATTCTCTCTGGATGCAGCTGGGACAGCAGCAATATATTATAGAGCCATGACACAGCCTATGCTGCCCGGGGATGTACAGAGGTACAGTTCAACTCTTAAGTGTTTTAAATCTCTTTGGCAGTGTTTCTTTGTTCCGCAGGCCTGCTAACCCGCCGCCTACTTTCCCCAGGAGCCCCAGCAAATCCAGTTTGTGGTGCCCACGACAGCACCAAAGAGCTTACAAGCATCAGGTCTGGCAAGATCCCAGCCCCTGTAGAAGGTCTGGCCCTTTCTATCTGCCAGTAACAGCGCGAGGCCAGCTACAGCTTAGGCAGAGCAAAGCCCCACGCCAGATCTTCGGCAGTACCGAGTTTGGACTGTAGTGCTCCGTGCTGTGCAAACATGGGCAGCGCTGCCCTTCGCACAGCGTGCTAAACTCTCCAAGCTAGATACAAGGGGGAGAGTTACCCTCAGGTTGAGCTTCCCAGTGTTTTCAGGGGGAGAAAGGGAGGACAGCAGTGACCCTATATGGGGCTCTCTTTATAATAGATGACTGGAAAGGACTGACTGATTCTTTATACACTCCCAAAGCTCCCCTTGCACACCACAAGGGCAATAGTACTACTGAGGGCTAGACAAGAGCCACATACTGTGGTGAGAGGAAGAAAGCAGTTGAGAAGCAATAATAATCCAAAATAATTCTTTGCACACAGCAGGAACAGCTGTCAAAAGATCAACATTTTAATCAACAGATTTTGTACACAAGAGAATTCCCCTTAAGAAAGTAAATGTATCCCTGCTTCCACCACCAACCTAAGGTGGTCTCTTCAAGTTCCCTTCAGCAAACATTTGTGTGGAAGGTGGTTTTCCGAGATCTGCCACAAGAGCAGCCACGTTGCACCCGCTGATACTGCAGGCCGCTGTCTCCTGCTCGTGTCTCACATGCGCCTGGCTTTGCGGGGCCGGCAGCCGTTGTGGGGCACGGGCGTGTTGTCCGTGATGGAGATGACCTCCAAGCCGCCCATCGTCAGACCCTTGATGGCAGCCTGCAAGAGCGAGGTGGCAGATGAGCTCCTCTTAGCAGCACCCTGCAGCAGGGCTGAGGGAGAAGTAGCTCAGAACTTGCAACAAGTTGATTTTTGAAGTGACCAATGCTTCTACTTTGCCATTATCTTAAAAATAAATAATAATTATTAGGAAACCTAGTTCAAACCTTCCTTTCTTTGCAGTCCTTTCATCATATTTCCTATCAGTTATGCCACTTTAGTTGGAAGAAACCTACGTTTGTTTCTACTCTGTCCTCAGAGATTCTTTATGAGGAGGAAGGAAGAGGCACTTAATAGCTACAATCATGAGTCCAGCCTGAATTAAAAACAAAAAAAAGGAAAAGAAAAAATATGGAAAGAAATGGAGACACTTACTTTGCGCCCGGGTCCCAGTCCTTTCACCATGACACGTACATGTAACACACCTTTCCCACGTGCTTTCTGAGAAAAAAATGAAGAACTCATTAACTTTATTTCTGATATCTCTCCTACTGCTTTGGCTCCTCTGTAGTCTTTTAATCCCTTTTCAACTACAAGCATGGTATGCTTTATGTAAAAAATAAAAGGTAGGCACTAATGGATAGATACAGAAGACAAATGCTGGGATCACTGCATAAAGCAAGACATTAGTCAAAAAGAAAAAGGCAGATTTAAGAGAGCTTCCTTGTTAGGTTGCCAAAGCTGCAGCTGGAGAAAGCTTTAAATCGAACTTCCTGCAACCCACAGTCAGGACAGAACACGACATCTCTCTGATGTGTGACTAAACTGGGTAGGGACTAGCAAGGACTAATTCCATGCTGTTTTCCCTTGTCAAATGCAGTGATTTCCATCCTGTGATGAGTGGATTCCTTCTAGAAGGTAAATGAGAAAAGCAAGGAAGCTTTAGATTTGCTGTGCAGGAGTCCACACGTTCAGTACAAAAATTCTAGGGGCTTGGAAATTGAAGATCAAAAACACCTGCTGTAAAGTGTGGCAGTACTGCCACCAAGCGGAGCCCTTCTGGATTTCTCTCCTGTATTCTGGTGCATTTAATCCACTTTAACGTAGAGGATCAAATCTGTCCAAGTGCACTCATACAGCTGCTAAGAGACTCCAGTGAGCAAAGATTAATAGCAGAAATATTCTTATATTCTGCTGAGCCAACCCCAGTAAGCTATTAGCCAGCAGTGGCACCAAGCACCTATGATCTGAAAGGTTAGAGCGAGTTCCACCTAATTTAGGTTAAGGATTTTCAGTTTCACCTTGCCTCGTTCTGCTATAATGAGGGCCGTGACACAGACCGCCTCATTTTCTCCTGCCATCTGGAAACCCACATGTTTTTCTAGAAATGATTACCATGCACTGCATGGATCTGGAAACTACACATGCAAGGACATCACCTTCTGTGATCGCAGCTGCTGGCAGCAGCTCCATTCTCCTGTGCCACAGAGCATGTAGAAAACCTGCAGCCAGTAATTACAGCCACTTCTCTGGCCCTTACAGTGCAAAAACTGAACAACTGCAGACAAAGGGGCTACATTTCCACAATGACCCAGAAGAGTCCACCTAGAAAAAACACCTTTACAAACTGGAGCAGAAGAGGGGAAGTAACAACTTACACTTCCCAGTCTCAACTTGCACAGCTAAGCTCCCCACCTGGGCATTTCTAACTGCTCTCTGCCTGCATCCAAACCTTCACCGTGTCACATGAAGCTTGGGAAAGAGTCCACAAATGGCAGCGTGATGCTCAGCTCTAAGGGACAGAGGCCAGACTGCTGCCCACGAACAGGGCACAGCAACATGAACGAGAAGCAGAATTTCTCCTGCCGTCTCCATCCCACTGAAAACAGCTGGAGTCTCCCAACACGCACTTCTCCGCGCACCCTGGCAGCACGTCCCGGAGGAGCTCTCCCCTCGCCGGAGTGGGAATGACGAGCACAGACTCACCACTGCTGCTGCAATGCCTGCGGTCTGCGCTGCGATGGCAGTGCCCTTCTTGGCGTTCTGGAAGCCTTCAGTGCCGCAGGATGTGCGGGAGAAGGGCCTGTTGTCGAAGCTGACAACCTGGATGTGGGTGCTGTAGTAGGAGAGGACAGGAGGAAAGCGGTAAGAACAAGACTTTTCAGTTTCTTCTCATTCTGCTTAACTTGCAAGGCTTGCTGCTCTTGTCTCCTGTCTCAAAGCCATCTTAACTCAGCACCCTGACTTATCTCAGTTGCACTAACCAGCTGCAGAGAACTTGTAAGCCATCCCAGAGAATCCGGGATAGTAAAACCTTTTTGGATAATCCTCTTCTGCTAAGTATTCCTCCGATAAGGTTTAACTGTTGCAGAAGCACCTTCCACTGTGAGCATTTTACCTCCTCTGTTTATTAAAAAAAAACAGAGCATTTTTAGAACCTCAGAGAGCTTTAAGAAATGGTAAAATACTACACTAGGGATCACTAATGAAAACAGCCACCTCCTGAGGATAATGCGACAGCTCAGCTGCAGTACAGCAAGACTGCTAGAACTGAGGGCAGGAATGCACCTGCCATTAAAAGCTATCAGCATCTAATTATTCGTATCAGAATGCAGTCAAAATGTGTAATAACACTCTCATTCCTGTTTAAGCTCCACACAGGCAGTTGTGCTTCCCGAACAGCACCGAGGTTTGGGCTCTGTGTTATTCTCTTCCCTGACTCGAATGCTGCTTCCCTGACTTGTGGAGTATTTTGCTTGCAGTGATGACCAGCTGTATCCCAGGTACACTCTAACTTTAATTTTGCATGAAAACAGGCCAAATGGCGAGGCTGTTTGCTTACTTGTTGTAAGTGGCTTTGATGTGTGCTATTGGGATCTCTTCGTATGTCTTCCCATCCCATCTCATGGAGTTCCTTTGCAGGATTAGAGGGCTGAGAAGCAAAACAAGAGTTATTGGACACTTGCTCTTTAACTTTTGATGAGTTTTATGTCATATTTCCTGGGAATTTGGACAGAAAAAAAAAGGATCAAGCACCGCCTGGTCTCATAGACACGCCAGCTGTGCTCGTGATTGACTCCAATCACGCACTCCCGGAGGTGAGAAGCCTCCCAGCGCGAGGCAAATGGAAGAGGAGGCTTCGCGGCACGGCCGCCTCACCTCGGGTCGCCCGGGCCTTGGGCCTCCTCCTGCTTGGCCGCCACCTTCTCGGCGAGCTCCTGCGGCCTCCCGGCGCCGCTCCGGATGCCGAGGCGCAGGGCGGCGCCGCAGCCCCTGCGGACACAACACGGGGAAGGGGGAGGTTGGGCCGCGCGCCGGGCCCCGAGGGAGCCCCGGGCCGCGGCGGCCTCCGCACCGCGGCCTCCCCGCTCACCGCCCCGCCGCGCCGAGCAGCCGTTGCCCGGCAACCGCCAGCGCCGCGTTCATGGCTCCCGCCGGCCTCCGTAGCGCCCGCGCCGTCCCCGGTGGCGGCGGCGGCACCGGCGGCCGCGCTAGGGTCAGCGCGAGGCACGACGGGTGCTGGGAGGAAAGATGGCGGCGCCCAGCGCGGCGCGCTGTGGGAGCGCCATGGCGGCGCCCGCGCGGCGGCCGTGGCGGCTCTTCGGCGCGCTCTGCTTGCTGCGGCTGCCCAGGGTCACGCAGCCCATGCGGCGGGAGGAGGAGGAGATGGCGGCGCTCATGCGGCAGGTAGCGGCGGCCCGGCGGGGACTCAGGGGGGAGGGAAAATGGCGGCCACGGCGGGGACCCTCGGGAGGGCGAGGAGGACGTGGCGGCCCCGGGTCCCGCCAGCCCGCGGGGACTCTACGCGCGGTGACCCGGAGAGGCCCAATGCGCTGGGCCTGGCCTGGGGCTCCGTCCCGGAGCTGTTCCCGGCCCTTCCCTAGGGAGGAGCCGGCGCGTCCTGGGCTCGTGCGGTCCCTGCCGGGGACGTCCCGGCACGGCCCCGGGAAGCTGCGGCCCGCTCTGCTAACGGCGCTGCCGTGCCGGCGCCCAAGGCCTAGCGGGTCCCTGTGCTGCCCTCCCAGATAGAGCTGGAGAAGAGCCGCTATTCGGACCACGAACTCCGCAAGCAGGAGGAGGAAGAGCAGCTCCGCAGGAGGAAGGAGAGCGGGTACGACGATGACGAAGGACCTGGCAAAACCGTCATCATGGCTCAGGACCTGGAGGAGAAGTGGGAGCAGAAGTTGCAGCGCTTCAGAGCGGCCTCACGGATAACAGGTACAGCGCGAAGCGGCCGTGTCGCGGCGCGGGAGCGCCTGATGTGGGAGCCTACGGCCACGGCGCAGTCCGGATGAGCTTGTAAGGAGGGTCGTGACTGTGTGGCAGCACAGTCAGCGCCAGAGGAGTTAACCAGCTTGGGGGGAATCTTTGTTCTTGTGTAGCGAAGATACGCTTGTGGGCACAACATTGCCAAGTGTTGCAAGGGGATTTTCTTTTGAGATCAGAGGAACTTTGGTTAGCTTCACCTACAAACTTGAGTAGGGCTGTGGCAGATTTTTATCAAACTGAAAATGCTGGTTTTAAGTCTTGTTCAAAGTAAGTGCAGTCTAGCACTGGGTTCCACTGGAATCATGCGTGGGCTTCCAGGGGTCCCGAGAGCTTTGTCTGTGTTTTCATCTTGTTCTATGGATCAGTCTTGTGCATGTATTACTGTTGGAAGGGTGTCGGAAGGAGGGAAGTGTTAGATTATGGTGATGAGATGGGTCCTGCTGAGAGCCTGTTTCCAGGTGTGTTGTTTTGGTGTGTTGTTTTTTGGCAGATGCTGATAAAAACAACATTCGAACGTCATTGGAGAGAAAGCTGGACAGGAACCTGATGCTTCTGGTGAAACAGAAAATTGGTAACCAGGAGCTGTGGCTCCTGCCTCAAGCAGAATGGCAGCCCGGAGAGACGCTGCGAAGCACAGCGGAACGTGCCATGGCTGCTGCCTTGGGTGGGTAGTCTGCTCTGTCCCTGGCCTTTCTCTCCTCTTTGTCCTGTTTTATTTCTTTCTTTGTCCTAACTTAGGGATATTTGCAATTCTCAGTATTAAAATCTCCCATCTGCTGGGAAAAGGGATTTCACGGCAGAGGGACTGAGCTGATGTGATGGGGCTTCTGGCAAGGGCCTGTGGAAGCCAAGTTGTGAAGCTGCCCTGTGGAAAGGGGCTGGAGTTGTACTCTGCTCTGAGTATGCGAGGGGCTACCCGGCCTGGCAGCTGAGTGCCAACACTGATCTGCAGCCTGGTGCTTAAGCATCACTAGTTGCCTCCTGAATGGTCTGGGGTTGCTCTAGGTACAGCTTCACTTTTCTTCTTGTCACCTCGTAGCCGCTTTTGTGGCAAATGGGTGTTAGCAAATCTGCACTCCTTTCTTTTCAGGATGGGTTGGCAGAGCTTGCTGCTCTTTCCCCACCTCCCTCACTTTTAGGCAACCTGCAGGACACCAGGACAAACAGATTTTTCATGAAATGAAGCTTGTGATTGACAATATTTCTACTTGGAAGAAGGAACAGTCAGTCTGAACCAGACATGTCCTGTGCTCTTTCTGTTATTTAGGCAAAGCAGTTACTGTTGCGTTGTGTTCTTATGTCTTGTTTTCTTTCTCTTGCTTTCCTGGGATCTTGCAGGAGATCGTATCCAGGCCAAGTTCCTGGGGAATGCACCATATGGGCATTACAAGTACAAATTCCCCAGGGCCATCAGGACTGAGGATAATGTGGGAGCCAAAGTCTTCTTCTTCAAAGCCTTCCTCCAGAGCAATGACTTGTCCCAGGCAGAACTGAAAGAAGATTTCCTGTGGGTTACAAAGGATGAGCTGGGAGGTTACTTGAAGTCAGAATACTTGAAGAAAGTCAATCGATTCCTTCTGGACTTGTAAGTGCTAGGCTGTGCTCCAGCAGATGGGGAAGATGTAGAACATGACTCTGGGGAGGAACACAGCTGCTGCTTCCCATGCTCTGTGTGTATGAGATATTGAATTGGGCTCTGGAGGATAATCTGCCTTTGCCTTATTTCCCAGTTCTCTTCCCCAGGCCTGTACTAAATAAATATTAAAATTTATACTCCTAAGTGAAGCTCTCCTTGGAGAGTTCTTTGCTTATGTTGAATCTTCCACCTCCTCTGGAAGTGCGTGTTGTGACTTCCTTTTCCTCTCCCAAGTGGGCTGTTCCCTGGGGCTGTGGTACCCAAGAAGCTGTCTGTCCTCGCCAGATTCCTATCATAGTCTAGAGCTCAAACAATTTCTTTTAAATAACAAGTAATGCTTGTGTCCCTGGCACCTGCTCTTTAAGTAAAGAGCAGCACTGGAGAGTTTCCTGTGTTCCCAGGTGGGAACAAGTCCTCCTAGGTGTAAGAGGGAGGCTTGCCACCAGCTAGCTGTGCCAGGAGGTCTGGCAAGGGACCACGTTGAAGAATTTCTGGATTTTAGGCACCATCCCAATCCCTAAGACTCTAGTTTTTGTGACCTCTCTTGGGAGGAAATGCACATTGCAGCGTGCAGTAGAGCAGCACTTGATTGTTTTTCCAAGGATTAGCTCTTGCTGGTCAGCCTAATGAGTATTTTCCGGCCATACCCTGATGCCTTCAGGATTGTGTCCGTAGCTGGGCTCCCTCTGCGTATCCTTGGAGCCCTTCAGCTTCTCCAACAGTAACATGTTTGCCCACAGCTGAAAGCTTTTCCCATTAACCAGGTACCACAGAGCCAGCCCCGTGGAGACCTCGGCAGCACATGAGGGCTGGCGAGGCTGGGGAAGGCAGGTTGCTGCAGAGCTGGCTGGTGTTTCTGCAGGTTCTGCACAGCTCTGCGTCCCAGCCCTGTTGTTCAGCCCCCTGTGTGCTTTGAAAATTAGATTTAAACTGTTGTGCTGCCTTTGACCCAAGAGTCCCTGATAAGTAGTGGTCATGGAGGACACAGCTGTTGTCTAATCCTCATGTAGCTCTTTCTTTTATATTAAAGAGTGTTGTTTTCCCACAAGTGCTGCAATCCCGTTCAGCCTGAAGTTCTAGCAATGAGCAGAGAGGAGGAAAACCTCCTGTTTTTGTGCTGAGAGGCTAATTTTTACTTGCATTGGCAAGGCTGCTCTCAGCCTTGCTGCTTCCTGGGGACAGGCACGAAAGCTGCACGGAGGAATTCCCACTTCTGTTCCCGCTGTTTTATGCCGGTGCTGCTAACGCAGCCCAGCAGGGCTTGCTGCAGGAGCCTGACCTCGTTTACCCCAATTTATTTATTAAAAGAGCTGTCCTTTCATTGTGTGGTGCTGCCTCGCCTCCTTGGAGCTGGCTCAATTTCTTGCAGCGTTTTTCTGATTGTAAATGTTGCTGTTTGCTAGTCAGAGTGTGGGCCAGCGCTGATAGGACCTTGCAGAGAATCAGCCTTCCTCAGTGGCAGGGAGAGAGATGGAGAAAATAGCTGTCGTTAATCATCTGGAGAGAGTTCAGCCTCCAGAGGTGGAACTGGAGATTGCTATATATATTTTATCAATCCTTTGGGAGCTGTTGAGCTGCAGGCCTCAAATTAAAGCTGTCCTTAATCACTCCACAACCATTGGGGTGAGGGGTAGCACAGCAGCCTTCTCTTTCCTAATGCTGGGCAGTTTAGGAGCTGCAGGCTTGCAATAAATTACAAACAAAACAAAACTTGGTTTCTTGAAATGCCCTTGCAGACCTGTCAAGGAGGCTGTGCCCGCACTGAAAGAGCATTTGCAAAGAGGAAATAAATGCAGAGTAGGGTACGTGCCTGCAAAACTACACATTTTCTTGGCTGTTGTCTGGGACCAGCACTGTTGAAGGGAGAGTCTTGGCTTCTCTGAGGCTGGAAGCTCCTGCAGAGGGGAGAGATGAGGACCTGCTGTCAGCACTGTGACTCTCGTGTCCCCAGCAGGCTCAGGGCCATGGGGATGGCAGCTTTGGAGAGGCTTTTCTTGGCCCTGCTGTTCCAGGCTGCAGCTTTGAGCCTCCAGGCAGAGCTCTGTGGCCACAGGCCATGGGCAAGCCCCTTGCCCAGGTCTTTACCACATTCCCCTTACCACAGACAGGGGCTGTGTTGCTGGAGTCAAATTTTCAAAGCATGTAAAATGCTATTTGAATGGTAGTTATTTGTCTTCAGAACTAGGAGCACAGAAGAGAGAAAGGCTGTCTGGTCTTCAAACCCAGACAGTTCTTATTCTGTGGTTTGCTCAGGCAGCAAGCCTGTGGGCACTGTCTGTGCTGCACATGGGTAGCGCTCTCCAGTGATGGACAGGCCAGAATCAACAGCCTTTTTTATGTTCTTAATTTTTCCCTCAGACTCATAGCCCTGTTTTTAAAGGTAGCAGGTTTGTAAGGAACTTGGTCTTCTCTGGAAGTTGCAATAGCTGTTTTTTCAACACCTAAAATAGGATTTTCTACTTCCAGTGGGTGTACGAGCAGTGCCTTTTTTCCCTCCCTGCTGTTTGTTTATTTGCAAACCTTCATTTGGTTGCTGCAAACGATCTTGGACCCTCTGACTCAGGTGCTTTTGCTCATTTTTTGTTTCTTTTGGCCTGCTGCCCCTCACCTTGGTGCCTAAGAGGGAAGGCTGAAGGATGTTGTGCAGGTCTTCTGGGGAGAGGATGGTTTTGCAACTCCTCCTTTCTTCTCTGCTCCCAGAGGTCGCACAGTAGGGCATTGTGGTTTGGATTTCAGTTGCATTGAGCACAAAATACAAAACTACCATGCAAATGTGAGAGTGAATTGTGTGAGTATTCATCGTCTAGGTCTTTATCTGGGCACTAGCTCCTTTATCTGGAGATAAGTGGAGATATCACTGGGCACTACTCCTTTATCTGGGCACTAGCTCCTCTACTTTTTTGTGCCCAAAGCCTGACGTGTGTTTCTCACCTTGGTAAAGACCTCCCCACATGGGATATCTACATGAGAACCTGAAGCAACCTGGTGCCTTCCTGGTAGCCTGGAAGGCATCAAGTTTTCTGCAAGTCCCTAGTGACAGGTCCAGTGAGAACAACTGGAGACCCTTCCCTGGAAGTGTGTGCAGAGACGTGTGGTGCAAAGGGCCTGGGACTCCTCCGATGGAGAAGCGCAGCAGGGAGCTCATGTAGGAAGCCCTGCATAAGGTAAGTGCTGCAAGTAGCAGGACAACCAAGGGTCATCTTCCCCAAACAGTACAGGCTGGGGAGGAGCTGGGAGAGCACTGATGGTCAGACTGCAGACACTTTCTGTTCTTGAAACTTTTTCAATACAGAGCACTTCCACTGATGAGGGCAATTCACAGCAGCTGGATGATTTCTCCCTCTAAGGAGACGTACCTAGATGACCTCTTTGTGGTGCAATGCAGTCCGGCTGCCATTGCTAAAAGCCTCAAGAAGCAGAAATGAATGGAAGGCTAAATTGCAGTCTGAAACTCCTGCATCTAAGTTATTGCCTAGGCCACTATGTCAGAAGAGAGAGATGAAGTTTTTCTTTGTGACAAATTGGATGCTAGCACTTCCCTCTGGCAAAGGAGAAATAACAAGTCCTAATAAAACCACTTTTGAGCTTTATGGATACAGGTTTCCTCTACTCCCCCTACCAAGTATCGTCTCCAGCTGATCTCCCCTTGTCTGCAGAAGTTCCAGGTAGGTATCACTGTTCTCTGAGCAGAGCCCCAGTTATGTATATGATGATCCAGTGTGAACTGTTCAGAACTGCACCGCTCTCGTGTGATGGGAAGCTGTTATCTCTTGCTCCTGGCTGGCTCCAAGCAACAAAAAGCCTCAACATGTGGAAACTGGATGCAAACAGAGCCAGGAAAGCCAGGTGGACCCACGGGCTATGCGTTTCCCTGCTCTCTGAAAACCCTACTGAGGAAAAATGCTTTTGCTCCCGAATGCAGCTTGTTAGAGCAGGGAAAGCTGCTCCCTGTGGCATCCCTCCCTGCCAGGGAAGTGGGTGGGTGGCTCAGGGGTTGGAGTGGTTGTGTTGGGGGGATGCCCCTCTTCAGCAGGGGTTTCTGTGGTGTTCCCCAGGGTTTCTGTGCATGCGGCCCGTTCCTGTTCTCAGCAGTTCACAGGGGAAGCAGCATGGGGTGCTCTGAAACAAACCCCCCTTGGGACAGCCACGAAACCCTGCAGAGAACGACCTGGAAAAGCTGGCTGAGGTCAGCAGTGATGTGAGTTGATTAGGTCTCATCCTGTTGTCTTGGGATATCTTTTTTTTTCTCTCCTTTTCTTGTGAAGCCATTCCTGTGTCTTCACATAACATTCAAGGTTTCAAGGATACAGAGTGGGGCAGGTAGAGGGTAGTGCTGGCGTGAACCTCAGCAGAGATCAGGATGGATATAAAGGATGGGTAGTTCACTGGGAATCTTGAACTTGGGGTAAAATTGCTCTAAAAACTTTGCTGTAATACTCAGTCCTTAACACCAGGTCCTCAAAAAGCAAAGCCAGGAGTTTGGGAGATGAGTACAAGACACTGACAGCCTTCAAGCTGTTTTGGACATGGCTTGCCTGTCAAGGCTACGTTTCCCTAACAGGTCTTTGGCAGGATTTCCTAGGTAATACTTGAAGACCAAGGGCATTTCTTCATCAGAATATGAGGGCCTTCTCAGCAACATTGAAATAGAGCTTTTTCAAAACCCAGGCAAGGCAATAAGCATTTATGCAGCATGTACAAGGCTTTAGGACTCACTGTCACAGCCTATTCCAGAGGCTGGGCAGGGTGCTAACAGGAACTGGCCATTTCCATGGCTGTCAAAAATGTCCAGTCCTATAATTAACCAGGACAGAAATTTAGAAAAAGATATGACAGCTCACAAACTGCTGCCTAAACTTACCTCTGCTGGAGACTGGGGCGACAGCTAATACGGGAGGCAGGTGATCCTGTGCCCGAGGGCTGCTGTCCTGTCGAGCTCGGGGCAGAGGGGAGCTGGGGCTTTGGTGGCCCCAGGCCGAGGGCAGCAGCAGTGCGGGAGGACGGGCAGCGCGTGCGAGGTGGCTGCTTTCCGCTCCCTCTCATCTATCAAAGTAATTATGCACATTAGATTTCTGCTTTCAGGTTTTACCCTCCCGAATGTTATGCTTCGGCATTAAACCTGTGGGGGAAGTGAATTACTGGGGGAAGTAACTAGATATAATCCAGCTTTAATGGGCACATAGGAAAAAGCATGCTGGGGTGGGAGGGTGGCTCAGCCAGCGTCCTGCTTCTCCAGGCAAATAGAAATTTCTCTGGATGTGTGTATATATCTAGCTTGTGATCTGTGAGCTCTTAATAATTGGTTTGGTGACCTGCCGGCAGTGTTCGCTCTCTGTAGAGCTTTCGCCAGTCCCTGGTTAATATAATGGGTCACAAATCCCATTTACTCTTGAATTCCGAGTAATCCTTTTGTTAATGTTGCCTATTGCTTTTTTGGAAGTGTTGGAGGAAATCAGAGCCATGTGCTAATCAGTAAATCTGCTTCTGTGTGTTTGTAAGCTGCTGCCCTGCCCTCGCTTGCTTTGCCAAGCGACTAGAGCAGCCCGTTTGTGCCAGACGCCCGTGTGCCCCTCTGCAAAGCTGCAATCGTTCCCTGATCCAGAGCGTTAGCAAATGCCACAGGCCGTGAGTGGTAGAGGAGCTTTAGGAAACACTGGGGTGTGAGGGACAGCGGGTGTATAAGTGATGCAGGGCTGGGTAAGGAGAGAGAAACCCTCCTGCGTTTCAGCTCCCTCAATTTCCTCTGCGTGGAAACAGGACCCTGGTGACTCAGCTTTGCTGGCTGCTCTCTCCTCTCTTTGTGGGTAGGTGCCACAACCCCTTCAGGGGGTCAAGAAGCTGACAGGTGACCAGCTCCTAAGGTGAAAATGGAGAGGCCCTTACAGAAGACAGAGAGAGATCAACAGCCCTCCTGACTGCCTGAGCCTGTGAAAGGCCCTAAATCACCTCAAGTCATCAGGACAGTTGCCCAGTAATCTTGTCCCAAGGGCCCAGGGAGTGCGGAGCGAGCCAGGTCCTGGCACTGTGTTGGATGAGGATGACTTTGTGGAGCTGTCGCTTTCCTCCTGCTCGTACCTGCACAAGCCCAAGCCATCAGCCGTGAGTGAACCTTGTTCTTGGGTCCACGCTAGTCTGACAACCTCATGGAAGGATGGAGAGAGATGCTAGTGATGTAGGATGAGGTCCTCGGCCCTCTGTGCATTAATGCAAGCTCCAGCCCTATGCCATCGTGCCAGGGTATCTGCCATTGATGCTGACCCGAAGCCAGTGAGAGGGCTCTAGGGACCACATTTCTGCTGCCATGGTTCCCCAGGGACTGAGCCAGGTAGGAAACATTTCAATAGTGTTTTGGAGAGCAGTTTGAGTTGTGAAGTCAGCATTGTTGTGGGATTTTTGTTGTTACTTTGTTTTGTTTCCCATTTTCTCTAGATTGTCCAACTCCTGCCCAGCTGACAAGCCTCCCCATTCACCCCTTCCTCTCACACTTCCATTTGCCTCCCTATTTTTCGCCATCCGTGGCATTCTTCACACAACGCGTTCACGTACCGTTGTGCTGGCGGTGCTCACAGCGGTGGTAGCTGCACGTGGCGAGCGAGTCGGCTGGTTCAGGTCACTTGCTGCAGCCGAGCATCGCGCCCGGCCACCCGCTGCTCGGGCACCTCTTCCCTGGCTTTCCGCAGCGCTGGGCACTGCCAGGGTGTCACCACCCCAGCTCCTGCACTGTTCTCCCTGATCAGCTTCAGGATTTGAGCTGTTTGACTGCAGAACCCTGGCACAAAGTGAGGAGCGTGGCAGGGCCCTCCCCACACGGGGAACTGATAAACAAATGTCACTGCCTCTAATTTAAGAGATAAATTCCCCTGAGGACACAGTCAGATGTTGCTTCCTGCCTATAAAACAGCAGCAAGCCCTAGGCACTAGATGGCAGGCAGTGACTGGGAAATCCCATCCATGGAGTTTTCCTTCCCTTCCCCCTCAAAATTGCCTCTTGCGCTAGATCCAGTCCAGTGTGGCATCATGGAACTGGGATCACCAGCTTTTCCCTGCTGCACCTAGGCCTCGGTTTGTGCCTTGAAGGGCTCTGGGGATCGCCTTAGGGTTGTGTTTGCTCCATGGAGGGTTGACAAGCAACCAAGGGCTCAAAGGAGACTCGAGGGGGTCTGAGCATCGCTGGAACGGGACGTGCTGCCCATCTCTGGTGGGGCTGCCAAGGGGGAAGGGCTCCTGCAGGGCTCCGTTTCCAGAGCCTGAGGGCAGGATGGGCAGGGACCCTGAGCTGGAGAGGGAGCTCGGGCAGGGGAACGGGCAGTCAGCGCGCGGAGATGGAGAGCAGGGGCTTGGGACTGCAGAGGGGCGATGAGAAGACGGAATTCTGCATGTATGGGGTAGAAGAAGGGGCGAGGAAAAAAAAAAAAGTTGCACACATTTGACACAGGCAGGTAGAAGTCAGCAAATTCTAGAAGATGAATTTCCTTTGGCTTTGCTGTGAGGCAGTTGTTTTGGAGAAAGCAGTGCAGGATTTTCCACTCATTCCACTTGTCTCCCATCCAGGCACGGGGCCATTGTAGGTTCCCTGTAAGCACCTTCCAACAAAAAGGGGATTATCTTTAGCTTGTTAGAGTCCTTGCAGGGAGGGAGAATAAGGCTCTTTGCTCTGAAATGTTCTCTTCCCTGGGATTACAAGATAATGCATATGAAACGACATTAGCTCAGCCAGGTTTATGGATTATTTGAAAATCAAATTCTTTTAATCTCATCCACCATCTGGCACCAGAGTAGCAGCCAGCTTGCTGCTGCTTTCACCCTGCCCGTGTGCCAGAGCGGGCGAGGGGACACCAGCGTCCCCAGCCACCGCCGCGTGCCCTGGGACCGGCACCCGGGCCAGCCCTGTCCCGGTTTCTTCCCAAGACAGCACAGAGGTGACCAAGCCTGGGGAGCCAGGACTCGGAGGAACTGGCAGAATTCCTCCCCAGGGGCCCAGCTGGTGCTGCTTCTCTTTCTCCCTTGGTGGCTATGGGAGGGAAAAGGGATCTGGATTTTCCTCTCCCCCTATTTCCTTCCCAGGATGAATTGTCTCCGTGTACAGTGGTGGAAGGAACAGTCTAGTGCCCTGAGAAGGCCCATGGCAGCAAGAGAGACCAAGGTGCTCCCAGGGCAGAAGAGCTGGCATGGCCAGGATAGGGGATGGCTGGTGGCTCTTCCCAGCATGGACTGGGGAAGAACAAGTGGATGGGAACATGTCACTGCTTGTGTCTCTGTGACCATGAGACTCAAAGCCAGCAGCTAAAGTCATCCTTAGACCTCAGAGAAAGTTAAAGAACTGAGCAGGGGCCTGGCTACTCTCTGCAGCCAGTTCCCTCCTCACTAATGTGATTTTTAGTGATCTCCTGGTTGGCCAGAGAGGGCTAAAGGGTCAGGGGTTCCTGGCAGGATGCTGATGTGGAGGTTTTGCAAAAAGGTTGTGTTTCCCCATGAATACTGATGGGGAAGCGCAGCTCTGCACTGAGCCTCTCGCCTCCATGCGTGGCACTTCCATTATTTCGGAGCTGTTTACTCTGCAGGAAGCAAGTAAGGTTTTTTTATCATTCAGTGTTACAGACTATCCTGTGCTCTGAGCTGGACTGTATTTACTTACTAATGGAGATTCTCGTTCTTATTCAGCCCTAGGCTGCTGTTGATCTTAAACCTAGGATTTGGGTTTGAGGTCAAGCATCTCCTGGCCTTGGAGCTGTCAGCGTGCCTCGGAGCTACGCGGATTCCCTCGCTGATGAGACCCTCATGTGGGACTGGTTGCTGTGCTCCCCTGCCTGGCAACCTCCTCCAATGCTTTGTCAACCTGTCCCATATTTTTACAGCCTTTTAACTGTGCGTTGACCTTGAGCCAAGGACTATGACATATTCCATAACTGCAGAGGCTGCGCTTGGGAGTTCCGGAGCTTCTCCTTGGAATGAGCAGGGGGCCCAGGGTGTCTGCCCTGGGTGCAAGGGCAGCACCTCGGCCAGCAAGCGGTGAGCGAAGTGATGGGAGCGCTGAACTAGCCGAGCGGGGCTGGACGCTGGGCTCCCTCCTGCAGGAAATCACCTTCCTTCCTCCTGCTCTTCCTCGCTGAACCTTGCAGAGCTCTGCCTCTGGATGTGGGACAAGGTATTTGGGAGCTGTCATCTCCTCGGATAAGGGGGGCTGCCCATGGCTGCCTGTGCACCTGGGTTATTTGGGAGTCAGGAGCTCTGTCTTACTGAGAGATGCTTGCAGGGTCAGACCAGGAACTACAATGTTTTGGTGGCCCGTGAGTTCATGATGTCACTTGTCAGGAATAAGAGCCACCCTGGCCACTGGCCCGCAGTGCAAACAGTCCTAGATGGCCCCTCTCTCCATCCCACAGTTTGGTCCAAGCTGGGCCACTGGCTTCCTCCAGCCTGGGCAGTGGGCATGGGGGTAACCCTGACTGTCCCCTTCCCCTTCCTAGGGCTCCAGGGCCCCTTCCCTTCGCCTGGCTCCATAGGATACTCTAAAGCAATGGCAGTTCTGCTCCCTCTCCCAGAATTGCTCCACGCAGCTTGTTTTCTGATGCGAAGCCGGGCGTGCTGCAGAGCCGCTCGCTTCCCTTGTTTTCAATGAAAGGTGCTTTGCCCTCTTTGCTGAGCCTCAGTAGGACCATCCATCTTCCCCTGTCTCCTCCAGAACGCTTCTGCACCCACTACCAAGGAGTACTATAATCTCAGTACCCATTTAACGTGAATAAAAAGCCTTCTGGGACACTAGGTCACAGTTATGCAATTTAGCTCAAGTAGAGAAAAGGCGTTTATAGCTATGAATATATGATTACTTAATAAATATATATATATATAACATTGGTTAACATCAGGACATATAAGCACAATATATATATAGCACTGGGCTAACAGTTTGTTCCTGGACCCCTTCTTAGAAGGCTGTAGCCTCCGTTGCCTGACAGCTCCGTCCCAGAGTCACAATTTGCAGCGCTGCCCATTTGCTCTCTGCTTTCGGTGCTGAGCGGACGCGGCGCGAGGCTGCTGGAGGCCGCGGAGCCGGGGCAGCGGCAGCGGCACCGCGTTCGCTCCGCGACGGGCAAGGTAAGGAAGGGCACGTGCAGCCGTCGTGCTGTGCAGCACTTTGCTGTCGGGATTTGTGCACCCTGAAGACAGCTGCATTTGAGAGAAAAAAGGAAAACAAGAAAGAAAAAAAATTATAGTTCTAAAGAAATAATAAAAAAAAGTCATTTCTTTAGGTAATTAATTACTAATTATACAAGCACAGCATTGTCTGTGTCATTAAAATTACTTGTTTTTTTTCAGTACATTGTAGTATTAATTAAATCCTTAAATTGTTTTTTTTTCCTTTGTAACTCAAATCCTTTTTTTCTTTATTAGTACCAAATAATAAATTAATTATGTAATTAGTGACTATTACTTTGTCACTCCTGGAAGGGTTTTTTCCAGGTTGTATGTGTGCAACGGCTCAGGAATGCTTTATGAAATGCTGTTTGCTATCGAGGTGGCTGCGGGCCCTGCTGGAGGTGGGATTTGGCAGGGCCGAGGTGCAGCCTTGGCGAGAGAGGCTGCACAGGTGGGAGAAACGCGGCCGGGGTGGCTGGGGAGGCCGCCGCGCAGCAGCCCGGCCCCGCGCTTCCTCGCACCGCTCTGATTAAACTCACCTTCACATTTCCTTAGGAGGCCGGCGCCAGCCTCCCGGCTCTGCGGAGAAGATGCGGGTGAAGGATGCCACAACTGTCTTCAGGTCAGAAAATCGTGGTTCGAGGGCATCCCACTTTCAAACACACGACCCGTGCCCTCAGCTTGTCCTCTGTGCCCGTTTTTTCCCGGCAGTCCCTCCAGCAAGGCAGCAGCTCCGAGGCTGTATCTGCCTCCATGTGCTCTCTGTGCTACGTGTGGGATTTTCAAGCACGTGGGATGACAGCCCTCATTGTAAGGAGGGGATAAACACTGCCAAGGGATGGCATTCCCCTCACAGCAGGATTTGCTGTGTCTCTGCCATGCCCAGGATACACAGCAGATCCCAAGCAGGGGGGAAAAAAAAGAGAATTTCACATGCAGCTAGTGATAGCCTTAATAGATCTGCACTTATTATTTGGAAAAAAAGAATCAGGATTACAGGCTTATGAGGGATTAGCAAGCATGAATGCGTATTTCTGTGTACACTGCTCCCTTTGTAAATCCATTGTGCCATTAGACTGATACCGAGTTACACCATTGCTAGCATGATATCAGTATATCAGACAGCCTTGATCATAAGACCCAGTGGCTGCACTAAAGAAAACTTTCCTGCAGGGACTTCCCTCCCGGGCTGCTGCTCCTGTCTTCTTTTCATAGCTCATGGTAGACTGTGAAACCTCCCTGGTTATCAGAGAGCAATGCAGACCACCTGTGGGCACCAGCTTCATCCAGGAGGATTTGGATCACCTGTTGGTGGAACAGGCTTTATCTGTTTCACCTGTGGCCTCTTTTGGGGCAGCAGAAGGAAAAGGGGCATGTGCAGGTCCTCAGAGCTATGTGCCCTTGCCTTGGCTGCGACAGTAGGGCGAGTGGAGGTCTTGGTATGTCCAGAGGAGCCCAGTCCACTGATCACTGCAGGATATATGCACACGTGTCCCTAGCTGTGGCACCAGCTGTGTATTTCCTGATCTCAGCTAATAGTGAGATTCTTATAAAGGCAGTGTGCCTTGGTTTCCCACACCGTGCACTCCCGAGGAAAGTAGCTATGAGGTGTATGAGCAACTGGAAAATCTGAATTTACTGGGAAGTCTTAAGGAATTGGTGTGGATCCGGGCAGCCTAAGGAGCCTGCCTATGCTTCCTGGGATGAGAGTCTGGGCTCGTGTAGCTGGAGAAAGCCTGGCAACCTGGGCATGCTGCAAGAAACCTGCAATGAAAGGGAAAAGAGTTCATTAATCTGCAGAGAAATCAATATTGCTAACCATTGCTAAGCTAAGCAAGCTGAAGCCTTTGGCTGGAGGCTTCCCATGGAGATGGCCTTTGTGAGCAGAGAAGTGCTGAGCAGGAAATCAGGATGGGGGGAGTGGAGAATTCAGCATTTATGAAGCATCAGGGACTCCATGTGTGTTAAAAGTTTTGATTTTCGCTAAATATTTTCCCATTTAATTTAAACCATTGTTTTTCCAAGGAAATGTAATAATAAGAGCCCATGTGTTTCTAACTAAATGGTAGCCGGTGCTATGTAAACCATCCAGGGTCCAGTTTGGATCAGGTCTCTGCATTGCTGTTTCTGGAAATCAAATGACAATAAAGCTAAGGCTGCTCATTCCTAGAGCCACCCAGAGCTGCTTGTTGCCAGAGCCAGAGGGATGAGAGCGCCTGGAGCATCCGCCTCTCCTGATCCCTGTGAACAGAGGGTCCGGGCATGCAGGCAGCTCCAGGTGACAGCAGGACATCCCTGTGCCACTCACATGTGTGCGTTCCCCTCAGTCAACCCTCACTGTACAGGTCAGTGCCCAAGAATGACCCTACCCTGGTGACAGACTGCTCCTTTCTCAAAGTCTCCTTAAGTGCTGCTGTTCTTGCCCGCTGGCCTTGGGGAGGGTGATACCAGGAAGGAAATTGGGCTTCTCTCTGCTGCATGGCCTTTTCTCACAGATAGCTGCATCTTACCTCCACGCCAGGATGGAGAATGTCCTTCCATGGCTGATGGAGGTGGACATTCTTCCTGCTGCCACCAAGGTAAGACAATCTCACTCATGTTCTCTTTCTCATGTGCTTTCTCTCTGTGGTCCAGGAGAATATTAAGTCACAGGCAGCAGGATAATGAGTTCAAGAATCTTCCCAGCTACTTGGTGTGGTTTTGATACTCTTCTATTAGAGACCATGTATGATGATAGGCCATACAGTGTAGGAATCAAATAACTGGGAGAGACCCTGGACCCTCTGAAGCTGTCTAAAATAAAATGTCTTCAAAATAAAGAGGTATAGATAAAGAAAAGATAAAGCATAAGAAAAATGCCTAAAGGAGAATGTGCCACATGACACCTATGCATGGCCAGCTCCAACACTCCTTTCTAAAGAGAAGGATTGGCCTCAGACCCAACCCTGAGCCTGTTCTTTTATCATTGTCTTGCCCTTCAATGAGTCATACCAAGTCTTACCAGTGTGACTCACTTTTTGTGGACAAAATGGCTAAGACAGGTTTACAACACCTACAACCCAGATAGATTTCCAGCTCAAAGTTGGTCCTCCTCTACAGCAAGCCTTGCTAGGACAACCAGCTTCATTCTGTAGACTGGCTAATAGCTGTGCATCCCTTTTGCAACGATGAACACAATTCTATTTGCTTTAGTGTGCAAGTGGTTCCTAGATATTTGTATTGGCTCTAGAATAATGGAGGATGGAAAATGAATAGTCTTTCCTTAGCAAGTCTGAGTGCATGGATCTTGGTGTTTTAAACATGTGTCTGTAGGTGAATGCCGTCTGATGCTCTGATTTCTTTCATTTTTGCCTCATTTATCTGTCATGGTCTCTCTCCTCATCCATTCACTAATCTTGTACAGTAACAGTTGTGTTGCTGATGCTGGGTGCTTCAAACTTAAACGTTTTGCGAAGAGTTCTCCTATTTTTCCTGTCAGGAGCCTGGCACTTTCAGTGCCTAAATCACTTAGCATATTTGAAAAATCCTCTTCTATTTTTTTCCCCCCATGGTAGTTTGTCTATATTTTTTCCTACCCACCTTTAAATTACTTTTTTTTTGGCCACAGGCTTTTGAGATCGAGGTGTTCCGACAAATTTGACCCTGTGTTGCAAAGCAGTTCTGTACAAATAACCCAGGTAGGTCAAGCAATCTCCCTGTCTGGTGCCCTTCCCCTGAAGTAAAGGATGACCCTACAATAATAAACCCAGTGCTTGGAACATGGTGCATGCTAGAGTCCCTACCATAACTAACCCATGTGCACACAGCCCATTGCTGATGAGCACTGACATGGTTTCAGATGTAGTGATGTTCCTGCCGATGTGTCCTTTCCGAGGCCATCAGCGTCAGCAGTCCTTTTAACTGTGAAGTGAGGAGGATGACTCATGAACCATACAAACGCAAGTGGTGTCAGTACCTTGATGGTCCATCAGGTTTCTAACCTGCGTGAGCAAAATCAGGGGTGAAAAAGGAAATGAGAATGACAACAAAACCTGCATTTAGAGGGAAAGAGCAAGTGATATGGAGAATAAAACTCCCTGAGAGACTCTGTCCCCACTCATTACGAGACACGTCCTGCTGCCAGACCCGGCTTCACGGACCTTCAAGCATGGACTGTTCCTATTACTGTCATTTATAAGTACTAAAAATTTTGACTCTTGACATGCTGTCCAATGGCCTCTCTTTTCTCTGCCAATAGCTTGAGAGCATCTTCCCTGCTGTCCTCTGTGGAGGATTCTGGAGACAGATTCTGCGCTTCGCAGGACAGGACCCATGTTCCCAGGAGCTCCCTGGGATGGGTAGACACCGCTACTGAGGCTGTCAGCAGCTCCCAGTCCATCCCTCCCTCCCCAGGGTTTGGAAGAGCAGTCTTGGGTCCCGCATCCTTAGTCTTCCTTGTCCTCTTCCATCATGCATTACCACCCACAGTGATGGGAAGCAGCCTGGAAACCTGGTGAGACATTTCCCCCACATGCTCCAAGATCAGCAGAGCTACACCAGAAGCAAATTAGATATTGCAATAGACAGCTGTCCTAGAGAATAAGTGAGGAATAAAGTGGAACTGGTATATATATATGTATATATATATATATGTATATATATATATATATATATATATTGGATATCTTGCTTTGGATACCTCAGCTAGATCTTGGAAAGGGTTTCATTGTTCCTAGAACAGAAATACAACTCAACACACGGCATCTATTTACCGTGCAGAAGAGGCAAAAACGGCTCTTCTCCCCTCAACGCCCTGCATCTTCTCTAGCAGAATTAAAAGACACACAGAGAGTTTTAGGGAGAGGGTGAAGAAGAGAGAAAAGTGGGAAAAAACAGTAGAGAAGAGCCCTCTGTTTCATCCCACCTGCTCTGTGATGGTGACTTGCCCTGAAGAGTCTCAGGAAAATCCTGTGTAAATGGAACATAAATGTTTTATGAATTCAGCCCTCGTGGAGTAAATTAAAGGGTCATTAATGGCCTCATTAAAGAGCTTTGCACTTTGTTCTGAATTATGAAAGCTATCATACAATGTTAAACTAAATGGAGTTTTCGGAGAGATTTTAAAACTCTTTAACTGGTTCTCTCTCCCACTCTGTCTTTATTCTCCCCACCCCTTTTTTCATGTCTGAAAATGTCTTTTGAGGGAGCCGCCTGTAATGCTACAAACTACGTTTCAATTATAAGTCTTCTTATGCTTCACTAATTGCCCAGAATTTTTCTTGAGAGCTGCCCGAGGTTAATGCTGATGAAGAAAGAGCCCTTTTGTCTTTTTTTATAATGTTTGTCTCTTCCCCCACCTCTTATGAGATGTCAAGCAGGAAATTACCTATAAGGACCTGTAACATACCTATAGGGATGCAGAAAGCTGGCTATGCTAGGATAGGGGAAAGGAAGGGTAAGTTTGCCATGGCTCTTCCTTTGCTGCTGTCCAAGGAGATGCCTTGGTCTCTTCTCTGGCTTCTCCCCTCAGCTCTTGGTGGACCCAAAGCATTGAGTTCAGCCACATGCCCCGGTTAAAATGTCAGCCTGGCCCCAGTCTCCCCCCCATCTCTGGAAACCTCTGCCCCCTGGTTTGAGCCCACAGGAATAAACAGTTGTCTTCTAGCCACCACCATCCCTTTCCTCAGCACTGGGGAGAGATACTGGGCATCCAACATCCTGGTACAGAGAAGGGTAAAGGAGAGGTGCCCATAGAAATAACCACTGAGTGTTTCTGACATTGCAACCAAGCAAGCGTAATGCTTCTGTCACATTTTTTAGGAAATTAATGGCTGGCTGCTTAGAGGCATGGGCTGAGCTGAAGATTTCCAAGGACCGTCACCCAAGAGTGCAAGGCCTGGCTGTAGGCAAAGTCCTTTTTCTCCAGTGACAGAGCACTCAAAGGACATGTGAGGCCATACACTAATACGTGTGGACATCTCTGCATCTTGGTGCAAACACTTCCCTTGTGGAGCACAACATCCAACACTGGAAATGATTCCGGCGCACTCTGACACAAATAGCAGGACTGATGGCCCAGGCTGACCGCGTGCTACATGCAAGGACATGCATTCCCCTTTCAAATTGTGCAGGAGGATAAAAGCCAACTGACACCCTGCGAGCTGTGTGCTTGGGAGACCGACTGTCCTCTCCCATCCCTGTTGTCACGGGATAACATCCCTCTCTCACTGGAGGAGAGGCGCTGGCCAGCCCTTTGGGACTGAAGAGGCAGCTTGCTCAAGACACTGTTGCTGTTATGTCTAGCTAGAGGTAAAAGAGGTTGTTTAGAAAACCAGAAATGTTGGTGTGCCCCAAACATTGAGTGCTTTCCCACAGGGACACAACCACTTATTGGGAAAAGCTCCTCAGGCCTGGCCTGGAATTTCCCCCAGAAGGTGGCGGAAGGTCCCTGCAGGGAAAGGGATGTTTTCCTGCACGGCACATCAAACTCTGTCCTTCCCTCCCCACCTCAGGCTACTACTGACACTCATTTCTTTGACTTATTTGACTTAGCTCACCCTCTGCAAGTTCTTCACACAGCTACACAACAAATTAAACCCCTTATTAACTAATTAAGCTATTTCTCCAACCAGGCAGGAAAGAGAAGAGAGGTTGTTATTATTTCTATTTTTAAATGCCTCTGAGAGGCACACGTGCTTGACAGGGAGTGCGACCTCAGCTGGGAGAAGAGAGGCAGACGAGTCCAGCAGAGTCTCCTCCATGCAGTCCGACACCTCCCTAAACACCAGCTATAGGGAGCTGAACCTTGCTGCTTTACCCGTTTAATTTTCCTTAACACATCCTGAAGTGCATAGGCACCTCTGTGAGGATACTCCTAGCTACGTGAAGGGGGAAAGGGAAAATCCTCAAAATTGAGGTCCTTGGTTTTTTTAACCCAGATGCATCTGTTACGTGCTTATTCTGGCCCATCAGCAAATCCAATGCAGCTTTGTTTGCCTTCTAGGAGCCTGCTGGGCTTTGCAGGAGAACGGCCCGGCTGTTAACACAGCGATCAACTTTAGTGCAAAGAAGTATCTACAGCTCCATGGATGGAAAGCAGCAGGGGCATGTGGAAACCATGGAGGAAAGGTGAAGTACAGGTAGTGCTTGCGCTTGTACTGCTCCTTACGGCACGGATGGGAAATGCGCAGGGCCGGTGACGTCCCTGTGGCCCAGGCAGCAGCTTCCCCAGGGGAAGGAAGCTCATGCAGAAAGGTGAGAAATGACACAGAAATTCTTGCTTCTGCTCTTGGGATCTACACAGAGTTCTGCTCCCCTCTAACTACAGCACATCCCCAGAGCATTAATAGCTCCAGCTCCCTCATCCTGAAGTGTTTATTATGTTTTCCCCCGCACACTTTTTGGATGAGTGTAGAAGCTCCATGTGTGCCCAGAGAACGACTGTGCCTTTCACACCGTGAGCCCTGCAAAAGCTGAGCAGGTACCTGCTCCAGCTTGATACAGCCAAAATACTTGAGTGTCCCAGCATTAAAGAACCTAAGTCAACAAATCAATAAATGCAGGTACAGAGCCATCCCCCGCGAGCTGCAGGCAGGGCCTGGGGACCAGGCGGGCTGGGGAGGCCGGCACGAGCGCTGCAGGGTCGATGCCTCGCGCTGCCTTTGCCGCCAGCAAGTGCAAAGGAAGAGCCCCAAACGCAGCGAGATGGGCTGGGGCAGCGGCGCGAGGGTCTCGGCAAAGGGCCGGGGTCGGTGCTTCGGCGCCAGGGCCTGCAGGGTGTGCTGTGGCCTCAGGGATGCTCCGAGAGCCTGCGGCCCTGTGCAGTGCTGGGGCTGGGAGGGTTTCTTGTTTTCTCCATGAACACTTGCCGGTAGGTGGTCCATGGCACAGGGACGGGGGCTGACAGCCGTGGGCGCAGCTGGCTGCTCCCTTCCGGCACATCTGGGCCGGTGCTGGGAGTGTGGAGATGGAGGGAGGACAGACCCTTGGGCTCATGCAGTGCTGCTGCTGCAGCAGGTGTCACATCGTAGGGTCCTAGTCTGGCCTGAGAACCATCCCAGTGGGACCACGCTGCTCCTGGGGGCCTCCTGCCCCGAGCCCAGTAGATCTTCATTTCATGGGACTCCATTTTGTCCAATGATGCTCAAGATCTCTAATTTGGGAGAAGATGAGGAAAGCTGGGGGGCATCTCATGCTGTCCACTCCGATGCAGCTGAGGAGGCGGGGAGGATGGAGGGGGATGGCTGCAGAAGCCCTGAGATGCTGTGTCTCATTTCCAGCAAAGTGACTGATGGCGTCTTGGGTGCAGGCAAGGCTTTGGTGTAGGGAGCAGGTTCAGAAAATTATTTCATTGCTGGTTAAATTTCCTCTAAAATGTTGTGGAGTTTGGAGGAAAAGGAGCAAGTGCCCCCAGAAATGTGTTGTGTTGGAGGGGAGCAGCGCCTGCGAAGCTGTTTGTGGTGCAACCCCCTAAGAGAAACCCGGGGCAGAACACGGCAAATCCCACCCTGCACATGCCTGCGGGAAACCTCCTTCCCCTCTGATCCACTGCCACATGCTCAGTCCTATAACAAATAACTGAGTCAGCGGGAGACAACCAAATTCAATTTATATCTCAATCCAAGCAAATATGAAGAGGCTGCCAAATCGGACAATAAAAAACACAATGATCTCAGATGTTTTCCTCCTATATATCAAGAGAAATCGGAGTGGAGGCACTACTAGGTGGGCGGCAGGGCTGCTTGCAGGCCCAGGGCTGTGCTGCACTGATTTTTCCCTTCCTTGGGGCACACTGAAGAGGTTATTATGGGATGCACAATTGGGAGAAACCCGTCAAGCTGCTGCCGCTGCCCCGAGCCCGGCACCCGCTCCCGGCCCGGCAGCAGATGGGCAGCAGAGATTAAATGAAGAGTTGGGATAGACAGTTTGATTAACTATTTTCCTTGAAGAAAGCATTTAGTGAGCTCAGCCAAGCTATAAATATCCCCACGATGTTCCTCTAATAGGTGAGGAGAGCAGGGGAATGGGAAGAGGGGGATGTTTCTTGGTGTAAACAAATTTAGTAAAAATAGTGTCGGGGGAACAGAAGCTGCTAATGGATTGAAGTCTAATGCAGCCGCTTACGTTGGCTTAGAGAAGCAGCGTTTCTTGGCGATGGTGTGGCCACATCCAGACATCACATCTGGAACACAAAATTTGCACTTTTTTCCCCCCCCCTAAATATTGGGGCTTTTTGAAACTGCTCTTCCATATTTTTAAAAGTTTTTTTTTTTTAAAAGGTCATGCTAAACCCCTGAGAGTGTAATTAAATATCTCAGAATGAAATGAGCTTTTTTGCCTGTATCCGGCTGCTCAGATGCAGAAGTGAAACACAGCTCAGGAGCTCGTGCGGCCAGCGGGCACCAGGACGGGACGCCCGGGCGTGTGGAAGGGGCAGGTTCCTCACACGGGCGATGTGTGGATTTTCCTTGTGAGCGTCTGCTTTGTGCCAGCTCTGAGCACAGAACAACAAGGAGAAGGGGAATTAAGCTCTGTTTCTGGGCTGCATGAGCAACAGTTTGCTCTCATTAAAGTCTGCTTTCACCTGATGCTAATTTTCCCCTGGTTATGAAGGCTCCGGCTAACTTGCTCACTTGCTCGCCTGAGCAAGGAGGGAGAAGCGCTCGTAGATGTTATTCGCAGTGGGAAAATGACAGCGTGCGTTGGCGGGTAATGAAAAATTGCCGTGGGAAAATCCATTGGGAATTGTAGCCACCGCCTGCCGCGGGGCTGGAGACTCGGTCCTGCCCAAGGGAGGGAGCTGCCGCGGGAAGCGGCCATTCCAGGAGGCATCCAACCACAGGGATGGTGCCATTCCAGGAGGCATCGAACCACAGGGATGGTGCCTCCTGCTGCAGCCTTCCCGTGCCCACGATCCCCATCCCTGCCCCTTGCTTCCTGCCGGAATGGAGCCGGGAAGCAGCTCTGGGTGCCCCTGCCAGCGCTGCCGGGTGGCAGTTCCTATAGAAACAGCCGCGGCAGCCGCTCGCTCCAGCACCATGAGCGTCCGCGCTCCGGCAGCTCCGCGCCCGCAGCCCTTCACCCGCTCGTGGTGCCAAAGCGGCGCTTGCCATAACTTCCAGCTGCCACCTGCGGGATGGATGCTCGGCAGGGATCACATATAGGGCTGGAAGCTGGGATGGGGGGAGGCATGGGGACCTTGTCTCTCCTTTGCAAGCGCTGGTGCTGTGCACTCGCCTGAGACACTCGGAGCCAGGGAAGCACCTGGGGCCATCAGCTTTGTTGGGCTACAATGTCCATTGCCTTTTTGAGGGCTCTGGAAGATGAAATTCAGCAAAGTTTTTTTGGAGCGGGTTATAGCAGCAAGGGGATTTTGGGTGTCCTGTGCCAGGGCTGCGTGTTTCACCTCCCCTCCTGCCCTGGGAAAGCCCAAGGAGCTGGGAGTCCCACCGGGATGGCGACCCAGCACAGCAGGGATGCAGAGAAGGCTGAGGAGTGTCTCTGTGGGGATGCACCGCAGTGCAGGGTGGTCGTGGTTGCAGCAGGGACGGGTGACCCGGTGGCTTTGGGCAGGTGACATGCGCGCGGGAACCCGCTCGTGAGCAAACGAGCCGGTTTTTAACTGCGTCTCATGTTCTGGCTGAGCCTGCCCCAAGCTGGGCTGGGGAGTGCAGCAGGCAAGAGCTGCCTCGTGTTGTTGTGACAGGTAATTAGGCTGATGTGCGATGCTAAAAAATTACTTTATTAGGCAAAGGCAGCCTATAAACCTCCTGGAACAAACAGGCTTTTTAAACAACTCCAGACTGTGCGCAGAGACGGCTGCTGTTCCTGCCACTCTTGCTGTAGTCAGGCGCTCAGGTCTCTGGCTTGGCTCCTCGAGGGTCCCTTTGATCATTTGGCCGAGGGTTTCAGATCCAAAGCACTCGGCTGATGCCCTGTGAGTAGTGACCTGGGTTTGTCAGTGAGGATAAATTCCCCAGGGTTATTCATCACCCTTTGCACTCTTTTCACATGTGGTATTTTTCTATTTTCAAAATGCACCGTTTTGGAAGGGAGGCATCCCTGAGACCTCGGCCCAATGAGGGGGGAATTATTCGTGTGGGCAAGACGGGCCCCGGGATATGGCGACTTGCCCTGGTCTCCACCACATCAGGGACATCGTCTCCCTGCAGATGTCCCCCTTCTCCTCCGTGCAGACATCCCCCTTCTCCTAAAACTGTCTCAGGGATGGGCCATGCCTGCCCTCCCGAGGCTGCATCCCAGACTTTGGACCCCACTGGGAAAAGCGAAATAGCAAAGGAGATCCAGGAAAATCTTCAGGGACAGGCTGTATCTGTTCAGCATGTTCTGGAAGTTCCCATCACATCCCAGCAGGACGCACGGGGAGACGGAGCGAAGCCGCCCGGGGCATCCTGCTGCTGCTGGTGGTGCTGGGCCCCTGCCAGACCCTGGCTCTGGCCCGCAAAGCACCTGCTTGCGCGTACTTGGAGCACTGGCAAGCGGCGGCCTGGGGATTGGATGAGCGTTAATAAATCCGCAGCGCCGGTACTGCTTTAGTATTCCTCTAATTGGTGCCATAAAGTTAAACTCGCCCACTTAGAGTTCTGCTGGGAGCCGGGGCCTCCATTTGCAGGTTCCCCTGTGCAGCTAAAGGGCACCACGCTCGCTAATATGTGTTAAATTGGAGCATCACTTTTTAATAAGCCTCTTAATGGCATCGTGAGGATCCTTGGCAGCTTTGGGATGCCTCCATTAGGCCACCCTAGTGCTGCGGTGAGCGCGGGGTAGGGAAGCAGTGCCCGGAACCGGGGAGTTTGAGAGGCAGGTTAGGCCTGTGTCCTGCTCCACCAGCCGGGAGAGGCCAGGTCTATCTGTCTGACAGGGGATTGGCAAGAGGTGAATCCTGGAGAAGGCCTGGGAAACCAGGCAGGGGCTGACGGGAGCTGAATACGGCCTTGTCCCAACCCCACGGCCAAGCTTGGAGGCGGCAGCCACGTGAGCGCTGGGCATGGAGGCCGCCATGGTGCGTCAGCCATGGAGCTGAAGTGCCGCATGCAGCACGGTGCATCCGTCAGCGTGGAAGCTGCCTACGGAGCAGGGCGGATGCGAGTTCCCACAATGCAGAGGGCAGACGCAGCTCGCACCAGAAAGTCAGGAAGGTGGCCTGAAAACCACAGCGCTTGCTCAAGGGAAGGCCAAGAGAGGCTGACTGCGTGCGCTGCCCACAACCAGCCTCCTCACGTGCGGTGGCAGGTCTTGTGGCACATCAGGGTCCACTGTGCCTGCTTTTGAGTGGTGACTTGGCCAGGGGAATGGTCGTGCCCAGAGCTGGACCAAGCAGTGCTGCTCTCTCATGGGATTCCTCTGGAGGGTCACAGGCTAAAGCATCAGCCGCACTTCCCCAATGGGACCATCGTCTTCGCAGCGGTGTCGGTGAGGCATCACATCCAGGGTGGTGCTTCCCGCCGTGTCTCACGCTGCCAGCGCCTGCTTGATGCTGCTGCAGCACTTCCAGGTTTGGCTCCTTGCTGGGGTGAATTAGCTCTGATGGAGCTCAGGACCTGCCGTGTGTCCCAGCTACACCCGAGTGTGGCCAGGAGGAGCCACAGGGCAGTGCGCGCGGGCAGCACGTCACCAAGATCATGAACCACCTTCCAAACAGAGCAAGGAGCAGGCAGCAGAGCCGCCCAGGCTCTGCGTTCATGCTCGGAGAAGAGAGCTAAGCCAACATGAAACAAGCCCTATTTTTATCTAATCCCTCTGCTTTAAAAACTGGGAGTTGGAGGGGTTTTGCTATTAGTAACGTGGATGAGGGTGTTTTTAAAAGCCTCTGCTGATGTTATACTCTCACCCCAGTCGCTCTGTCTTGTCACAGTGTCTTCCCATGAGGCAGGACGTCAAGGAAGCTTCTCAGCATGCCCATGGCCGCCCCACAGCCGCTATCCAGCGCCGTGATGTACATCCCCGCACTCGATCCCTGGGCTCACCGAGCCTCGACGAATAAACACCCGCAAACAGAAAGCACTTTGTCAAACTCAGCTCTTGGCGGGGATGGGACAGGATGGCACTGGTTGTGCTCGGGGAAGAAGCACGAGGAGGGATTTGTCACCTCCAGGCCGAGCAAATTGGAGGCCAAAGCTGCGGAAGGGAATGAATGCAATTTTTGTCAGTCCCATCCGCGGCGGCGAATGCAGATCATGAATTACACACTCGCCAGATGACAGGCTGACATTTTAGCTCCAAACATTCTCCTATAATTAGAGAATCTAATGCAATACAGGGAATGGCTCCATTTTACACACACATTATCGTAATGCCTTTAAATAAGATAATTGATTATGCCTCTGCATAAGAAAGTAAAATATTCTGTGTAATTAAAACCGACATTCAGATTTTGGCATGCTGACAGGTGAGGCCGTGTGTCATTTTATAAATCCTTAAAGTGATATTCACACCCACATTTGAGTTCCCAAAGTTTGAGGAGAAAAAAAGAAAGAAAGAAAAAAATCCTTGCAGCTGAGCTGCTTTTTATCTTGAGTTCAAATGTGTTTCGATGAGGGATTTCTTTTTTTTTCTTCCTCTTCTCTGCTCTCATTTATCTTCATTTCAGACTCATATCATCAGCTGACAAAAAAGCCCTGCAGTCAGACCACTGTGAACATGGATATTGGTAGATCTCATGCGATACGCAGGATTTGGCCAGCTGTCTGCTCGCAGCAGACCCTCGCAGGAGCTCTCCTGCAGCTCTGCTGAATGGGCAGCTCATACCTTCCCGCTCTGTCCCAATTCTGATGCCTAAACCATGAGCCTGAGCGTGTGAGAAGGTGCTGGAGGAAGCCAGGAGAAGGTCCGTGCTGGCCTTGCCACCCAAGCTGAGCTGAGCTTGTTCATCCTTCACGATTGCTTTCATGATGTTGTGGACTGAACATTTGTTGCTTGTCCCACTCGTGGCAGGGTTTTACATATGCTTAGAAGTGCCTGTATGGACTGTGCTTCTGCACACAACCCAAAAGCTTCTCAGTTCTCTCTGTGAAGCCTGATGGTTGGGGTCTGTCCTGCTGCTGGTAGAAAAGGTTTATATGACAAATGACTGGTACTGCTGTGTAATGAAACCTGCCTGATGGAGACAGTAGCGGGCTCTGAGATCTGGAGCTTTTGAAGGGATTCCTGAGGTCTTCAGAGAGCATCTAAGATGCTGGTCTGCTTCATTAACACTTGCCTGACTGCTGCTCATTGCAATGTTAAAAATGATGATTTAAAGGATTAAAAACCCTTCCAGGAGCTCTGCTATGCTGTAAAGCTGTCCTCATTGTCCCATAGCACATTTTTAGTGAGTTCTGCTCAGGATTTGGGCAAGAGATCCACCTGACCTCCACATCCCTCAGCCTCGCCCGGAACAGGAGCGCGAGCTGTGGAAAGTGGAGGGTGGCCTGAGGAGCAATGCAGGAGGGAGGCCCTGCAGGCTATTCCATGGGGATAGAGGCTCCGTTGGGTGTCAGCCTTGTCCCATGTCCCCTCCCAGCCCAGTGGGTTGTGGCCTGTCCAGCAGCTCACCCGCTCCACGAGGCAGGGAGCAAAGGCGGCTCTCAGCGCTCGCTGCCTGCACGGGGCCCTGGCGAGGGCATCAGGAAGAGCAGCAGCAGGAGGAGGCCGAGGGGCTCACGGGCGCTCTGCTCAGCTCACATTAGCAGGGTGCTGCCGGCTTCCTCCGCCACTCTTGAGGCCATTACCCCGGGCTCGCAGCGCTGCGGTTGGCAGCGCATGGCGCCCAAGCCCACTGGGACCCCGACGGGGGCCGAAGCTCCTACCCACCTCTGCTCTTAAGTGGGCTTGTAAAAAAACCATGCCAGTGTGCTTGGGAAACAGAGCCATGGTTAACTGTCTTGTTTAAAAGCTCTGCCTTGCCTCCCCCAGCATCCCTGCTGGGGCTGTCTCCCCCTGGGCTTGCTGCAGGCTCCCAGCCTCCATGTGCACAGCCAGGACATGTGCAAGGGAGAGAAGCAGGACCAGGATATCCCATCATGTGTGGGATTGGGCAGGGGGATCAGACTTGGGAAGCTCTATCTCTAGGCCCGGCACCCCTTCATGGGTGCTTGAAGTGAGAAGACTTGAGGGGACAGCAGGGTTGTGAGGACCTTGGTGTAGGCCCAGGAGGTGGGACTGGACCAGACTTGATCGCCTGATGTTTATCCTGCAACCAAAGCCTAAGAGCACCGGAGCATCCTGGCCACAGGGACAAACCATCTGTGAAGTCCAGCAGAACAAGGGGCCCAATGACCTCTGGGAGCAATTTCCAAGGTCTCCATGAAGATATATCACATGTAGACACACAAGGCTGGCCACACCGCAGCATGACACAAAAGACCTTGGCTCAATGAACTTTCCCTGGAAGGGCCAAGACCTTTTATGGACCCATTCCCCAGGGCTGCCTCCTGCCCTGCAGTGTCCTGCATGCCCGAGGAGCCCCTGCCCAGTGCCCGCAGTGTCTCAGTGACTGACCATAGTGCCAGAGCAAGGGAGAGGGTCTCATGTGGACCGTGCCAGAAAGACTCCTCTTGGCAGCCTGATACTGGCCTGATACAGTGAGGGGACAGCAGCCCCAGGAGACCTCCTAAAAGTAACAGCTGTGACAAAAATAAGCATTGCTTATTTACTAATGGGGAAACTGAGGCATGAGGCTGGTCTATGATTTGACATAAAGGTCTCAACACTTCAGTCTCTTATCCCAATCTCCAGGGAGAGCAATAAAGCAGCCCAGGAGTCTTGATTTTCCCAGTGTGTCCAATATTTCCTACTCCTTCCCATTCATGACACTGCCTTCTCCTGCATGAGTGAGACCCACGGAACATCACCCAGGTAGGAAGTGTCAGTCTTTCTGCTCCCTGGACGTCCCTTCTCCACCCCCTGCCCCAGCTGTGGAGTGCCAGGGAGCCTCGCAGCCTCCTGGCCCACTCGTCCCCTCGCTGCCTCTCCCCAGGGTGCTCCCCCATTGCCCGCGGGCTCTGGGACGGTCTCACACTCTTGCAGCCGCGCTCTCCCCGCTCCTCCGTGCGCTCTCTCTCACCCTCGCACACCCACACGTGCTGCGATGATGCACGCCGGAGAGGAGCGCGTGCGATTAGCATTAGTCACCGCTCCTCGTAGGAGGAAGGTTGCGAGCAGAGGAGGAGGCGCGCAGGCACGGTGCGGAGCAAGACCGTGGCGCGCAGGGACGGCCACTGACTCGTGCAGGGTGTCACTGTTGACATCCCCTCTCCTGGTGGCCAAACACAAGGGCTGGGATGGGGACTAATTGCTTGGCTTGATTTGGAGCAGGTGGGCTGTCCTGGAGGATTGCAGCCCCAAAGAGGGACAGGGCTGGACTGCATAGGAGCTCTGCAACCAGTGATGTGCATGGTTGAAGCTGGCCCTGGCAGGGACAGCAAGGCAGAGCCACTGGCTGGTGTTTGTCCTGGGAATGGAGCAGCTGCATTGCTGAGCATCCCTTTTTTAAGAGAGGGAGACCTGGGCTCGAAGGAGTTTGAGGGCAAGTTGCTGAAGCTGGAGGTGCTGACTGGGGACAGAAGGGCAAAGCACCTGAAGCAGCTTGGCTAAACGGTGGGTGTGGGCAAGAAACCTGAGCAGTGGCAAAAAAGGCAGTTGTGGGTGGGGGATAAGAGGACTAGTGGGGCCAAGCACTGGGGTATTTGCTTTCAAGAGGTGAGGAGTTCCCTCTGGGACCAGCCTTGTAGGGAGCCCCATGGGGACACTGTGCACCCCAACATTTCTGCTTTCCCTTTGCTGTCCTGACACCTTGTGGGTGTTTCATGGGTTCACCTCCCTCTGCCTGCTCTAAGCTCCTTTTGGGGAGGTATGGAAAGGTCAGCCTGGAGACATCCTCTGGAAGACTCCTTGCTGGAGTCTCTCTCCACTCAGCCTGGAATGGGGGCATGTCTTGGCCAAGAAGGAGTAATGGCTCAGATCTGCTGGGATGTCTGATCTGGTCTGGCTTTCATGCCGTGCTCCCCTCTTCCTCTCCCATTCATACTTCAACCTGTCACTGTGTCCTAACTCACCTACCTTCTGCTGTGAGCTAGTATCCTCTGCATCTCCCCCTGCTAGTCCTGGTGGGGTTGGGGAAGGGTGATCCTATTCAGATGGGACCTTGTGATGTGAGCAATGAGCCTGCAATCTAGGATGCCTCGTGCATGAGGCCCATCCTGGGACCTTCTGGCCATCCTTCCACTGCAAGCTCCTGCCTCACAGCTGATGTGTGCTGGGTCCCTGGCTGTCTGCTACGAGCCCTCTGCCTCTGTCTGATGGGTAGCATGTGTTTGTGTGAGCATCTGAGCCTGTTCCTGCTTTGGTATCTTCTGGGGTGTTGTGCAAGCTTCCCTCTGTGCCTTGGGTATTCATCTTACCTTGGACATGTATTGCATGTAGACTCTCTTTTGTGTTTTCAGCTGTGCACTTCTATCTTATACTCCATCAGTCTGCTGCAATTGCTTTCCCAAGCTCGGATGAATCACAAAGAGATTAAGAAGCCCTTTGGGACTGGGGAAAATGACCGTGGTGTGATTTTTTTTTTTTTTTAATTATTATTTTTTTAACATTAACCATTACAGCAAACTTCTGCTCCACTTTCTTTCCACTCAAGCTGGAGTAGCCAGGCTTCAGCTGGCTCCTTCATTCCTATCTTGTCTGTTCCTCGGATGCGCCAGCAGAAGACAACTGTAATTTAATGAAAGTACCAGCTTTAATTAAATGCTGCTGATTTACCTGGGAACCCTGGAACCCCAATGCTTTGATAGATAACTAGTGAATTAGCACAGCATTCATCCATTAACTTATATATTAACTTATCCAAAGTAAATTTTTCTACCTAGTCCAAAGTAAAACCCAGTAGGTAGAAAACAGGCAAGTGGGAAGCTAAACAAGTAACTGTTCCACCTTGTATCTGTTACGATGATTGCATCAGCCTTAATTACAGCAGAACTTTCTGCCCTTTAAAGCAGAAATTCGTCGCATTCTCAGCTTTTGTGCCTCTGGCTGGCTTTAGCACTAAAATGTTTTCTTTCATGCATTCAAAACAGTTTATAATTAACAATCACATTGTTTTCCTTTGAACATTCAGGGAGATAGCTCCCAATCTTTCTGTTTTTTCTAAAATGCTGATTTAACTGAGTATTATTTCGCTTTCAAGAAAACACTTTTTCCATGTTAAAGCAAATTCCGTGCTGATGAAAAGTTAAATGGTGTGGACTGACCGCCTGGGGAGACTTTGCTCATCAGTTTGTCTTGAAGCCTGCAAAGCCAACTCAGACATTTGAAAAAATGCTCTCGCATGTATGGGAAGAAAGGAAACCTGGGTTCTGTTGCTCTGTTACCTTTTGTCCATGTTGTTACATATCAGCTCTTCTACAGATGCTGAAGGAGAAAACATTCCTGATGCTGTTGTTGCACTCCCTATGTTCTACTACAAAGTAGTCCCTTGTGGGAAAACCACAGCAAAGTACTGGTAGTCACAGATGTGAAACAGCTCTACCTGACTCTGGAGCTACCCAAGAGTCAGACCAGAGGGAGCCTTGGCTTTGCGTTTTGTAAACCAAGAACTTCTGTAAACCACAAACTTCTGTAGTTTTGGTGCGAAGCTTGGAGGGGAGGATTGTTCTCTCCATCTGTTCTTCTCATAGACAATCTGTCTTTGAAAGTCATTGCCGCATAAATCTGGAGGAAGCGTAAATGCAGGAGCACCTGAATGTTGTTTAACAGATGGGGACACACATTTTTCAAAGCACAGAGATTTTCCTTACGTTCCCCTATTTATCTTAGATTTCCTTCCCCCCGCCTCCCCGGAGCATCCTTGCAGTGGAATGGGAACCTGGGAATAATATGGCATCCCAGTCTTAAGTTTGTGACTAACTGCATTGGTTTTCAGTATCAAACTTCTCTATGCAAGCAGTGTAACGAACACTTCTGAAATTTATTTTCATTTCTTTCACTGTCTAATTCCTTTCCAACCAAATCCGTATTTTTCATCAAAACAGTTCAGGAGGATCATTAGCTATGAGCATTCAGTGTCACAAACTCCCACCCTGGAAATGGTGTGAGGTGTTCATCCATGCACCTCAGCCAGCACTCATTCTGATATTAAAACAAATAAACAAACACAGGGACAAATGCAAAGTCAGATCTTGATTCCTGTGAATGGCTCTGACTACACAGAGTTTTCTTCATTCCTTGGACAGGTGTCCAGAAGATGCCCCCCTGTTGACAGTGTGATCTCTTGCACTGTTCATCCTGAAGGAGCATTAATGCATTTAGCCATTTGGCACAATGGCTTTCAGTTTCATGAGCTCAAGGATCATTCATTACAAATTTTCCAACACTAACAGAGCCATAGACTGTTGAATGGCAGAAAAGAAATTGCTTTTTTTTATAACCTTTTCATAAGTCCATGCAAGTAGCTGACGGACCCTCAGATCTCAAGGACCGCAGTTTGAAAGCCACCAACTTATTAAATTGCATGTGAAGAACACTTCATCTAACTTCTCTGGGTGGGAATTAAATTTAGCAAATGGCAGCATTTCATGCACGTACAGGAGGGGATAAAGCGATACTGAAACATCAGTACAATTTTGATTATTCTGAACAGAGATGGAGAGCTGTTCCCTGCTGCAAGGTCTCTGCTCATGGAGAGCTGAGCCCTGGCTGTGGATCCACAAGTAGCCGCCTTAGGAGACAAACCTGGCTCCTTTGCGTCATTTCCAGCTGAGAGGCAGAACAGATGTGGTATTGCTGACCCCAGACATCCAGAGCTTATGAGTCTGCTCTCCAAATTCAAACAAAAATATTAAATGCTGGTTTCTTTTCACTTGCCTTCTGGCTCTGGATCCAGTAGGTTGCACTCAAATAACACTCAAAGCCTTTATTTATTTTCCCCCCCAGCTACAAGAACTAGAACATTTCTCTTTTCTAGCAAAAACTGAAATCTGAGAGTCTTGCTGAATCACTGGTCTCCAGGAATGGAGGCTTTGAGGAAAATATCCAGCATCGGGAAGTTTGCAGTGTACTCATGAGACTTGGCAATGCTGCCAGGAGATGAAACCAAAAATGATGTCATGCAGCCTTGTCAGGAAGGACGACACAAGGGTTGTATTCAAGGCGCATACACTCTAGGAGCAGTGCTCTGCCACTGTGACTGTATCCGATGTCTGTGACATTCAAATGCTGTAGGATGCCACATCAGACAGGAATCACTGAAGCGGGCTTAGATAAAATTCCATCTTAACCTCTCGCCGCTCTGCTATATCTTCCCTTAATGTATGGGTAAACATAAAAACAAAGTTTTCTTGGTAAGGTTTCTCCAAAAGTAAATACTGTAACTGTCCTCGGGACGTGGGAGAAGTGACATGGAGGTATGGGGAGAGAAACTACCTGGCACAGGAAGGAAAGAGGAGGTGAGGGAAGGAGAGTTTGGAAGCAGGTGAGACACGTGGAGGAGGCCATGCCGTGTCCACCAGGCAAACTGCAGACTCCACTGAGCAAGCTCGCTCCGGTGTGAGCAGCTGTTTGCTGTAGCTGTGGCTCTCACCTTTGCCCATCCTCAGCCCTGGACTAAGAGGAAAATGCATCCTATCATGCAAGGAAAGATATCCCTGCCAAAGCCTGCTGATGGCTTGGTGTCGGTGGTTACATTTTGCAGAACACCACGGACAGAGCCCTGGAATAACCTGGTCTCTCTGGACCATAGGGTCTCAAAATCCAGCTACCTGGTAAAGCCTCATCTGGAAAAGAGGGGGAGAAAAGAGGAGAAAATAGGTATGGAAAAGATGCACCCCCTAATTTTCTGTTTTCTTGTTGCTTTCATATTTCCTTCTTCTGCCCTCTTCAGTCGTCATATTCTTTCTGAGAGAAAGCTGCTGTTGGAAAACAGAGAGAGAATACGACAAACACTGCTGTGGAATTATTTAACGAGCTAGAATGAATTGCATTTGAAATCATTTAAATGGGATCTGGGAGTATTTAACTGCAGCACAGGAACTTAACAAGAGTGGGAAAGGATTTTGTGCTAATTGCTGGCAATGATATACCTATGGAGAGAGAACATGCAGCAATTAGTAAGCAAGGCTGTAATTTCAGCCTAAGGTCTCTGCCTGCCCTAGAATATGGCATGGATTATCTGCTGGAAGGAAGACAGGGCCTGGTCCACAGGTGACCACAGAAACTAGCAGATGAGGTTCTCATGAAGAAGAATTGATTAACCACGTTTTTCATGGAGCAGCGTGCAGGAGATGGCTCTAGTCAGGACCCAGCTGGCCTTTCATGCCACCGTGGTTTGAGTCCTGACTGCACATTCCCCAACCTAGAATGATTCAGATTTGCAAAAGTAAAACAAAACACAAACCCAGTCCAGCCCCTGCTTTGTAGTTTTACCCACTTCCTTGCCTGCCTCCAGGCTGCCCAGATGCTGCAGGAACTGCCAGTGCCAACTTTCCCTCTAACCTGGAGCAGCTCCTGCAGCGGAGGGGGCTGAGGACCAATTTGCCTGTTTCTCGCCAAGAACTTGGAAGCTCCAGGGCATCCTCATGTCTCAACAGCCAGAGCTGCTCCCACACTTGAAGAACCAGCAAGACAAGAGCGGTGAGCTGATTATCTGGGTATGTTATATGGTCTTGTGCACAGCCTTTGGGTGCACAAAGTGCTTGGGTCGGATGAGATAACTCTGTGGAGCGCTGGTTGTGGCAGTAGAACCACACGGGGATGGGAGGTGAGACGGAAGGAGGGTTAATGAACAGGAGTGGGGCAACACCTCTGTGGAGGACACCTTTGTGGCAACCAGTCCTCCCCAGCTGCAGAGAGGAACCAGTACGCACCAGCGGCGTGGCATGGAAATGATGCGGGTGGAAAAGGAGTCTGGGACTGAGGTCACGGACCAGAGAAGTGTCCATAGAGCTGCTACAGTTAGGCCTGCAAAGCTGGGGAAACGAAGGATGCCCAGGGGCAGCAATGTCTGAAACCCCAACCTGAGCAGAGCAAAGCAGGCAGGGGAAAACCACAGGTCTCAATGGGAAGGGGACCTTCTGATAGCAGTCCTTGGAGGGTATCCTCGCTGCAGGGGAAATCAGAAAGCCAACAGCTTTGACACCCAGCAGCTGCATGTGGCCTCTGCCACACTCTGCTCGTTGTTTCCCTGTCCTGCTGCTCCCTGTCTCCGTTCTCAGCCTGTGATGCCTCTGTCTTCAGCTTTTGTCTTTCAATCAGTTTTCATCTCAGTAATTCCCATTCAATGGTTGGTCCCTGATCTTTCTAATTGAGATCAGAGCTTCGTATAATAGGGAGGGGGGGAAGGGGGCGGAGGGAGACTATTTTTAATTTGCTACGTTCCCATTAATAACAAGTTCTAATTAAAAAACCTCCATCTTCCATCCTCCCAAGTTCAGAGAAAAACTCTCTGTGACTTCTGTTGGAATCTTCTCCTGATAAATTGGTACCACAGCCTCTTAGAACAGCTGGTCCTCTTTAGCAGGCATAGTAATTAATGGGAATAATAAATGCATTCAAAGCAGGTTCATAACCCTCCTTTCTGTGCACTCAGACTTCTCTTTGCATCGTAAGAGACACACATCAACATTTCCACTTGCAAAGCAGGCCCAGAAGAACTGTGTAAGTCCAACAAGATGAGGGTTTCATTAGCACTCTCTGGTCCATAATAAACCTTCCGACACAAAGGGTGCCTGAAGGAAGGGATGTTCCCTCTTGCCTGGGAATGGGTGTAACACAGAGAGCAGGGAGCTGTATCTCAAAGTAGCTCTGTGACCATGGAGGACTTTGTGCTGGTTATGACTTTCCCATCGCACATCCGCAGGTGCCAGAGGAGAGGAAATTCCCTTTTTCCTGGAGCGTGGCTGGTGGGTTGCACCATGCACGCTTGAATGTCCAAACAGTAGAGGACCAGCAGCCCTCCTGGGCATGAGACAGTCCCTGCACCTGCTCTGGCAGCTCTCAGTCAAGCTCATCCAGGAACACTTGCTCAGATATATGCTGGGACAGTGCAAACTCTTGCTTCTGGAAAGTCAGATGGGTATTTTGGGGTCACTGCATGTACTTACACACAAATAGATCTTGTAATCCCTGAAATTTTGGCCACAGCACTTAGGTCCTTCACTGAGGGTGCCCAGAGAGGCTTTACAAGAACTAAAGAGAGAGTTCTCACATGCCAGTGTAGGCAAGAGAGGGTTTGTGTTGTCAGGGAGCCAGGACAGCCCTGCCTGTTCCTACGTGAGGTTCCGTTGCTGTCATGGCTGGCAAGGGTAAGTGGAAGGAGTCTCAGGGAGGGAATTTGCTTTTCCACTGGTCTGTGTGGTGCAAGAAGACAGAACAGGAGACCAGGATTTTCACTTCTTTCCAACTCTGGTTCTTCTCCAGTGCAAACATCTCTCTGCCTCTCACATCTCACATCTCTAGGATGTGAGTTCTCCCTTAGGGTGGACAAATATTGCTACCTTGCACAAGCCATGCAGTGCGATCAAGAACCAGAAGGTAAAGCAAAGGCTAAGGTCACACCACGAGCTGGGGATGAAACCTAGATATCTCAATTTCCCTTCCTTTGATATGCAAAATAGGCACTTGGGGCCAAACTTGCTCCAAGAATTAGGCAGTATAGGGCACATGCAGCCTGGGCTGACAGCCCCAGCACGCCTAGGCAGAGACATGAGGTCCAGCAAGCTGGACACCTTCTATCCTACTTTTTCCCAGGTCTTCACTTACACCATCTGATGACCTGAGGCTCCTTGAACACACACATCAGCTTTTGTTCACCTCTGCTGAGTTAATGGACTCAGCCAAACCAGGATCTATCAGTGCAAATATCCCTGAGATGAGCAATCTGTCCCGAGAAGTGATTTCAATTAAAGGGTCATTAGTGTGAAATCTTATCCAGCCCAGCTCCCATTTGCCAGCAGGAGGTCCTTCTCCCCATTCCAAGCCCTACTCTGTGGTTAGAGCGTGCTGCTCCTGCAGGAGCCCTCCAGTTTTGCTAAAACACAGCAGCTGCTGCTAATAAACAAACATATTGATCATAGAGATATGGGCTGTCAGGGACTTAATTCATGAATGAAATGTGCTTTAAGAGTGCCTGGTATGCAATGGCTCCATTTAAAGAGCTCATAGAAAAGATGGTACTTGGAGGTGGGAATTGAGAAGCCTTGCCAGTGTTTAGTATTGGCCTGTAGTAATCTGTGACTAACGTAAGGATCGGGGTGGGGGCTACATTTATTTTTGGGGCAGAGAGGCACATAGGAAGTTTCCCCTTTGCTATTGCCATTGCTAATAGGGAGGCATTGTCTTCTGATGAACAACTTGGTGGCTTCCCTCCTGCTGAGACAGACAACAAGAACTCAAGCTGCTGTGAACCGGGAGGCTCTAAGCATGCCATGGGACCTCCAGCCCTCCATAAATGAGCCTTCCTGCCTTGCAGGGACAGGCGTCTGCTATGCTGGAGGGAAAGCGGAATCACTTGTCCTGTGCTGTGACCATGTCAACACAGGCAGCATCGTTGTTCAGCCACCAGGGAGCTGGTCTGGAGCGAGCAACCTGCCCTGCTCTCTCTCACGGAGTTTTTACACTGTCTTTCTCTCTTTGGCACTTTCCCCAGGCTGAAACGCGTGTTCGTGTAGCCCTCTGTATGTGTGGGCACTCATGTGCACACGGATATAGCAGCAATCCTGGCTTTGGGAAGTGCTATGTCCCCAGCTCCTGAGCCACACAGGTGCCCCTGGTGCATCGCTGGGGCTTGTCTCAGCCGCAGGACGAGCATCTGGGCAGCCAGGCCCTTCAGGGCTGATTTAAAAAAAAAACCCACAAACTATTTTTTTCCCAAATCTGGTCTCTCAAGCCCTGCTGGACCTGATGCTTGTGGAAAGTCGGGTTCCAGACACGTGGCCACCAGCTTCATGACAGCCTTGCTAGGCTTCTTATCTTGCAGGTATACTCATGCCTGCTGTTGTTCTTAAATTGTTATCACTGTGCAGAATCTTTTCGAAACAACGTGCAATCAACTCACAAATCGACACACACAATCGGGCATTGTAATTACCACAGAAATATACCTGAGTGTATCCTTTTTAGGGGTATTAAATTACACTGAAATACAGGAGTGTATGTGTTGAACTGTAACCATTTTCTATCCTTTTAGTATTAGCTGTGCTGAAAGTAGGTTATTAAAATAGGTTTTAGTATTTATGGTCTTGGGATGTGGAGGCCTTGCTGAGAACTTGATGAATGAACTTTCGGGGCCCGGAATAGTTGTCAGTCTGAAATATTTATCAGTCCGAAATCTCCCTGTGATTCATGTCATGTTTGATGATTCCATTTTTCTCCTCAACTCTGACACTATGGGTCCCTGGGCAGAAGAAAGTTCATCTCTTTGGGCCTCTGCTCAGGGGCTGCAACCAATAGGATTGTGGCCCTGGTCTCAGCCTGGTGGGACCAGGCACTTGACCTCTGAGCTTTGCCTGGGGGAAGCAAATCCAGTGCAAGCGATTTTCTCTCTCCCCTCACAAACACACAGGCAGCGACCGCTGTTTGAACTGGCTGAGGTATTCTGCACGGTGCTAACCTGCTGTGAGGCTGTGCCCTGCTCTCTTCCGCCCCGGGGGCCATATTTCAGGGCTTACCAAAGAGATTTCTCATTGGTGCACAGTGGGAGATGGAGACTGTGTCTGGATGGATTGCATGCCTTCCCCAGTGTGTGTTTGGATACTGCTGCCATAATATCTCCACCATGGGACTCCCACACCCCTCTGGTTAAGGAAAGGTTAAAGGAAGTCAAGACCTCCAGTTCTTCCCTTGGTTCTTCACATTAGGGAACCGCCAAGGCCAAGCTGAGAGTCCTGAGGGGGCGTCCCATGCCCTTGAGCTGCTTTTCTGGGGATATTGCCAAATTCCCCTCTGCCTTCCCTCATCCTTGGCTTGTAGTTTGCTGAGTCCTCTCCAGACTGCACAGAGCCTTGCAAAGCCACTGGTCTCCCCCTCTCCCGCGAGGAAGGCAGTCTGGACTCTTCACTCTTCACTGCTAATGGAAGAGAAGGGGCTGCCAGCACAGATTAACTTCTCCTGTCTCTTTTGCAAAAGCAGACCCAAACCCAAAGGAACATATTTCCTTTCTGGCCCAGTTTCACGTGTTGATTTTATGGCTCCATTGTGTTTTGCGGCTAAAGGGTGGTTTACAGACCACAAGTACTGCAGGAGACAGGACTGCATCCCACTGCAACACAGCGTCACATACGAGGGCAAGATTGTCTGCTGAATAGGAGAAGTGCTGCGTTTCACACGGATCCAGTGCTTGGAAAAGGCTGAGAATCACAACGTCCGGCCTCTTCTCAGAGCCTGTTCTCAAGACCTGCAGATGGATTTGAGAGCACAGGCACAGCAGTACCCATGGCTGAGTGTTCATCTGCAAATGATGTTCCCTCTCCCAATCCTGTCCATCTCCCTCTGCAGGCAGCCAGGCTGCAGTTTCTTCCTAGTTCCTCCCCATGCACAGACCATCCTCACAGGCTGCCCTGCCTCTCAGTGGTTCTGCCAGGCAGACTTTTCCCATTGGGCAGGTGATATGATCCTGGATGTTTCCAGGTTCTCAGGTCTCCAAGGCACCCAGTGCTAATGAGTTAATAAATCAAAACATTATCTCCTGAGAGAGGGGGTGAAAACTCCCTGTGATTCACCTGCAGCGAATGCCAGGAAAGCACATTTGCTTGAGGTTTCTTGAAGCTACCACTGAAAGGTCAGGTCTCACTGAGACAAAAAGCTCTCTTCTTTTTTTCTAGCTGTTCCATCAATACTTGTTTTTCCTCTCAGTTTATTTTTACCTTCTTGTCCAAAAAGACATACTTAAATAGGAAACAACAACAAAAAAATGCTTCCCATTCCTGGCTAAGCAGTTTCTGCTTGCAGAGCTCGAGCCAAAGACAGTGTTAGGACCACAAGATACTTTGTGTGTGGGGGTGGAAGGGTAGGAATGACATGCAGCTCTTCAATACATGGAGGGAGGAGGAAGGACAGGTTCTGGGCACAAGATTTATGAAGGACATGAACAAAAGGGAGCCTTATGGGCATCTAACTATTTGCAGGTGTATGAGATCTATCACATTAGGCCAGTATAAGGTGGAATCAAGGGCAGGTTTCATCACTGCAATGATTTCTCTAGAAAGAGTGACTACTGATGCAGATTGTATTGCCTCCCTGGAAGACCCTTTGAGGGAATGCTTGTATCCCTGCTGTGAGTAAAGCAAAAGGCTCTTCAGTCCTTTAGACATCTGCCATGGTCCCTTTTCTAGGAAGTTGCTCCTATCTGGAGCAACTAATCCTTAGGGTTTGGACATGGGCAGCCTGCGTTCCTTGAGGAAGGAGGCCTCACCATCCAGTGTGGATGGAGCTCTGGGGAAAGGCCTGCAGCCCTCCCGCTTGCTTGTGTGGTTAATAGCACTCTGCTGAGCTAATCATGTAATGCTAGTAATATTCCTTAACCCACTGCTGGGCCCTTAAGTGACGATTGCACCAGCTGCAGCACACGTCTCTTCCGCTTGCTGACCCTATTGCTCCCTTCTTCCCTATCTCATTCTCATTTCTCTCTCCCTTGGTCATTATGGCCTTGATCCAACAAAGCACTTAAACAGGTGTCTCACTGAACAAGTAACCTGGCCCTCTCTGAGCGGCAAATCTGGAAGCACCAGGCAGGAGGCATCTGGCTGCCTTTGCCCTCCATGCACCTGGAGCTTCAGTGGTTTGAAAAAGCGCAGGGCTACGGGTAGAGTAACTAGGGAAATCCTTGGAATGCCCTGATGACCTACTAGCTATGGTTTGCAGTCCTAATTGTTTGAAAAAAAAAAAAAAAGAAATTCCTGGCATGGGGAATATCAGTACTGCTGTCCTTGGGATGAGTGGGAGCTGAGATAGCTCTGCAGGGTTTGAGAGGATGGGTTGCTTTTAGGTGGGTTGATAAGGTGGGTCCAGGGAATGAACCCAGCCCCATCTTTTCTACTTTATTACTTATTCTGTGTATTTATTGGTACATGGATTATTTTATACGGATCTCACTTGTGACCAATCACTCATCACTGAAAACATTCAGTGTTTGCTTAAAATGCAAAGGGATATAACATCCAAGCCAGGACAAGTGTCCACATCTTCCTCATCGAAGAATCGAAGAGACAGCATTTTTTTTTTCCTGCCACAGGGAAGAGGAGTGCCTCAGGGTGAGTGAGGAATCCATCAGGAGATAAAAATGTCCCCTGCCCAATGGGGACCAGATTCTCTGCTTTTCACCCCACAAGAGCAAGAAGCAGGGATAGCTCCTCACACTGGTGAAATGTCTGCTGCTCATCCCAGTAACAGGCTGTGGATAAGACAGTGGGGCTTACATTTCAGGACTTAAATATTCAATTAATCAATGGAATATTCCATTAGCGTAATAATCACCTGGCATTGCCTGATCTATAGGTACATCTCAGCTGGGCCTCGCAAATTGATTTCTGATGAAGTTCTAATTGACTGCACAGTCAGAAGAGGACCTGTCTGAGCATATTGAAGCAGGGCTAGTGAAGGCTCTGGCAGCACCGCCTCCCCCCAAGGAAGGGAAGGGAGAAGGGGGAGGTGTGATTTATGCCCCATTTATCACGACAGCCTCTACCCTATCCTGTTTTATTGGTCCCAAGTGAGGTATGAGAGCTTACGGCTTTAATGCGGAAATCTGCAGGCAGCTGGAGACCCCCGAAAGCTGCTGACAGCTGCTTGTCACTTATACAGTAGGTGCCGGGGGTACCTTAAATCCTGACTCTCTTAACGCAGGCCGCAGCCATAAGCAGGTCGCCTGGGGTGGACTTATGTTTCCTTGGGCACGTGTGCATCTGCTGGCCAGGATTCCTATCTGCAGAGCAAGGCTAGCAAAGCTGCTGGGGCTTTTCTCCCATGGTGACATGGCCCAGGGCTGCTGGGTATGGAGGTGCTCAGGGGGAAGCAGCAGGCAAGATAAGCCTTTCCTTCTTCCTTGGCCAAGGCTTGGAGCCCCTCATCCTGGCACTTGTCATCATGAACCTGATGGTGGTTCCCAGAGAAGGCAGGTGTCGGAGGGACACTCCACACAAGACTCTCTTGCAGAGAGTTTGGACTAAGTAACACGAGGATGAGGGCCATCTTCAGCCACCCAGGACCAAGGCCCCAGGCTTCCACTTTAACCATCCTACTGGCTCTGGCTTTCCTTAGGTAAATTGCACGTACAGTAAGTTCCCCTGTACATGCCTTGATAACTGTGGAGCATTTGCACATGTTATGGTCTCAGCCATCTCAAAGGTCCTCTGCCCAGTCTGTGTGCTCAGAACCTGCAGAGTCCCCATCATGCCATAACATACCAAAGGCCTTAGTATGGTACCTCCATGAAGACTCAGAAATCTCTCTCCACCCAAACAGGCTTGTTGTGAACCTGTCTTGGTTGGTTGTTTTGGGAGTGTCCCCTCAGAGGACTGTGCATCTCCAGGGGAGAAACCAACCCAGTGTAGCACCACTGGTAGGGCTCTCATTGTCGCTGAGGCCATCACTTTAGATCTTCTGGCTCCTTTGGGTATTCATGAAGGGGTTGTTAAAGAGGACACTTAAGCATCATCCTCCAAGCTTCATCTACGGGAACAAATCAGGCTGTTGGATCTCCTAAGCATGGGCTGACTTTGCTTCTCTCCTCCCATCAGTGTGGAGGCCCAGGTGGGCGAGCTGGGCAGGGGTAAGGTGGATGGATAGTGATTTCAGGAAAACTGAAAACAACAATATCAAGAAAACCAATCCAAGTATGTGTGGCTGGCTGCTGAATTTTAAGAGAAATAGCTGCATTTTTCAAACATACAGAAGTGACTAACTTCCTCTCCATCCTCTACCTGCATTAACTTAAGAGACAGCCAGGTGCTTAAAGGTTACTTTGCAGGCAATGACTGTTCTGTAAAGGGCTACTCATCTCTACCAGAGATAGCTTTTCTTTTATTGAACATCAGCCAGAGTGGCTGAAACCTGATAAAAAATCCAGTGTGATATCTTTCTCTTTCTTTCTTTGTTTCTTTTTTTTCTTTTTCTTTCCGGTGAAGGATAATAACCATCAAAATAAAAAGCAATTGCCTCACTGTATGCGCTGCTTTAAGCAATGGCTTTGTGTGGCATGGAATACAGCTTAGGTAAATGCCCAGTTAGAAGGGGTCTGAAGAAGGCTTTTGAACCACCATGTCTGAAGCTCTCCTTTCCCCCTCTCCCTTGTTACATCACCTTTATTTCTAGCCTCATCTCTGTTGCACAGGAAGGAGATTTAAGTGGTTTAAAATCCCCTGTGTAGGGTTTAGATGATGAAGTTCTCCCCAGGACCGTAAGAGCTGGGTGGAAAGTGGTTGTGTGGTTTTGTGGGGTGGCTTTTCCAAGCTGTGCATCACCCTGGGGTTGTTTCTCCCTTGTTATAATCTTAAGACATACTGGAATTTGCACAGCTCATGAAGGGAGCTTCTCACTTAAGGAAAAAAAAACAAAGTAAGAGCAGCCTGTTCTACATGGGGAAGACAATTCTCCTTTGCCCCAAACTTAGGCTGATAGGCTGGGAATCAAAGCTTTTGTGTGGTTATAGTTGCTGGTAGCTTCAGAGCAGGCTTGATTGATGAGGTTTGACTGATTTGCAGTTTGTTTGTTTTCGTCCTATTTTAAATGAATGTTTTTAATTACTCAGGGACCACAGCCAGAAATATAACCCATGCCTGAAATCTAGTTGAGAGGAGTAGGGTTGCAAATGGGGAGACCTCTGTGAGGGGAAGCCCATGTTTACAGTATGGGCACCCTGCTCTCCACCTGAGATCCTCATGTCCATCCCTCTCCCAGCAGGCCAGCTGGGCCCTTGAGCACTGGCAGAGATTGAGGTTTCCCATCTTTGTAGAGAAATACACCTCTGGGGTTATCCCCAGGCTCCCCTTGCCTGTGCGCGATCCTGAACGCAGCCACAGGAGGATACTTGGTGGGTGTCCAGTTTGCTAATGGACTCATTAGACTCACATGGTATGTTTAGGCTGTCCCTTGAGGAATGCACTTTGGCTGCCCTCAAGATCAGATTTGTTGTCCATACTTAGAACAAACAGCAAGCACTACTTGGGCACAGCCAGAACCACAGCCTTCAATATCTGGGTATCCTTAGGGAACTCTGGCCTGTTTCCTGGTATTTACAGCATCCATAGCTGAAGGATGACAGTGAAGTGAAAGCACAGTAAGAGAAATTCTCTCAAATCCTCAACAAAGTTTCTCCAAGGTAAGATTTGTCCATATTTGTGAGTGTCTGGTTCTTACAGCTGCTCTGTGCAGAAAGAGAAGACCATGGTCTCAAAAGCTTTCGACTTTATTTTTATTGGCAACATTAAATTCAATTAAAAGTTGCATTACATTTTATTTTTTCCCAGAGTGCTGCTTGCTTCTCCCTCTCCTCTTTCTCAAGCTGCATGGCATATGGGACAACCACACTGTGTGCACTGAGGAAGCATGTCCAGTCCTCAGCGTCACACATTTCCACACAAATATGGAGACTATTAAGCAGAAGTTATTAAGTGCTGTTATTAATACACTGGAATGTGACAGGAGAGGATTTATTTTTGTACTGGAGCTTTGCACATACGCTGCCATCCTGACAGGATGAAAGAGGAAAGGGGCCCTGTGATCATGGAGCGGGCAGGACGGTGGTAAATACCCCAATTGTTTTCCTTGCACAGTCAGACAAAAAGCAGATCTGAGATGATTTCATTTCTCACTGTGTTGCTTTTGGTCCCTGCCTGACATGTTGTTGGGCTGGAGCTAATAACGTGGTGTTGTCTAAAGAGCAGCTGCTTGGAAAAAGTGACACTGTGCATCGGAGAACATCAAAACACTCAACAAACCCACCTGGAGAAACACAAATTACCTAAGCACTTGCATGGCAAGGGAAGGATCAGCTTTGTCCTTCCTTCCAAACACTGTCTGGGTTAGCAAAAGTCAACCTCAGAGGGCACATGGTTGGCATGGCACTAGGCTGATTGGGACCATGTCTGTGAGAAGAGCCTGGTGAAGTCAGCTTGTCTTTCCCAAGGGCACTTGATTGCTCTGGCAAGATCTGGTAGTAGAAATGTCATCAGAAAGGGATTGGAAACTGCATGTGAAGGGTTTGTGCTGGGGTTTTCCAGCTTTCCTCCACTGAAAAGAGAGTGAAGCAGCTCCAGAAAAAGCTCTCAACTGGTGCAGGGAGATGAGCAATGGAAAACCACTGGTTTGTGTGCATACTGTAGATCATTTAATCCGTCCCTAGGGCAGAACTTTTTCTTTCTGCACTCTGCAGTCTGCACTTCCCTAGTGAAGTTCAGCTACGCTGCTTACATTTCTTTGCTCGCTGAGCTAAGCTGCTCTGCCCGCCCACTCCTGCCCTTGCCAGGGCTCCTGCTGAGGTTCCCCACAGCCCCTCTCTTGTGAAAATGCTCTCCCTGGCTGCTCCCTGACCTCAGCAACCTGCTTTTGACTGCAAAAGGACTTCCAGGGTGGTTAAATCCATGCTTGCATATAATGTTTCTCTGCAGTGTGTGTCTGTCCCCATGCTTTCCTCCACCAGCCTGGGCTAGGCCCTTTGGTGGCCTTTCCCAGGAGCCAAACCTGCACCCCGACCTCTGCCCTCTGTCACCTGCCCGATGTCCCTCTACATCCCTGCAAGCTATTCAGTCCCTCCCTCCCTCTCAGAGGCTGGATTTCAATCTTTCTAAGCAAAACTCTCTTTTCCTCCATGTTCAGCACTGTTTTGTGTTTGATGAAATACAGTTTCTCTCCTAAATGAAGCTACAGACAGTTTATTAGCCTAGCTAATTAACCCATGATCAGCATTTTGTTCTCTGCTAATCACAGGCTGCTCACACCCTCGGTTCACAGAGTGCAGTCATGCTGTAGCACATGTATTTATAAAGGGAAAAAAAAATAGAGTGTGCAACACACCATGAACTCTATTTACCGGGATAATGCAAGTTCATTCAGGCACACAGTGTGACCCATCTAGGGCAGGGGCACAGGGCCTCAGGCAGCTCCGAGGGGTGACAATGAGATCTGGAACCTGTCACCTCTTGAATATAGGTTCAGCTGCAGCCTGGGTCACTAATGGCTGGCTGTCATTGCCATTTAACAGCTGTTTTAGGAACCAGAGAGGTTAGAGATGAAGCAGACCCACTAAGTCCTGTAATCTACATCTCTGCCTAGGCAGAACTATTCCCCAGTGGGTAGTTTTTCCTAATGTTTCCAATCTAGTTTCATATCTCCGGCAGTGATCCTTCCACTCTGTCCTATAATACATGAATCTATAGCAGATCTGATGGATACAGAATATTCTGGAGACGGCACCTATAGGCTTCTATCTGATAAATGTTCTCCTACATATATAGCAGGTACCAGGGTCCCAACACCTGTCTCTTGCCCTTCCAGATCTTTGTGGATGGATGCTCAGTTCCCTGCTCTGGCCAAACAAAATGGATTCAGCTTTCTTAGCCTTTCCTTGTAAATCAGATTTCTGATTATTGCCGCTGCCCTCTGAACTGCCTCCAATTCGTCACTCTATTCCTGGTACTGCAGTATGTCGACCATGAAGAGACAATGTTTGAAAACATCCTCAACCCGGGCAGAGTTCTAATGAGACAGTGTATAAAAATATCGTTACATGGCGAGCTGAAGGCATTGTGCAGGGCTGTAATCATTTTCAAGATGGTAAAATCATTCTGCAAGGACAGCCTGTCTCCACTCTGATAAAATCAGGGCCAGAAAGGCAGTCCGGCTTGGAGGAAGAAATTGCAGAGCTGTTGTTTTTTTTTTTCTTTTCTTTTTTTTTTGCCCCCCTAAGATTTATTTTTATATAAGGGAGTTGTCATAAAGTGGGGCAGATGTTGTGAAGATCAGGTACAAGTAAAACCAGCGTGATGGTGTTTTACTAAGAAGAAATGGGCTTGTCTCGTGCTTTCTGAGCTGCTCGGCTTGCCCGCTGCTGCTCTGTTTCGCACCCACACGGCTGATCTCTGCCAGCCCTGAGTCACAGGGTGAAATGCACCATCTGGGTTGCTGGAAATGCCCAGGTGTCTTCCCAGCCGTCTCAGCCTGGCAGAGCTCTCCCCTTGCCCTTATGGACCCACAGCTGAAATCACTTTGCCTCCCAACGCAGCCAATATTGGTCTTTCCCCCCCAGCTCTCTCGCTCTGTTGCTAAGCTGCTCCTGTGTTTCTGTTTTGCTCTCTAGCCCTGCACCTATGGGACTTGCTGTGTGTAAAAGGAGATGAAGAAAATGAAACGGGTCAAGAAGATGGCAGAAAAGTGAGGAGAGGAAGGTATCCTGAAGCCTGAGGTGCTGCTAGAAGTGGGTCTATCTCAGTCTTCACCAATTTGTCCATCATTTGGGGTAGCTGGGTATTAAGGGCTTTGCAAAGCACCCAATGTCCTCCCACCCTACAACCTCCCAGGCTGCTCCAATCCCACAAGCAGTACAGGCTTTTATTCCCTTTTGTCCCTGTATCTTCTTTTCTCTTTTTCATTCCCATCTCATATGCTGGGAAAAAAGTGTATTTAATTACTGGCTAATTAGATTCATAATGCATTTCTTGAAATAATGGCAATCTGATTTAAGGAAGGGTTCTTTTTTATACATAGCCACTTGGGTTGTGGCTTTTTTTTTTTTTTTTCTTCCTTCTTCCCCTTCTCTCTCCTCTGTCTTTTAATTTGCTTTGTAAACATGTGTTGTGTAACATATATCATTTTTGCATTCATGGGGTGCTCAGAACATTGCCCTCACTTACCATCATGTGGGTTAATTTATGCAGGGTTAGGCCTTACTCTTTGGAATGGGTCCAGAGTCCTGGTGATGTAAATCTTCTGATTTATGTCTCCCCCTAAGAATGAAATTTAGGCAGTCCCAAAGAGAGGAAAACTCAGGACAATTTTCACACAGTGCTGGGAAGGTCTCATGACAGGAAAGGCTGGGATGATTTGGGATTGATTAGCAAAGACCTTTCATCTCTTTGTAGTAAGAAGGCAAATTAAATCTCATGGCCTGTTTGTGAGAGGAAATTGCCTAGAAGATCTCTGACAGAATAAGCTATTCCACAATAGCTCCCCATGTGGACACTCAAGTCACTTTGTTCTGGGCTAATTAGTGTGCTTCCAAGCGGAGTGGAGTAATTATTCTGGAATGGAAATCTCTTCTCCCAGAAAGAGCCTCTACATAGAGGTAGCTATTTGAGAATGGCAAGAATGGGCGGTCTTAAACCATTGCTACTCTTTGGATCTGCATTCCCATATTGGGTTTGGAGAAGTATCATTCATTGATAGGACTCAGGACTGGGTGGGGGGAAGATAGCAGTGTAGATAGAGATATCTGTCTGGTTTCCTAGGTGAGGTATGTTCGGATGGACTCCCCCATATATGTTAATGGACCCAAAAGGGGTGGTGTTTCAGAAATTAATAGGATTGGTGCATTTTGCATGTTTTAAGAGCCTTTTTTTTTTCCTCCCCTCAGAATGTCTCATTTTCTTTAAAAACATTTTTTTTCTTAGCTACTGACTCACTGGAGAGCCTAGATTTAATCTAAACGTTTCTCAGGTGACCGCCTGGTGTCTCACATGGTTTGTTCCTGGGTAAATCATACATAAGTTCTTTCTGTGAAAGATAAAGGGCTTATGTGAGATGGGAGCTCTGCCCAAAGATGGAACCGTTTACTCCATCTTGGAGTCAAAACACTGCCCCAGCTCTAAGTTCCAAGAGCTGAGTGCTGACCATTCCCACGCTGCTTCCACCAGGCTTAGTGGAGGCTGTGTGGGCTTATGCCAAGGACCTGAGATCATCAGATAGATCCTCTTGTTATCCACTGGCATCAGGAAGGTTCCTGGTCTTGGCCCTGATGACAGTGGTCTGGTAGCAGGTGGAGCTTCTCATGGATCTGGGGACAGCCAAAGTCCCCACTGAAGGCCTACAAGATGTTGGTGACCAGAGGGCCTTAGACTTGACTTAAAGGGTGAGGCAGTGGATCTCCTACAGGTTGGTTGTTCTAGCCAGGACAGACAATTGAGGGCTGAGAAATGTTTTAGCCAAAAGATTGAAAACACAGATGATGCTTTCTCTCAGCCGAGATTATTGAAGTCAATCCCAGGCAAAATTGCATCCTCCCAAACACAACTAACACCCAGGACTGACCTGCTTGAGCCTCCAGCAACCCTTGCCCTAGTATTGTCCCTCTATTCTATTGATGTTTCCATAACCCCTCTTGGCTGCCATTCCTTGTTCCTTGGCTTTTCCTTTTTCTTTTTTTTTTTTTTTTAATCTCCCTTCTTTCACGCCAGTCCTGCTTTCCCTTTTTACCTGTCAGGCTGTGACCATTCTGCTTTCACAGAAATCTCCCAGTAATGCCCATACAACAATTTGCCTTTTCTCTATCTGTTTTTAACAGTCTGTTTTTACACTTGTCTGGTTGCTCTTTGAATTGAGCCCAAGAAAATATCAGCGAGACAGGAGAAATCATGGAGGAGATCCTGGAGTACACTCCATGACACTGAAAATGTTTTATAAGGGTTTTTATAGGTTTAGTCCAGTCCAAAGCAATCTCAGTTGCAGATTGCTCTTACTCAGAGCTGATGAGAATCTTGGTACCATTTCTTCTACCTTACATGTTGATCTGGGGAAGGGAGTTAAGTTTTCTACTCTGCTTTTCTAGAATTAGAAACCCTCCTTACTTGGTTATCCTTTCCCTAAGACTTAGTAGTGTGATTGTGTCTGATCATATGGTGACCTGATATTTGGAAGGGCAGAAAGAAAGGTCAGGAGAACTGGATGGCCCAGATAGGACCTCTTTCTTTTGGAAAAAATGTTCAAAACAACTTCATAAACATTTTAGTGTCAGTCACTAGTGTCAGTCAGGGAGATTTTCCATGGATATAAACCTTGCAACGGTCTATAATTACACATGAACGGTCCACTCCGGAAAATTGATACTTACATGGTCCACTGGGTCCTGTGTCCCAGTGTCACTGTCTAAATGTAGATCAGCCGTTCCCCATGGAACGGCTAAGCAGTCGTTCCAGAGAAGAAGCCGGCTATGATTTTTCTTGACGATAGTATCGGCATCTCTCTCTCTAAACTCAGGAGCCCCTGGTCTCTGATTTGGGGTTTGCTTGCCTGCGACCTCTGAACTTGCCTCTCTGAATGGGGGAGAGGACCAAAAGAGGAATAACAAAAGGGAAGCAGGAGAATATCCAGCTATCCTCATCAGTCTCTAAAGGCCTGGGATGCAAGCTGCCCTTTTCCATGAGTCTGCTGATCTGGACAAAAGCAGCTGCCCAGCACGTTTGGGTAGGGACTGGTCTCCTCTGTGACCGTGGCTGTGCTGCAGCTGATCTGGGAAGACACTTGGGCAGGAGTGGCACTTTGGGATGGGGCAGCACACTGGAGGTGATGCTCCCAGGGAGGGTTATGATAGCAGGAAGCCTCTATGTCATTCTAGAAGCTTTCCAAGACCTCGCTATCTGTGCAGACAAGATGCCATATATTCAGCATGTTCCCAACCTCAGGTTCCTTTGAAACACTTCTGGGACCTGTGGTCCATGCAAGGAAGCTCCCTGACCTCCAAAAGAAACTTTGTGTGGGAAAAAGTGGCAGACCCAGGAACCTGCCTGGGAGAAGTTTTATGCAGCCCCATTGTAAAGTCTATGAGAAAAATTCATGAGCCTCAGATATCAGAAATGCCCAGATGGCTGCAAGTCTCCAGTGGTCATGTGTCCTACAGGGCTCTGGGGCTAGGATATGGAGAGGAAACTGGAAAAATAGCTAGGAAATGGGACAAGTCATTATCATTTACATCTAAAAACACCACCTCTCTTACAGCAGCCTCCAATATGAACCTGGCAACCCCAGCTGGGCAGAAGGCCAAGATCTTGAGAGAAAGATGTTAAGCCTACAATCTTGTGTCTCTAGGGAACAGGGTATATGAGGAAGAGAAGGGAGTGAAGAATGAAATGTGTGGAGGGAGAGGAAAGCATTGTAAGAATGACAGAGAGAGGGTGGATGGAGAAGGGGAGCCATCAGCCCTTTTCTTGTGCAGACAAGAACCCAGGAGCAGAAGTTTCTGCTCCAGAGAGCTACAGGCCACCTGCTAAATATGCTGGTTCTTCTGAGCCCAATTCTGGGGTGTCTCCTCCACCGTAGCCCTGCCTCTCTTCAGCCAGAACAGGAGAGAGAACTCGATTGATAGGGATGAAAGTCTGATGCTGTTCATTGATAGCAGAGTTGGCCTTCACAACCAAGTAGGTCGCTTCCATGGCCATGTTTCTATAGGGAATGCTCAAGGCATGGGCCAGGACTAGTTGTCTCCCTTGGCCACTTCTCAGTGGCTGAGTTAGTCTCTCTGAAGCTCAGGCCCACGTGGCCCAGGGAACTCTGGGGAGTAGCAGCCAGTACAGAGGACAACTGTGTCCAGCACAAAGGCAGCCCGAGCTTTGCCGGGCGCCTGTGAAGGAGCATGGAGAAGAGCCTCCTTTGGTGCCAGCCCAGCCCTAGTCTTGCCATGCTTGTCCCAAAGAGGTGGAAGAGAGCATGCTTGGGGCAGCAATGTGGGGCTTCAGTTGAAGAGCAGGGTTGGGACAAGGCTGTGGTGACCACTGGAAGAGCTATAAGACACAAATGTAGCTTGGACAGAGTCTGTGGCAGAAGGTATGAATGCACATGCTGGGAGAAGCTGGATCTGTCTCCCTTGTTTCACCATTGGTGAACTAGGCTCTCTTCAGGGGCACAGAGCTGAAGATGTCTGCAAAGCTTTGAGGCAGAGTTGCTCCAGGGACACTGCCCCTTCTCGCCCTGTGTTCGGCAGCGTTTATTACCTCCCTCTGGTTGTCTGGCCCCTTGCTGGCAGAGCTCTGCAGTACTGGAGCTCCCCATCCTCCCCCCTCAGAACTCGGCAAATCTCAGGTCCTTTGGAAAATTTGCTTCTGTGGATTAAACTCCCAAACAACTTCGATAGCTCTGTATCTTCCTCCTGAGCTGACTCCTCACTCCAGCTAGGATTTTTTTTTTCTGTTCCTCAATTATATTTCATCTGTCAAATCTGGAGAGATGAGACTCTGTTGTGTGGAAACTTTGCAGGTCCACCTGGTTTCCGCCTCTTTATCCAAGCTTCACCTGCTTTGCAGGGCACAAAGGCAAATATTGACAAGTTCAATGAAGAGAGAAAATAAGTAAATAGCTAGATATGTTATCTAATGAGGGGCTGTAGTGAGGGAGATGAAGATATCTGAGGAGAAAATTGTCTGTTTTCACCTATTTCTCCACACTGGCCTCTCACCTAGACCGTAAATAGCCCTAAAATACAGGTGCACAAGTTGGTTACCCTGCATTAGCCCTTCCACAGCAGCTGATCTTTCCCTGCATGGGGACACTGCAGGTAGCTTTCTTCTCGGCATGGGACGGCTAAACCATGCTGCATTTACTGCACTGGCCACACTCCAAACAGGGTAAAACAAACAAACAAACAAAAACCCTAATTAAGTCCCATCTTAGCTGTCTGCTCTGTAACTTGGCTGCGTAGCCCTGCCCACAATCTTCGCTTGCTCCGTGTTATCCCCTTTCTTAATTCAGCCTTGCCTTAATTACATTTGTAAAGATTTCCACCCCAGGCCAGGCCACTGGCCATGTCTGCCCTTGCTGTCTGAGCCCGTGGACTTGCTTCCCTCTCTGGTTTGATCTCCACATTGGAATTGATCCTCCTTGACCCCCTCACTGTAATGTGATGCAGGGGAGTATGTCCAGTGAGCAGCTCTCCTTGGTTCAACTCTCTCTCAAATGCCATTACAGAGGGCTGTTAACTTGCCTCTCAACATGAACCGGTGCTATCTGCTGTCATGAACCAGTAGTACCTGTGTGTGGGGAAGCAAGGTGTGAAAATCCCTCCTCCTCTTGTGCCAGTTTAAAATATGGGCTGCCGTGTTTCTGGGAGTAATTAGGCTTCCCCGCCTCCCTCTCACAGAGGGCAGGTGAGTTAGTTGGTGTTTCCAAAGCACTTTGAAGAAGAGAGAAATGCTTTTGGTACCAGAACTTTTGCTCCTTTAACTGCTTTCTGTTGAGTGAGAGGACAGCAATTCCAGAATGCCTTACCCCTGCATTTCACAGGTTGTTGGGTAATACCAGACCTGAGCAGGAGGCACCGTGATTATTCCTGTGGGAAATGGAGAAACGGGTATGGAGCACAGGAGAGCTGTTGATCAATGTCCTGTGACTCCCAGTCACAGAGTTGGGATTGGGAGGCATGAGTCTTATCAGCATGTCTTGGTACTCTCTGCCTAGGGATACGTGGACTTAAAGATGTTTGTGTTTAGGAAGCGTGTATTGATTCACAATGGTGCCAAAGGCACAAAATTCACTCTCGTAATGAAGTTCAAGATTTGAGATTCAAAATCCCCAAACACTGCTATCAATATGTATATTTTCAGCTAGTATCCCTGCAAAACCCTCTAACCTTAATTTCTGTGAAACCCCATTGTGCCCCTGTATCTTTGGCATGGTCAGAGGCAGCAGCAGGAACAGCCTGCTGAACTGAAGGGGGAAATTTGTGTGTTTGCTCAGGGGAAGATAAGCAGAGGGTGGGAGGGACCATGTTTCTGGGAAAATTGGCCCGGAGAAATCCAAGAGCCTTCTTCATGGAGGCCAAGGGGCAGCAGGGAGGGCAGAGAAGGAAGAGACCCACGGAGCACTCGGTGCAGTGACAGTAGCAGCCTGGCCCATGGTTCTCCCTGCTTCACCCTGACAGCTTGACAACCTAACAGGAAAAATGAAGTCAGTGAAGGGAGAAATGCTATCGGGAGCCCCGTGCTAAGAGGGCAGACAGGCCAGATTGGAGGAAAATGAGAAGCTGTCCAGACTAATGCAGTCATTTATCACATAATCGTGCTCAGCAGTTGTGCGAGGAGCCTGGTGCTTGGCACTAGGTGGGAGCTCTTTGGCCCCGGTACCCTGCTGCAGTTGCTGTGGATGGTTCCTCCAGGATTCTCCAGTGCCTTGTCATGCTTGTTGTGCCTGCCTAGTTTTGCTCTCCCCGTTATCCTCTGCATGCTTCCTTCTTCCTCAGAGTGAGGCTTCGGCGGTCCTTGCTGTGGGACTTACGTTGCTTCACTGTGGACCTTTTTTTCAGAAAAGATGGCATCTTGTCAGGTCGTTGCTTGTGGTGAGACATTTCATCACTGGGCCATCGTGGCTCCACGCTATGCTAGCTGCTAGCCTGGGATTTGGATTTACTGCTTCCTTGTACCCGGTCATAAAGAGACATTGCTTGAAACGCCACTGCAAAAAGGGGTCAGTGTTAAAGCGTTACCCAAAGGAAGCAGCAAGGGAATTTCACTCCCTGCTCATGTTGCATCTTAGAGTTTGCTTCGTGTTTGGGCCATATGTGATCTGCACCCCCAGGGAAATGTACAGACATCAAAGGGTGACTTCTGGCAAAGATGAGCTCATTTGCCTCGGCTCAACATTTCTTGCTGGGCAAGGGGGTGGGATCTCTGTGTCCAACCATCAGCTCTTCCCAGGCCATTGCTGTGAGTGTCGGAGGGCAGGGAATCCCACTGTCTGCAGCTGCTTTCACTTGGGAAGATTTGGCTGTTCCTTCTGTAGAGCTTGAAATAGGAAGGAGACCTGCAGTGTCCTTAGGTGCACAAATGCCCCTGTACTGCTAGCATGGCAGTAGCACCGTTCAGTACTGCACAGCAGTGTCTCACTCTGGGGATGGGTTATAAGATCAGCTGAACATTTGCATATGTTTTTTTCCAATGCAAGGTTATGGGATCTGGATGCACCACTGAGCCACCTATTCTGCATCTTGCATCTGTAGCCTATATGAATGAGCTTTGGGATTAAAATCATCTACTGGATCTTCAGGAAAGCAGTGATGTGCCAGACCATACAGCTAATTTGCACAGATCCTGTCACAAATGAGCACTTAGCTGTGTAATTACTAAAGCTGGCCACAGGATGACAAATCCTACTTCACCAACGCTTTCAGATTTAGATGTTTGTTTCCTTTCCATGGAAAACAAAATCTTCAGGTGCAGTCTTTGAGACAAGGGCTGGGCTGCTGTGCCCAGCACTGGCTCGGGCTGGGGAGCATGGATTAAAATCCTTGCTTTGCATGAATTATTTCCCATCCCAGGATACCTCAGTTCGTACAGACTCATGTTTCCATAATGCTCCATTTGCAGAGTGTTTCTCTTGAGTCTTCTCACCCCTCCTGGATGTGAAAAACAGTTTATTTCTGAGGAACATTTTGGCCTGGACAAATCTTTCAGCAGTATTGTAGCCAGGTCCAGTGGTTATTCCCCTCTCAGACAATCGTCCATGCAGGCCTCTCTGTATATCCAGCTCCATGCATGCGCTTCCAAGTGACTCCAATCACCGCCCCATCTGGGTGCATCTTCACCTCATGCTTTGGAAGGCAAATCTGTCCTTTTCCCCAAGTGCTTTGTTCTCTCTTTTCCCATCACTGCACCCCAAATCCAGGGAGGAGCAGGATGAGGTGTCTCAGCCCTCCCACAGCTGATGAAATCCTCCTTGGATGGAGTTCAGCCAGCTCCAGCCCTTGCGCTTTCTATCCATAGAGCCATATGCCACCCAGATAGCCTCGGACCTTCCTTCCCTCTTTTGCAGAAGGAGAGTTGTCAGGTAGAGAACAAACTACCTCCTTGTCATCCCATCAGTATTTCTGCTTTGCTCTCTCTGCTGAAACCAGGTATTTCTAGGAGGAACACTGCTCCTTTAGAGCTGAGGACTGAATACGGACTGCGCCGATGGAGTCTCTCAGGACTTTCCAGTTCTGGCAGTCTGCTAAGACAGTATTGGTTCAGGGCCAAGGAAAGTGGGAGATGTTGCCAGCATGCACCCTATTCTGAGGCTCTATTAGACTCATTATCAACAACAGCCACCTGTTTTCAGGCTTAGCAACAGAGAAGCAATCTTCTGACTGCTGTGTCCTCTAGGAATATGGAGTATTAATTATTATTAATGACTCACTGTGTATTAGCAATACCCTCCCTAGTATTAGCAATATTAATTAATTGGATCATTACTATCCCTTCTATTGGATGAGCTTGGAGGTAGCACATAGTAAAGTAACAGCCATCATTTTCAATACAGAAAAGGGATAAGCAGGAACCTACTCGATGTTATCTGGGTAATGCAAAGGGCAAGGGTGAGAAGAGTTCTGGAGGACTTTCCCAATATGGGACAGAGTATGTGAATAGCAATGCCAGCCCCAGATCACTGGGCAATGAAAAAAGCACCCACTGTGACCTAGAGAAGAGGTCTAGAGAGGAGGAGAGTGAGATTAGGGTCTTATTCCTCCAGGCATCCAGGCTGGTGTGAATGGAGAAGTTTGCGAGACCCTCTGCTTTTTCCAAAGAAAGTGTCACTGATGGTAGTCCGAAAGCAAGGTGGGAGACCTGAGGTACATGAGGGGAAGTGGTCCTGGCCTTAGTACAGGCCTTGGGTAGCAGCTGCAGTTCCCTCTCTCTGTGTCTGAAGTATGAAGACCCAGGTGTTCCCTTTTGGAACCACTTGAGTAATGGCATAAAAACTCCCTGAAATGAGGTTAGCCAGGCTAAGAAGCTCATGGTATCTGCTGCAAGAAATAGGCGTGTTCAGGTGATCTTAATCCCCACTGCTGAATCCTTCCAGCTTACCAGACAGGGGGAGTTCAGGGGCAAAAACTTCTCTGTGCAGTTTCCTTTTCAACTTTTATTAAAAGAGAAAAGTGAACAGTCTCAGAGAAAGGGATGTTTCAATGGGTCACCTCCTAGAAAACACAGCCCTAGATTCCTTAACTAGTTCTCTCCAAGACTAGGAATTCTGGCAGCAGAGTCTCCGTGCATGGGAGCGTCTTTGTCCCCAGGTCTTGGCTTCATCATGCTTGGTCAGCTGTCCCATTCACAGATCACAGCGATTTCTTCTTGCCTTGAGCTCTGGACAACCCAGCTGTCTCCACAGTGAGCAAAACCTTCTTGAAACAGATAGCATAGCAGCAATTCACTAAAAATATCCCTGAAGAAATAAAAAAAAAAAAAGAGAGAGAAAAAAGCACACGTGCATATGTGTGTGTGTCCACAAACCCATTTGCTGTTTAGGTGTCAGAAATAAATTTTACCACTGGAGTCTGCAGCATTTGATTAGTGAATTATTCAGTTTGGAGACTGCCTTCACCGTGACCTCATTAGTAACCCTGAGGTGAGTGGGACGCATTAGACTAACCACCAAGCTGTCACTGAGGAGCAGAACTGGAGCATTAAAATGGATTAAAGTGCTTTACCAAGAAGTGAAGCACAACTCAAAAAAAACAAAACAAAACAAAAAAAACAAAAAGGAGAGAGAGAGAGAGAGGATAGGACTAGAAACGAAAGACCAATAAAATAAATAAATTAACCATTCTGTTAAGCTGGCAGCCTGAGGATAAACAGGCAGACAGAGGAGAACAGGGGCTGGAGTGTGCTGGCAAATTGCAAACCTTCACTACAAAGCAAGGATAAGTATGAGGATGGGAAGAGGCCTTTGAAGGGCTACAGAGCCAAAGTAAGGGCAATGGCATCACTGTCCCCTCTGCCAAGGAAGCACAGGGTCTTCTCAGTGAAACCAGCTCTTAGGGTCTCAGCCAAATCTCCCTGGCTGACCCGAGAGGGACCCCCTTTTTTCACCCCACTTAGGCTGATACTCTCCAGTTGCCCTCTCTGTGCCAGAGCGGGTGCTTGGGCAGACTGAAGCAGGGTTTGCAGAGGACACCTGCAAAGGGCTGGGAAAGGGGCAAATGGGGATGGGAGGGATGCAGGCCCTGCTTTCTGATTCCTCATTCTCAGTGGCTGGGGCTTCTGCTGCTCTTTGTGATGGACTGGGATGCCCAGTCTTAGCAACAGAAAGAAGCTGTCCCAAAATGAAGGAGGAAAGGGGAACACCCTGTCTGATATACGTTGCTCTTGTGTGTATATTTATTTTCCAAGTCTCCTTTTTAATCAAGTCCCCTTTGCAATTCAGGGGAATACGATAGTCTTGTTTCAGTCTCCCGAGCTGGGGCTCTAGATTTCACTCCAACCTCTTCATTTCTCATGACTGCTTTCCATTGTCTTCACATGGATCAGATCTCTAAATATTGGTCTCCGTGCTGGCTTTCAGCTCTTCTATGTGAAATTTTGCTGGCTGGATATAGGATTGTGATGGGGATGTGCAAATGACTTCCAAATCCACCTTGAGTGGGAGTTACTGCTGAAATGTGAGGAAGATGTGGCCCACAGTGATCATGCAAAGACTGTGATTCCCACTTCAAGAGGAGATGCTAGACAGAGCGATAGGAAAGGTGAGATACCCCATTTTATCTCTTCCTGACAAACATACTGAACGGAAAGGGGGATGGTCTGTATCATGCTCCCTCAGGGTCAGCCATCCCTCTTTCCTGGGGGGAGGCATTGGCTGATGAGAACAGCTTTCATCAGGGATGGGCCTGGTGACTGATGTGGTCACATTTGTTTGCTCAGCAGCAATTGCAAATAATGGACTCTAAAAGGCTTTGTGGTTCATTGATGGCCATGCTCATAACCACACACTCTTCATCCTGTTCTAGGGAAGAAATGCAGAGCTTGCCCTCAAACTTCTTAGGTCCTGTGTCCTGCCTTCAACATGATATATGAGCTTGGTCCCTTCCCTGCATGCACAAGAAGCCCCATCTGTGAGGGATGCTGTGATATGGCCAAGAGTGGTGACTGGATCCTCTAAGAGTTTCGCTCAAAGGTCTGTTCATTCCTTTCACCAGCACAGCTGCTGGAATGCTATATATACTCAAGACGCTGAACTCAAATGTTTATGGGCTGTTTATGTGGCAGTGCCTGGTGGATACACTTAGATCTTCCTCTTCCTTAGTGACAGTCCTGGGAACAGATCATTGCCAACTCACATCTGGGCTCACCTTCGAGAGAAAGATATAATGGAATTGCTCTGCGTCTTCTGGTTCTCAGAGGGTGGTGATCTCCCATATTTCTTCAGTTGCTATCCTTCTAGCTGGATCTGTTCAGCTTGGGCCCACCCCTAACCAGGAGAGACCTTGTTAAATACCTTCTCTGTGCTTCCTAATACTAGTCCTCTAATAATCCTTTTACTTCCCAGTTCTCCAAGGCCGGGTGTACTTCCAGTGTCTGAGCACTGGCTCCATTTGGACTCTCCAGAATAATTTTAATTCTATTCAAAAATAAGTTTGCTGCAGCGTCTGGTTGGTGCCCAAAACCGCTGATCAAATCCTAGGTTCCAAACATGGTGAGAGCTATCCGCCTTGATCCAGAGTAATGCATAAAAGGGGCAACTGGGGGGACTGTGTATGCACAGGGATGGAAACCTGATGTCGTTAGCTTTGCAGCAAAACAAAAAGCAAATAAAAAAGGCAAAAAGGAAGGGAATGGGAGTCTTGGAAGACTGGGACTATCCAGAGCAGGACTGTGTTGGCTGATCCTTCAGATGACACTGAATAGCTCTATCCCTTCTGATGTGACAGGTAGATAGGTTAAGACATTCTCCAGGTGTGCCCCCTCTGAATCCTTCATGGGTACTCTGGCCTCTTACTAGAGGCTGTCAAAGGAGTAAGAAGGCATAAAGAGGGTCAGACACAGCTACGTGAGTTTTATTAGGCTTAATTGTTCCCATTTTATTGTACCTGAATGCACAAAAAATCTTAATCAATTTCAAGCACCCAGGGCAAATGAGCCACTCAATAGAGAGAGGCTGAGAAGGCAGCAATTCAGGCTGCTGGTTCTCCAGGTCTTTCCTGAGTTTTCCCACCCCCTCCCACCAGGCAAGTACGGGAATTTGTTCATTTAATGCTGCTTAATAATATATACTTATGCACACTGTAGCCCAGGCTATTTGCATTGTCAAGTCATGTGCATTGACATGGAAGCTTTACTTTCCCTTGCGTTACTGCTGGTGTCATCTTCAAGCAATTGCCTAATAATGACTTGATGAACTGAAGGAAAAGATGCAGGAGAACTGAAAAATGACAGGAGACCCAGAGCAGGGATCTCTGTTTGTCACCATTCTGGGAATTGCTGCATTGTGTTAACCAAGCATCTGGTGGGGATGTGCATGGTAGTATACCTTCCTCCTCCAATTAGGGAGAAACATCATCATTTAAATTAGCCACACTGGCTTCCTTTTTAAGGCCAGTCAAATTTCTCTCCAAATGGGATCTGATTTCTAGTACAGTTCTCTTCTGTGTGAGGTTCTCGTTTTCCTTGCCTTCACTCTTGCTTTAAAATAAGCTATTTAAAACAGAATAACATGCCCTACCAACCAAACAAGACACTTCTGTATTTCCTTTGCTCACTACCTCCTTTGGTGTGCCCTGCTGCATGAGCACGTAGGGCTTGTGGGGCCTTTCCCATGAGCAGCACTGTTTGCTTGACAGCTCCCCACAGGGTTTTGTGTCCTGTGACCTCTTCCAGGATTTGGAGGCTTGCAGAATGAGTTTTAAGGATGGAAGACCAACAAATATGTCTGCTCCCCTCTCTTGCATATTAGTTCTCTTCTTCCATCTTGTGTTTTCTGTAGGAGCTGTTTGCAACCCCGATTTCTGGTGATGAGCAGTTCTATACATCATGACTCCTCATAAGGCTTCTCTCAGCCCTCATCACTGACTTATCTCTTTGGGAAAGTCCTTCCAGTGCTCTGGATATGCTGTGTCTCCTCTGATGCACCATCATGTCTCCTTGTCCAGCAACCAGACCAGTGCTCAAACACCCCGTGTGTCTACTCACAGATCTACGCAGAACTTCTCAGGGAGCAGGACGCAAACACAGGCACAAGAGCATCTCTCAGGCCAGTCATGTGCACCGTCCTCTCATTTCCTTGGCACTAGATTACCTCAAAACAACCTTGGTCATCAGTGCTGAAGGATTGTCTCCTGTGCTAGAGCAGGACCTTCCTTACCGCTAAAGACAGGCGAGCACTTTGCAAAGAGCCAGTATGGAAAGTCAAAGCAGGACGTTTGCCTGATCCCAAGTTGCCTAAGTCACAGCCTAGTGCTTTTTAGCATTACCCTTCTGGTGGGTCCCTCTCAGTCTGTGAACAGTAATTGGCTTTGCCTGTTGTCCCTGGCCCAGAGCATCGCTTTCCCAGATCCTCACCATCCAGAAGAGGCATAAATTGCTGCCTGTTTCATAAAACAGGGCTGGAGTTTTCTCTTGGCCATTTGCTAAACAGCTGGAGTTCCCCCTGTATCCAAGGAAACCCATCCTAACCTGCTGCTTGCAGGGAAGCTTCAATTCACCAAGTCTCTCCTGGCTTTTCTTGGTGCTTCAGAGAAGCAGGGTCCCACTGTCCTAGCACGCAGTGCAGAGCAAGGGTCTTTGACCCTGACTTGGCATCCAGAGCCCTCAGTTTGCCCTAAAGGTTGCTGAGTTCATGCTCTTGGGTTAAAACTTTGGAAAGTCTGCAAGCAAAGACTCATCTGCCTTTTTTTTTTTTTTTTTTTTTTTTTTTTTGCCCTCCCAGCCTCTTGTGTTCCACCTGCTTTGGGAATTGAGTCTGTGTAAAACAAAACTGCTAAAGCCTTGATTTCCTCCATTTTGTTGCTACTTAGCGGCAGTTTGATAAAAATTATTCCAGTTTCCCCAATAAACCTGCCAGACACAGCTCTTCAGGGGCTCACTAACAAGCCAGAGGATTTGTTTTAGTGAAAACCACCTGAATTTGGGACTTTGCTCTGTCTCTCCAAGGTCCGGAGTTGAACATTCGCAGAGCCCAGAGCAATTTGGGCAGGGGGAAATGTGGGGACGGGGCTGCTGTTCCTGGCAACAGTGAGAGCACTTGGTGGGAAGGAGTTGGAGTGCTTCATGTACACGCTGGCTCTTCCAGGCCCATGCTTCTGCCATCACCCCTCTGCTGGTCCCTGCAGCTCTTTTCCGGCTCTCCTGGCCCTGCTGCCAACTCCTGGAGACATCCCCACTGGCCCCATCCTCCCATTTCACTGCCTGGAGGAAGGACTTCGCTTCCCACTCTTCTCTCACCTCCTCCAACACACAACACCTTCCTGGAGGATCTCTCCACCTCACGCTGCTCTACAGAGGTGTATGGTAAAACCTGGAGACTTTTCTTTCTGCTTCTCTCTATATTTTTTCCTTTCTTCCTTCCTTTTCCCTACTCTGGACTTCTCCAGTGGGTGGAGTGCTGGGTAAGCACCCACCTCAGAGATGCTCCATGTTTCTGGCTGGGGTCATATGCAGGAGCTGTGCATGAACAGGAGAGCAGCTTCTGAGGGTTTGGGAGCAGGTGGGAAGAGGAACCATGAAAATTTGGGAAAGTTTCATCCTGCTGGAGCTGGAAAACATGGTATGTGATGGGCTTAGGGCAAGTACAGCCTTTGCACACAAGGTAGTTGAAGGTAGCTGGGCACCATCAAGAGAGTTGTCTCCCTTGGAAGCAGTTCTACCTTTAATTTTACCCCCTATTAAAGCTGATACTGTCCAGCTGGAACAGGCAGGGGTATTGTAAGACCATAGTGCATGCAAAAGTAGGATGGGGAGATGGAAAACTGGGTTAGGCAATATCTGCAGCTACAGCAGGGATCTTCCAGCTCTCTCTGAAAGCAGGAAGACCAACAGCACCAGCTCTCAGGTTTCTCTGGACACTGTCTCCTCTACTGGCTCACGTTCTTTCTCTTGGTTGTCACAGCTCCCTGTCCTGCCCAACCGCTCTTCCAGCTCCGACTTTTCCCAGCCCCAGCTCTTTCCCCACGGAGGCAGCACTCACCTTGCCCACTGTCTGTCTGTGTCAGGCACTGGCTTAAACAGAGGGAATAAGCACAGGGAAGGAGAGTTTCACGTGGTGGCTGGGGCACAGAAAGGTTGGAGGCCATGCCAGGTTTGGCCAGGCTCTTGCAGCATCTTGCTGAGGCTTCAAACATGGATGAGCAAGGAGAAAAGAGCATCTGTTCCCTCCCTGTCCCTGTCCAGCATGGCCATCCCCTGCTCCAAGCCACCTCCAGGCTGGCCCCCATTGCCCTGGTGCCACTGGGCACAGCTGTGTCATCCTGTTCGGATCTGGCGTCGTTTCTCTCTGCCAGCAGGTCCCTCTGAGCCCACCAGCACATTGAAGGAGCTGAAATGGTGCTCTGGGAGCAGGAGGCTGCTTCCTCTCCCCCTGGCAGGGCCATCTCCTGTGGTATCGTAATGGTTGGGCTGCGCTAAAAGCCTCTGCTCCTCTTGCTGGAGCGCAGCCGGGTGCTTTACCGGAGCTGCTGAGTTAATGCAGCAGCAGCTGCAGAGCGGAGATGCTGGGGGGAATATGTGCACTCTCCCTAGGCTCCCCTTGCTTGGGTGGAGGTTAAACTTCTGCCTTGGTCTTGTACAAGCCAGGCTTTAACACAAAGCGCTCTGTGTACAAGCAGACGGCGCTTCCCGCTCTCCGGCGAAGCGTTTCTTTTGCTGTCCCTAAGGTGGCAGTGCAAATCCCCAGCCCAGCAGCCGCATCCTCCCACGAGCTGGATTTAAGCTCTGGATGCTCCGAGGTGTCCTCTCTCCTGGCCCAGCACCTTGTGTGCTGTGTCTGGCTCTCTGGGTGGACCAAGCAGGGAAAATCCCTAATATTTAACAGCACCCAAGGTGGTAATGTTAAATACTACTTGACCCAGGTTCTGCAAGCCAGTGATGGTGTCAATAGGAAGAGGAGATGATTGGGAAAACCTCAACTTTCAGCTGAAAAAGAGAGAAATTAAAAAGTTTCTTGCCTTCCGTTGGTGAGGGGAAGTTTTAAAGGATAGTAGGAGAGTGCCAGAAAACCCTGGAAGGCAGGAAAAGGGCACCAAATCCTCTGGGTTTAACAAAGCAGCTTGCAAGCCAGACTTGGTGTGTTTTCACACAGGGTTTCAGTTCCACTGGTTCTGTCCCTTGAGCATGACCTACATGACACAGCATGACCTATGTGCTGTGTAGCTTGGTCCATGGCCAGCCAAGACACATGTGCCCTGCCAGGAGGCAGCCACAGCCAGCTTATTTTATTATTAAAATAATAATAAAAAACCAGCCTCTTCAACAAGAGCTGGTGTGTGGGTCCATGCAAAGGGCTGCTCATGATGGGATTCTCTGGGCTTCCAGGACATGGTGACCAAAGGAGGTTAACTACAATCCAGTTGGCAAAAATACCCTGTAATTTCCTCTCTCTCTGATCACAGAGTGCCCCCTTAGGAGTGCCAGACAGCCCTGGGCAGCAGGCACAGATTTGGATTTACTTCTGTTGTTCAGACCAAACAGCTGCTAAGGGCGTCAGTTATACAGACATGATGATGTTGTCACTTTATGTATCATTTTTATTTCATTGCTCTCCAATGTTTGTAATACCCCGGAGCTCAGAAGCTTAAATAACAGCTCTCCCCATATTGATTTTATCCTTCGCCATTTGGCACTCATTCATTCTTTTCCCTTTGAGTTTCTAATGACCAGGATTTTAACGGAGCATCGTCCCTTTACCTCTCTGTGCTTGAGCAGTGGCCGCAGCCGATCGGAGGTGGCAGAGGAAGGGAGGGAGCAGTGGGCACAGGCAAATAGTTTCCTCCAGGTCCTTGGACGACTGGGGCTGGTGCACTTCTGCAGTGCCTCTTTGATTCTTAACAACACCAATAGCATTTTATTTCGCACTGAGTTATACTAACTCTGATGCAAGGTGCATTTAGAGTCATTAGGGCCCTCTCCAGCAGGCTTTTGGGGATGGATCAAACAGCCAGATGGTACTGAGGGAATTACTTCACAGCAAAATACACCTCTTCTTCCCAGTGCAAACTGCCTGTGACGGGACCATGCGGTTTGCACGTCTAGTGGCTGAATGGAGTCGTGTTGGCCGCTCAGCCCGGGGTTCTGGTGTCTGAGCTCTGGGGGCTGGACATTTGGCCATACAATTCCTTAGTTTCCTCTGGCTAAGCGGTGCATCCCCCTGCCAGCAAGGCTATAGCAACCCCGTGGGGCCTCTCTGCACAGCCTGCTCCATCCTCTCTGGTGGTCCAGAGCCCCTGAGCTCTCCAGGACCAGGAGGGTCCCTGGCTGTGCATGGAAGCCTGAGGATGCTGCAGGATCCTGTGGTGGGGTGGAAATGAGCCCTTGTAGCTCCTGACTTGTGCTTTGGTTTTCTGAGCAACAAGTGATGATACATAAAAAAAAAAAAAATCAAAACAGATAAAAATGGTATTGTGGGGTGCACAACACAGCATGTTTGGGCAAAACTTTTGCAATCATCTGCTGCAGCAGCTCCAGGGTAGGAGGAAGAAGGAAAGGAGCAGCAAGAGGAGAGAGAAGAATAGGAAGAGGCAGGGAGAGAAGTGCTGGAAGAAAAGGGAGCAGCAAGGAGAAAAGCAGGGAGCTGAGGGAATGATGCAGACAAGGCAGCAGGGCCAGAGCTCATGCCCAGAGATGGACGGTAGAAGGACAAGTCCAACAGGGCTCTTGCTCCATAGAGAAGGCAAAGCAATGGAACATTACTCAAAAGCCATAGCAGCCTCTTGTAGTGCTTGAGGTGAGACAAACAGCACTAGGGGAGCAAGTTCAGCCCCATCCTCACTGTTGGGGAAAGGAGAGACACAACTACTGCGGAGGCCACTGAAATGGCATGGGCTTGTGGGCAGGGGCTGTGAGGGAAGGAGGGTCCCTCCTCAGCATGTCTGTCTTGGCTGTAGAGACTCTGTACAGGAGCAGCCTGCAGAGATGGTTGCTGGACCCAGCTCTGTCCTGGTGCAAAGCAGAAGCCTCAGTGTCCAGATTATCCTTGTTACAGCATTCTGAAAAAACTGTCATTTTAGTTATTTCTGATTAGCTCAGCTGTAAGAGCCATCCCTGGATTTCAGATGTTTTGAACGTTCTGTGTGCTTACAAAAATAAAGTGATCTTTTAATAATTAATCAAAATCATTAGTCACTATTTTATTCAGCTCCACATTAGTCTCTTTTATTTACTTTATTCAGAACCACATCACAAGTGTTTTGTTGGTATCTTTTCATAATGCAAGTTCCTCACTAGAGGAAAAGACTCTTCAGTGTTTGAGGTTTTGAACCAACTAAGACTTCTCTGGAAGTTCAGCAGTTGGCAGCTGAGCATCTTAGACTGGCTGATGTCTGTCTGCATCCCTCCCAAGGAATCATCCGGAGCCTGTCCCCAGATGGGCCCAGCTGCGCTGTAAGAGCAGGGCTGGCAGCACTCTGGTTAATGCTGCTGCATCATCAGCTGTTGAGCATTTGGTTATCACAACCCACAGCCTTATCTGGCAACAAGACACGGTGCTGAGCCAGTGGAGAGGAAAATGGAAGGATGGACTCTTGGGATCCTATCCCATTGAAAAGGTGGGTTGTTTTTCACATTAGCTGATGCTCCTGTATGGCTTCCAGCATTAGCCCCAGTGTAGAGTTTTGGTGCAAGCCAGCTCCGATATGCTGTAGGCTTATATAATGGTGGGCAGATCTCTTTCCTCTGTAGGGAAGGGGCGAGTCCGATCAGTCTAGCAATGTGCCCTACCCCACCACCATGCTGTGCTCTCAGTGAGCGCAGGGACCAGGAGCTCAACCTGCTGATACCAAAATGGTATCTTCATGTGCTGATGTTGTCTGACATGAGATGCTATTCCTTGCTGTAGGATTCTACCTTGAATCGCAGGGCTAAAGGTGGACTGGTGGTTGACATGTTTTTTTGGCATCTTGACCTTTGGACAAAGGACTGTGAGGTTGGTAGGGCTGCTTTTTTGGAAGGAGGAAGTATTTAGCAAGAGACACAGCTGGAGAAGGAGCCAGGCAGCAGTAGGTGAGCAAAACTGTCCTATGGTCACAAAACTCTCACTTGTTTCCTGCACAAGCACCTGGAGCCATCATTCACCCTAAAGGGCAGATCCGTGGATCACTGGGGTACAATGGAGTCATGGCACAATTGTGTTTTGGTTATTCTGAGTCCATGGTGTAAAGGCTGGGGCTCTGAGAAAGATTCCACACAGCTTCTACACTGCAGTCTCTCCATGGCACTTCTGCACTTCTCAGCTCCTAGCACTCCTGCAGACCTGCTTGTGCACATGACCTCAAGCCTACACAAGTGAACACGTCCCTCTCCTCTTTGGCCCCCTGACAGTTGCCACAGCAGGCTAACTCACACACACATTCCTCATCCTTGCAGCTTGTCCACGTGAGAAATCACACCCTCCTTCACCTCATCTTCCATCTTCAGCTCTAATCTCCACTCCATCCTCCTGCAGACTCTGGACACTTTGCAAGCCCCCCACTCGCATTTGCTCACCTCACATGCTTTCCTTGGAAGGTTGAAAATAAACTCTACCTGGAGTGTGTTCAAAGACTAATGTACATCCTCTCTTAATTATTGATTTGTTTATTGCAGACACTTTGGCAGGACATTTGCCACAGCTTGCATGCCAGGCTCCTGCCTTTGATTCCTCTTCCAGCTCGCAGGGGGCTGAGGGAGGGTTAGTGAGATGAGGTGTGGGACATGTGACCCAGCCTAAGAGCAACATGGGTCCGTTCCTGCTAGTGTATCTGTGTGCTCCAGGGTCTCGAAGGTTAATCTCTATGAGGCAAACGCTGTGGGAAGTGGCTCTGCAGAGCCAAATACAGGTCTAGAGCTCACTTCTGATCACCTGCCTTGCTCCACGTGCCAAGGTGAGCAGAGCCTGCAGGAGCTGTTTGCCTTAGCAAGGTTCCCTCCTGTAAGGTGGTATCAACTCCCAGCACGTGTCTAGGAAATCTGGCACAAGGGATCAAAACACAATTATGCCATTGAGGCCCAGCTGCTGTCATCTCCATGTGGGAAGAGATTAGATGCTCCACATTAATGTGATTGTTAATGACTCTGCAAAGCCAATGTTGAGAAACAAATGTGGCAGCACCCAGAGAGGAAGGCGTGCGGGCACAGCCTGCTGCCAGGGCTGCTATTACCCTGTCACTCTCTGCTCCAACAGCTCAGGTTTGCAGGTATCGCCAGAGAAGCATCAAAATAGAGAAATAAAGATTCTCTCAGCCACCAAGGGGAAAGTCTTCTTCATTCACTTGCATTTCTTCAAAGATAGGTGATGTGGCTGGGTTATACCTTACTTGGTGGTGCTGTTTGCTCAGCCCAGTGATCCTGCCTAGGTCAGATTTTCTGGGTCATGGTCCCTTTGGGTTTGACACATTCATTTCTTCCTGCACATGGTTGGGGTGGGTTGAGAGTAGGACTGATTTTCTCAATTGCACCCATCACTGGCAGGGCCCTTTGCTAACCTTGTACGTGGGTGGTCGGAGAGGACCAGCCCTGGAGCACAGCCTGCCTGGTGTGCACAGCAGAGACCATCTCATCCTTGTTCCCCAGCTCTGACACCATTAGGCTCACTCAGCACTCACAGTGCTGAGGTAGGGCTACATTTCCTGGCTATGCTGGCGTGAAAGCTTCCTTCCTTACACTCCTGCAGACAACATCATGCATTCTTTGGGGGAAACCAGGGCTCTCATAAAAAATGCCGGTAAATCTTTTTCTGAGGAGCCGGTTATTTGAATTTCTTTTCTACCTAACACAACTCTGGTACCTTTCCCCTGAAGTCAACAGAGTCACCCAGGAAGGAACATCTCCTGAAGTCATGAATAGGAACATATCCCGAGTCATGAACAGGCAAGGGAGCTTTTTCTAAAGCGATTCAGTTTAGTCTTGAGAAAAGACAGGGCTTGCAGAGCATGTTTCTGTGTATGTGTTCAACCGGGAAGCAGGGGATGGCTCAGGGTGAGGAGGAATTGATTCTCCAGTGAGCTGTGATTTAACCTGCAGACTTGGTAGGGGCCCTATATCAGTGTTGTTAAGCCTCTGATGAGGCGTGTGTCGCGGATGCTATTCTTCTTCTCGCACTATTTCCTTCCCAGCATCTTAGCCTGAACTTTTGCTGAGCGTGCAGAGGTTCAGCTGGGGAGGCTGCCGGACCTGGGCTCCCCACGGGGCACGGGGGCACTTGGAAGTCGCTGTGTGATGGAAAAGTGGGGCCTGGTGGGGAGGGGGACCCAAACGTGGGGCTGTGACTTGCCTGCTGCTGGGGCAGAGATGTGGGGACCGAAGCTAAGAGCCAGTAAATAGCAAAAGGAGACACCGACCAAGGCTGAGGACTTGAATTTATATAAAGTTTTGGGGTGTTTCACTGGCACAAACAGCGATGACATAACTTTTCCTTTTTTTTCTTTCTTAAAAATATGCTTGAAAATAATATGAAGAGTCCTCTTGTGTGTTTGCCAATTCTGATTCTTTCTACATCTACTGCTAATTTTCTTCCCCGCAATGCCCCTGCCTCTCTTTGCTTAGTGACAACCCTGAAATGGCATCAAGCTCCTTCTTCTCATAGGTGTGGATCATTCCGGACCCTCTCTGATGCTTCTGGACTCTGAATGTCCCACTTGAATACCCACCTACTGAAGTAGGAATATATGATTTTTTTAAAGCACAGGCTTGCTTTGGGAAAACAAAAACAAACACCAGGAAATAGGATGGAGACCTCTTCTTCCTTTTTCCTGGCAGAAGTTGTATGTATAGCTGCACAACAGGCCCATGCCTGACCACTTACCCCAGGATTTTCCCATACTGTGCCCGTGACCAAGCAGCTCTGAGCACGTAAAAAGCCCTGTGAGGTCTGCAGATGGCAGGTCATTAGAGAAACAAAGCGTTGACTCTAATTCCCGTTATCTGCTCACAACATACAGAGCGCCTCAAACGCATCCTGGGACTCCTTTGGCCGGCAGTAATTGGACCTTTCGGATGGTGACAGAGAGGTTTGGTGATGGGGGAGTGCACAGGGAACGGGGTGCTGAAGGATGGGAGAGAAATGGGGAAAGGCTGGTGGTGGAGGAGAGATAGCACGGATGGAGCCTCGGAAATGATTTGTCCTCCGTGCCTCTCAGAGGGCAGCATGAGGCATTTGCAGGGTTATCAGTGCCCATTCACAGGGCACCTTGGCTCTCCCTGGGCATCAATCACCTTCCTCCTAGCCCGGGCAGGGGACAGTCCCCACAGAGGTGCCGGGGGGGACACTTGCTGCCAGCACTTCAGGAGACCTCCTTGCTCTGCGAAAGACTCTTGGAGCTGCTTGGTGAAGAGAGGGAGGCGGGAGATATCTACCCATCCTGGGAATGCCTGTGAATTATTTTCTGGCTCTGGTGATTGTACAAGCCTTGATCTTCTTTCGAACCTCGCTCTGCTTCTGGCTGCAGCAGTATCGTGTGTCAATGACTTTCACAGGCCTTCTTTATCCTTTTAACAGCTTCGCCTGCCAGCCTTTTCTCCTCCTTTTCCTACATTATGAAGCAGGAGGAGCAGAAATTTGCAATCAGCCGTGCTCAGACCCGTCATTATTGTGCATCCCGCCCTGGCACCCCCAACTCTCCTCCTAGACAGGCACTCTCAGCCTTTTCAATCTCTCTTCGTATTAGAGCATCGCTGTCTATGATTCATTCTCATTGCCTCAGAATTGCCTCTATTTCTTCTTGGTGAGAGACCGACCAGGTCTGTAGAGAGTATCGTAAGCAGGAACAGTGCCTTGATTTCTTGAATACAGCTATAATCTGCTCTGCAGTGTTCTCCTCCCTATTCCTCTGGCCTTCTAAGATCTGTGCTTCAGTCTTTTTTACCTTTGACCATTGCAGAAGTCCTCCCTGGGCCATCAGTTGGACACTATAGCCATGACCTATTTCCTCCTAGACATCTTAATTCCGAAGCTGCCTGGGTGACTTGGTCAGATTACAGCAATGCATGCGCCTCACCAGCATGTGATATCCTCCTGGCAGGACTGTTTCTTAGCTGTCACTTGAAAGTGCTTCTTCCTAATATTTTTGACTCCATTTATCTGAGCAAACAGTTCCTTGTTTTGTTTTTTTTTTGTGTTTTTTTTTCTACAATTTCTTGATATTATCTGAAATATTAAGAAATTTCTCTGGAAGTTTATGAGCAAGTGATCAGCTGGAATTGGTCACGTTGCTGGAAAGGGGACAGTTTATGATTTCTCTTCAGGAATTCCCTCCTTTTCAGCATCTTAGTTTCCTCCTCTTTTCCAGCACACCACAACATGGGCACCTGTCTCTCTGATCTACCTGAGTTTTGCAGGGCAGTTTTCATGCTGACAATTTAGCTGGTGAAGCCTCAGGCACATAACTGGAAAGGCTGATGGTGACCTGCTCCCACGCGGGAAGAGCTGTTCTCCTCCCAGCCCGGCAGAAGAAGATCTGCTCTGTGGGTTAAACAGTCATCACTGGCAGGAGTGGTTTTATAGCGGTGTCAGGATTATTTTTATGATGTCAGTGATGGCAATGGTGACAATGCTTCCATGTGCTCTCTTCTCCTCAAAGCCTTTTCCCAATGCACCAGCTCACGTTTGCACAGCCCCTGTGGAATGGGGCTCACTAGCCCATTGTATGGAGATGCTGAGGTCTTGCCTCTTTGCCTTGATCCGTTACAACTTGGGGGGCTGAGGGCAGGGGGAGGGATGCATGAGAGTGGGTGCCACGGGCTTGGGAGGCCCTTTGCACCCAGTCAGTCTGAAAAACCCGAGCTGCAGCCGAGGCTGAACTGGCTGCAGGGAGATCTTGGAGCTCCCAATAGCAGGGCGCGAGCCAACGTTGCTGGAGCGTCTCTGTCCGGGAACACCCGAGGCTAAAGCTTTTCCCGGACGTTCATTATGCCTGGGCAGCGGAACCTTCCTGCTGTTGCCTGCTGCCCCCAGCAGCTCCGCGGGAGGTGGAGGCAGCAGCTCCCGCTGCCCGGGCACTTCTGCCCCGTTCCCAGCGCCTGACGCAGTGGGCAGCGATGGTCCCGGGCACCCCATCCAGGCAGGATGGACTCCCTGCACCCTGCCCAGCTGCTGTCTGTGGCCCCAGACTGGCCTCACGCGCCCCATAGGAGCCAGCCGTGACTTGCTGCCTTCCACTGCCACCCCAGCTGAGACCTTACCCCCTTCATGACACAGTGCTTCAGGATGTCACCTTCAGAAGGTGCAACCCGCTGCCCTCCCCACCGTGGATCCTCCCACAGGCTTCCCAGGGCTGGGCTGATCTGTGTGCAGGACACAACCTGCCTGGTTGTACATGGGCTCTCCTGCCAAGTGCTTGAAAAGAGATACGGACCTCAGATCAAAAGCATCCTCTGAGCTATTCCCCGGGCATGGGGAAAGGGCAGCTTTGCTTCAGCAACGTGTCTTCTGATGGCCGTGTGAGCTGCGTGGCTCGGGCCAGGCTTGGGACGGGGGACAAACGCTCAGCTCAAGGGCAGCAGCCGCTTTTCTCCTGCAGGCTGGACTGCAGGTGCTGGCGATGCCATCGGGGATTCTGCAGCCCCAGACCAGCCCCGCTGCCCTCCCAGAGCTCCAGCAGCTCTTCCACGGCCCTCTCCTCTCAGCACCAGCCTGGCGCTGGTGTTTCTCTCCAAATTCCTAGGATCTTTGCAAAGGGGCACTTAAAGCCCAACTCCCAAGGAGGGTGAAGGGCAGACACCCTTGTCCCTGCTGTTCCCACCAGAGCTCCGTGCGCCGGGCTCGCTGCTGAGCATCGCCGCGTGCCTCTGCCCACCCCACGCTGGCTGCGGTTCAGGGGTGCGCCAAGCGATCCTGCGGCACGCAGAGCGTTAGATCTTTCTGGATGAGAGAGAAGACTGCAAAAAATGTCAGCTCATCACTTTCGGTGAGTGGTGTTCTGGTAAGAGGGAGCGGGGCGGCGCACGTCTCTACGTGGGGCTGCTGGATCAATGCGGAGATCAGAGGCGGAGAGAACGTCAGAGCTGATGATGACTGAGCAAATATTGGACTCCAAATCCCTTCCTGGCCATCCCCTGCAAGGCCGGGGCTATCACTTGCCCTTTCCGGGGAGGAGAGCAGTGCATCGTGGATAAGGCATGGAGCAGTAGCCCCAGTCTGGCAACTGTGGTGAAGGATTGAGCGCAAGGCAAAGCTAGCCAGAAAGTGGGGTGCTAAAGGGGACTGGTAGATGGGAAGAGATGGAAACTGGTTTGTGCTGGACATTTTGGTAGCAACTCATGTCTCCCTCCAGAGGACTATATGGATGGTGGAGATGGGGCTGGCTGAGTTCGCAGGCCTGGCTGAGGATGAAATGGGATTTCTGCTTGGCTGAGAGCATCTTGTGGAGTTTCTGGAGGCACTTAAACCTCATCGGGAAGTGCCCTGCAGCCTGGCCTTGAGGCCCCTGTGGGGGAGAGCTCGTGCAGAGAGACACTGATTTCATCCTTCGTGGAGATGCTCCTTGAAAGTGCAATTTGCCAGCATCCCTCGGAGCAGTAACAGCAAGGCCTCTGCTCGAGATATCATCTTGGCACTCTGACAGCCCAATCACTCACGCCTTGCCGCTAACGTCCCTCTTCCAGGGGAGTAGGAGTGAGAAATGGAGGCGGAAGTGGCACATTCACACCACTGGCAATGCCCAGATAGGCCTGTCTCCATTGGGATCTGTGTCCAGGGCTGTGTGAACTAGGTAGCACTTGTCTTGTTGAGCATCAGCTTCCATCTGGCACTGGGCCTTTCTAATCCCCATCCTTGAAACTGGAAAAGCTTTAAGCATGGTTGGGCTGTTGTGATAATGGGGTGTTTCTGTCAGGTCACAACGTTGGGGTCCTGTCCCCAGGGCAGCGATGAGCGGCTGGCTCAAGTGAGGCAAGGAAGCCCCTGGCCTACCAGGCCGCCGGGCAGGGTGGCCACGGCCTGCAGTTGGCTCGAAGGTGGCTTGTGGCCGTGCTTTGTGCGCCTGGGAGCCGCTGAGGCTCAACCACGTTCACATCCCGTGGGGCTGAACCGGGAGGGGAGTTATGGGAAAGGCCCCACATAAGGGAGAAGTTACGGCCGTGTCACTGCGCTGCTGCCACCAGGCCCTGACAACAGCCTGACATGAGTGAAACATGGGGCCACCACATTGGTGGCACGTGCGCCTGCCTCCCCACCGGCTCCTGTGGCAGCGGGACAGCTTGTCCTGGAGAAAGAAGCAAGCCGTACCAGAGATGGGCAGGCAGCCTGGAAATGCCTCCTCTGACACTGCACTGCCTTCCTCCCCAGAGCCCTCCCTCTTCATCCTCATCCCCTCCGTCCCGATGGGAGAGCAACGTTGCTGGTGGCTGTTGTCGTAAACAGGTGCAGATCTGGTGTTTTGCTTTGTTTTTGTTGTTTTTTTCCTCCCCCTTGCCTCTCCGAACGCCTGGCCCTGCCGCAGGGCAGATCCGCAGGGCAGGGGCCGTCTCGCCTGCTCTGCTGGAGCCATGGGCACGCGGAGCCCCAAGGACGGCTCGGGGCTCACACGGGCAGCCCGTCCCGCTGGCACCAGCGGGGGGACAGGGACCCCCATCCGCGGGGCCGCCCAAGCGTTGGGTGCCCTGCGGGGCCGAGTGCCACATGGTGACTGCAGGCTGAGCCCGCGCTATCCCGCTCCCCCGCCTGCTAAATGCGGGCATCCCTCTGCCTGCTCCCAGAATGTGCGGAGGAGAAGTTAAAGAAGTGGGATCGGGGGTGGGAGGGACTTTTTTTTTTTTTCCTTCTTTTCTTTTTAAACGTTTCCTCTGTTCACGCGGGGTTACTGAGGCGGTTGAGTCATGCTGGTGGGAGCGGGGAGCGGAGCGGGTCCCTGTGGCGGGAGGCGCGTCCCCTGTGTGGGCAGGGGGGACAGGCTGGCCCCGAGGCTGGGCTGGGGGCCGCCCGCCCTCGCCCGCCACCCCGAGCCCTCCGACAGCATCAGAGCGGCGCCGGGAGCAACGCCGGGACGTCACAAATGCCACCAGACTGTGACCCTGCGCGAGCCTGGACATAAAGGGAGCCATGGTCCCGTGCGGCCCCGGCTCTTGCCTTGCGGGTGGCCAAATGCCCCCGTGTCCCCAAGCTGTGGCGCGGATCACCTCCACCCACGTCACCGCTGAGGCCTTGGGTTTCTGAAGGGCAGATATTTGGGATGGGATGGAAGCTCCCACGTTGCAAAAAATGCTGCGTAGCAAAGAGCCAGAAAGCCGTTTTCTAGAGGTGGGAGTGGGAAGAGAAAGGAGCTATAGGTGCGAAAAACGTTAGGCGGAGAAAACAGGGTGCCCTCCTTCAGTGCCTTCTCTAGGCAGGTTGGGACACTTGGGGAAACAAAATTATCTCTCTGACATGAGCTGGGAAACTGAGGCAGGGAGCAAGCCTGACCAGGCATTTTTATTTTTGGCACCTTGGCTCATAGCTAGAGTCTGCACACAGGTGCCTGCAGAGGGGGCCTATTTTTCACGTGGATGGAGAGCAGCTCCCAGCTGCAGCCCAGGGTGCCAGGTGCTTTATTGATCTCACTGGATCCAGCTGCTTCGCTTTGAAAGCTGGACTGCCCTAGTTTGCAGGCAGGTGGGATGAGGGAAGAAATCAGCCCTCCTAGTTCAGATAAGGACCCTGCTCTCCTCCCAGAGGCCCCTTCTGGGCTGAAGATCTTTCCACCCCAAAAACAGGAGAAGCCCCAGGAGCTGGGACCAGTCACTTGTGTGCTGCACCTTGCATATCCCTGGAGATTCCCAGGTTCCCCTGTACCTGTCTGTGCTACTCAGCACAAAGCTACTAAGTATGATCAGTGGTGACTGCCCCATGTGGACCTGGATGCCTGTAAGTGCAGCTTTGGGCAGCCCCACTAAGTTTTTTTTTCTTTTTCCTATATTATTATTTTTTTTCTCTCTATTTTTCTTTTCTTGCCTCTGTATTTTATTTATTTATTTATTTTTCTATTTCTGCCCCAATCCTGTTGCCTTCTCCAGCTGCCTGGGGTTAGCTTGGGATTTGTAGCGGAGTCTGAAGGTCTTGGTTCAGTTCACAGCAGTGACTGCTCCATCTCTCCTCCCAGCCCAGCAGGGCGGGAAGCAAAGCCCTGTGCTTGGAAGGAGCAGAACCCCGAATATTTGGAGCCCTCCACCTGTAATTCCTCTCTCTTCCTGCACTCCCTACCTGCAGCACCCTCCCTTTATCACTGCCCCTCTGTGCAGGGGAGCAGAAACATGAAACTATTGGGGAAAAAACGGCATGCAGAGGAGCACTGTAGAAAAGCAGAGCAAATTAAGCAGAGCTCTGATCTGCTTGGGTTTGTGCTTGCCAAAAATGCACCATGCATCTTAATTCGCTCTGCTGTTCAGCTCGCACTCACTGCTCTCCTGATGCCATTTCGGCTCTCTGAGCTCAGCCTTTTCAACACTTCATTCTTCCTCGTTCGCTTTTTTTTTTTTTTTTTCTTCCTTCTCTCCTTGCATGTCTGATTGCAGAATCTGCAGCAGGAGGGAAGGGGAAAGCGAGGGAAGGGCGCACGGGAGCCCCGAGCCCCGCTGCTCTGCTTGTGCCTTTCAGCCAGCCACCCACGTCCCCGTTGCATTAGTGAGGGGTGTGTGTGTATGTGTGTATGTGTCTTTTCTAGAAAGTCCTTCCTGGGTGCTCTCCAGTTGCTTTTTTTTTTTTGCCCACCCAGATGCCTGCTCTGCTAGAATCCTCTAAAAGAAAAACATATATATCTTTTAAAATTGCTGTAATCCACACCACCTTTTAGTCTCCTCCAATTCAGTTTAATGTTTTTCCTCCTCTCCACCCTTCTGTCCGTCCGGATTGCAGGGTGGGGGCGGGGGTGAGAAGAAATGCGGGGGGGCGGAAAAAAAAAAATCCCACCCAACAACCAGGCAAAAAGGCAGCATCGTCCTCCCCCAAACCCCGAAAGATCCGGAGAAAACCGGAGCAGAGCCAGAGCCCCTCGGCTCTCCCCCAGCACAAATTTAACCCCGGCTGCAACTTTCCCTCTCCGGGCTGGGCTGCGGGGCTGTTTTTTTCCCCGCTTTTTCCCCCCTCACCGCCCACCCCGGTTTTATTTTGGTGGCGAGGGAGGGGGTGGGGAATCCTTTTTATTGCAGCGGGGGAAGCGCACAGAGCCCGGTCGCTTCGGCGAGCCTTCCTCCTCCTCTTCCTCCTCCTTCTCTGGGGTTTTTGGGTTTTTTTTTTTTCTTTTTTCTTTTTTCCTTTTTTTTTTTTTTTCCTCCTCTCTGCAGCAGGGCTGGCCAGGCCGGGGGTGGGCTGGGGGGAAGAGAGAGAGAAGGGCTGGGGAGGAAAGCGATGGGAAGGGAAGGTTGCCCCCTCCTCTCCCCAGCCTCCGCTCCCTCGGTGTGTTTTTTTTGCAGGTGTGTCAATTTTAATTCTGCCCAGTAGGTGGGACTTGGTGACTTTCGCACCGTTTTTTGTTATTTATTTATTTCCCGGGCTGCCTCCCGAGCCGCTGCAATCCTCGGGAGCGGCGGGCGGGGAGCGCCTGAGCCCGCGCCGGGCGCACGCAGCCCGGCCGCGATGCATCTACCGTAGGGGGAATTACAGCCTCTCCTCACCAGCTGCCAGCATGATTTCATCTGCTGGAGGATTTTTGCATCTGATCGCTTGAGGTTTTGGGTTTTTTTTTTTTTTCCCTCCACTGTCTTTGTTTCCTTTCCCCCTTTTCCCCCTTCCCCCCCCCCTCCATCCCCCCCCTTTCCTCCTCCTCCTCTTTTTTAGAAGCAGCAATCGGAGATGGATGTCTCTCTTTGCCCTACCAAGTGCACTTTCTGGAGGGTATTTTTGCTCTGGAGCATTTGGGGAGACTATCTGCTTTCGGTGCTGGCTTGCCCTGCTAATTGTCTTTGCAGCAAGACAGACATCAATTGCAAGAAGCCGGATGATGGGAACCTCTTCCCTCTCTTGGAAGGGCAGGATTCAGGCAGCAGCAATGGCAACACGAGCATCAATATCACGGACATCTCAAGGAACATCACTTCGATGTAAGTGGGCTCTCCGGGCGGGCGCTGGGTCGCGAGCCGAGCAGCCTGCGCCGGGGCTCAGGTGCCCTCAGCCTCGCGCTGCTCCCTGGCACTGCTCAGCCTTGTTTACCGCGCTGTGGATGCGCACCGGCTTTTTCCTCTGCCCCGTCCGAGAGAGGCAGCGAAAAAACAAAAAATAAGGAGTCCAGCAACAGTTTGGCCAAGGCTTGTGAGAAATAAAGTAAATGGGATTTAATTCCTTAGCAGGAGAGCGCAGCAGGCAAAGATGCTAAAGCTGCTATTTCCTTTAACTATGTGCTTCTGCGAAGGGAGGGGGGAGAACACCACATTCACACGCATCCACACATACCCAAATTGGGCAAGAAAAGCAAGTTCTAAGCTGCTTGCTCTTTTTTGAGACTTTGGATCCGATTAGAATGCCATTTTTTCACCCCCCCCATACAAAATCCTCCCTTCTCTGCCCTGGCTGAGTGTATCTGGGAATCTGCGGTTTCTCCTTTTTAAGGGAGGAGGGAAAAATAGGGCAGTGAGAGCTGTCCCTTAAGTAGCTTATTTAACTCTCATTGTTATAATTTTGCAACTCACTCTGGTACTGAGCTGGGCTTGTGTGTTTCCATCTCAGTGTGCTGGTGGTGGGGAGAGGAACCGGAACATGGAGATATTTTTAGTTGAGCACTTTGCGTTTGTTTGCATGCTTGTTTATCTGGAAAATCAACTTGAAGTTGCATTATCCTTGTTTGGAGACGCGGTTAGCAAAGCTCATGTTAATCTCATCACTGTGGAGTTGAGAAAGGAATATATTTCCTCCTCCTGAATCCATCATGCTGGCGTGTGTGTGTGCGCGAGAGGAAAAATCCTCATTTCCAATCTCTGCTCTCTATTTTCCAGTACATTTTTGGGTGAGATGACTGAGCCATTTCATTATTCTAATGCTAATTGAAATGTGAGCATTTAGGGAAATGTAGCCCCCTGAGCAAGTTGCCAGTGGGAGTTCAGCGAAGAAGAGGTGGAATCCTTTATTGTGGCAGTTAAATGCAGCAAGGTTTGAAATGAGTAATGGAGGGTTATTTATTTATTTTTCACCTCGACTGCACAGTTGCATGGAGGAAGAGCGCTTTGCTTGGTCTTTTCCTGAGGCGGTTGTATTTGGTCACCGTGCAATTGCAGCATAGCCATGGAGTAATTGCAGTGGCTCCATCGCAGCTTTGCTTGTCACCTTTGCTGGGTAAAGATGCCTGGATCTCCCTTTCCCAGTTGCTTACAGGTTTGTGCAGCACCCAGGCAGATTTTTCAGCAAATGCTGTCCCCCAGGTTTGCCTTGCCAGCAATCCTGCCCTGCAAACCCAGCAGCAATGGGAAAAGTAAATGTGAAACTACTGTAATGTTCTGCTTCCAAATGCCCCATATTTATTCTGCATTGTCAGTGCTGGGGTATTTTTGCCTATTTTTTTTTCTCTCCTGTGGTGCTAGAGGGACATGGGTGATGCTAGGAAAGTCAGAGGAACTCGTGTTTTTTTTTCTGTGCTTGCTGTTTGTTGTGGTTTTGTTTTAACCCTTTGTTTGACTGGGTGCTTGGAGAAGGCTCTGAAAGGCTTGGGAGCAGCCAGCATGAGTGTGTGTTTTCAGATACACACATATAGCTGACCTGCTGGGAGAGATACAATTATGTGAGCCCAGAAAATATCTTTCCTGCTTGGCAATTGAAAAAATGGTGATAAGCAGTCAGAAAAAAATGCGTGGGAGGAGAACGAGACCTTCTCAACTCCAAAAACAAAGGTGTTAGGTAATTTTGGCAAAAAGAGATTCCCTTAAGTTGAGGAATAGGGAAAGGGTGTTGGTTCTTGCTGGATGCTCTATGTGTTTCTTCCTCCTGAAGCAGACTGTTTTTGGCCTCGCTGGCCCTCCCACCTGCCCCAAATGCACCTCCAGGCTTTGGGGTCAAAAGGCAAGGCGGATACCAGACGGTGGTGAGCCCCAAGGGACTGAGACTAGATGTGAGCGACAACTTTCCTGTGGAGGTTCGTGGGGAGGTTTAGAGCATGAAGGCCAGGGAGGGTGGCTCTGCCATCCCAGCCAGACTTGAACCAGTGCTTGTACTTTGGTGCAGGGGCTAGGGCAGGTGGCAACAGGTCCTGTGCCCTCTGGGCTGGGTCTCAGGTCTCTCCTTGCTGGACCCACCTCGCAGGTGCTGGGGTGGGGGTTGCGCTGAAGCCTGCCCTGGCTGCTGATGAATCATGCCCAGCGCCTGCGTTTGATTCAGCTCCACGCTGAATGACGCTTCCTCCTACTTGCCGAGCTCACCGGGGCTTTGCATCTTCAGGCAGCTTGCCTCATTTATGGACAGTGAGTGGACAAAGGTGCCTTTGCCTCAGGATGGAGGATGAGTAGAGACATCTCCCTCAGTGTATCCCATCTGGACCAGCCTGGGCCAGGTCTTCCCTGCAGGCCCTGTGCGGAGGTGGTGGTCCCTGCTCCTGAAATGTCCTCTCCCCCTTATCTTCTGCAGCCAGGGAAATTGAAGATGGGACATATGGTGTTGAAAGCTCTGAGGGCTCAGAGAGGCCTCCTGTGTCTGAAAGCTGAGCTCAGCACAGGCAGCGCTACCTACCCTGGGAGCTGGTGCTGGTCTGGGTGGTGCTGAGGAGAAAACTGGGAGGAGGGTAGGGAAGGAGAACAGGATAACAGAGAAGGAGCCATGAGCCTGCTTGGTGGGCGCATTCATCTTGCCAAACCCAAGGGAAAAGACCACCAAATCCCTCCAGGTCAGGCCACCCCATCTGGGAAGGTCTTCAGCTTGGTATAAGCCACTGGGTGCCTCATGCTGTCTAGTAGGTATTAGAGCAGAGTTTCCAGATGTGGGTGTGAAGAGACCTGCCTGTGGTGGCTGTTGGGTAGGGCAAGGCCAGCTGGAACCTTCAGCTCAGTGCCTGGAAATATGAAGGTTGAGCAGGTAGTGAGCTGCTGTTTTGCAGAAGGTTGAGTGGAGAAGCATGGAGCGAGGCCCATGGCAGAGGCAGGACTACTAGGCTTCCTCTCCTGTCTCAGGGGGCAGAGCCAGTCTGTTGAGCAGCACCCAGTCTGGGAGGGTGTTAGTCTTCCCACCAGCTAAATAGGGGAGTTACCCATCAGGAAGGACCTGAACTTGGGCACCTCCTCTTGAGTATGGGCACTTGAGAAGTTGCTTGCTGGGAGGATGTCTGCCTGGATGCCTGGCTTCGCCTACCTGGGTCTCAGCCTGGTGAGGTTGAGGAGAGGGAAGGGAGGGTGAGCTGGCCCTATCTGTGATGCTTTGCTGTCTTATGGCACCAGCACTCCCTGGGCAGTGTGTGGCTCTGAGAGCACTGTCATCATGGTAGTGGCGGTCCTGGACCTGAGTGTCTCTGTGAGCCTGGAGCTGGTTGCTCTGTGGCCTGTCACCGCTATGAAGCATCCTCTTGCCACCTCACCAGGCACTGTCATTTCTGTACTGGGGACCTGCTGCAGGACCAGGAGGTTCCTGAAGAGGTGGCCCCACACAGTTGCTGAGCCACTGAGGGTTCTGGGGATGAGATGTCTCTCAATCTTTGTGCAAATCCAGGCAGCAAAATGTTAACAGTGAAGCAGGGAAAGGGCAGGAGATTCACTGCCATGAGATGAAGGAGGGTGTTCGGTTGGCTGGTGTCCCTCTGCCCATCCCCAGCATTCCTAGTAACATACCCAATTTTAGATCACATCTCCAGGGAGGTGGCTGGATACTCATGCAGTCTGCTGAGTGTCCCATCTAGCAGAGAGACTGGGTTGGGCCTCAGTACAGTGCTGGACTGCAGCCTCCTGACCTGGGGGCAGCTGGCCTGTGGGCCATGGGCTTGGGACAGGTTCGCAGCATTGACATTGTGCAGTGGGGTGGTGTGGTGGCCTTTGCTTGGTCCCCAGCCAGGTGTGACTTGGTAAGGGGACACTGAAGCTACCTTTCACCCACATCACCTCTGGATGTGAAGTCAGTGCTGCAGTTTGCTCCAGCTCTTGGCAATCTCTGTGCTGATGTTTTTGAGGAGCATTCCTGACCCTGAACTCTAGCTGTTGAATGAGAAGCTGGGTCCCGCAGGATAGGCATCCATGGGAGCACGAGTTGGGAGGTGTAGGGAGAAGAGTCTTGTACCCTTGATGCCTACAGTCCTGCAACTCAAACCCTCCCAGTCCCTGGGAGCTGACCAATGAATCTGTGCCCCAAACAGCTCAGACCTTTGTGCCTGGCTCTCCGTCCCCTACAAACAATGCCAAGTGGAGCAATGGGGACTTTTGTTGGGGTCTGTGTCTGGCCTTGGGCTGTGACTGCGCTGCTGAGGGAGCCAGCCCGTGTGCCTGGGCGCCGTGTGCGGGCTGGGGCGTTACGCTGCTGGCAGCGTGGGAAGCGCTCGCGCTCCGGCACGATGCACGTGGGGAAGGACGGACGGAGGAGTCGGCCATCTGGGCCTCCCCACTCCTCCACTGTTGCTATGGCGCTGCTGAGAGGCTGCCAGGAAAGCGGCCTGTGCCTGTCACCCCGCGCTGCCTGGAGGCAGGGAAGCATCCTCGGGATGGGGACTCCCATTATCCCAACCTACTAAGGGGAGCAGTGGAATTCTCCCAAGAAGGACAGCCCTGTCGCTGGCTCATGTGGCTTTGTCATAGCATCCCTGGGAGCACGCGTCACTCTGTGAGGTGAGTGTGCGCCATGCTGGGGGACGTGGGCCTGGCAGGGAGTGGGAGAGCCACGTTGGAGTGGGGTGGCCTCACGCTGTGGGGGTGAGTGGCAGCTCCGGCTCCCACTCACTGTACGGGAGCCAGGAGCTTGTGGTGCTGGGGAGAGAAGAGGGATGCAGAAGAGCGACTGCTGCCGAGGGGGATCCTTGAATCCTCCTGAGGGAGCCCCAGAGGCATGTCAACACCAGGGCTTTGGTGAGCTGGGCAGCTCATCAGTGATGCTGGAACGTGCCCTGCTGCTCCTGCACTGGGCCCCTTGTGGGCTGCTTTGCTCTGGTGATGACGGGCTGCGTGTTCCAAAGCTTCCCATCCCTCTGCTTCCCCGGTCTTCTGCTCCCAGAGGTTTTGGCTGCTTCAGAGCCCATTCAGAAGGTCCTTAATTCAACCCAGATTGCTTTGCATAAGTCTTGTTTTTGCAGAGTGGCTGTCCCAGAACATGCCACCTCGGCAGAGGCGAGGCTCTGGGGCGGGAGAAGAAGGTGCAAGGGTGTTTGGGACAGGGAAGTGGGTTGAGATACTCATTGTCCTAAGAGGTGCCTTAAGCTGGAAGAGCTAGTTCTGTGTGTCCTGGTTCAGTTTCCTCTCTAGCCAGGGAACCGTGTCCATGGCAGGTGTTGTGTGGCTTAAGTGAACCAGAAAAGCTGAATTTGACCTGAGGTACCCAGTAGTGCTCCTTGTGCTGTCCTTGCTGTGTGCTCGAGCTGCTGCGTCCATGTCGTGCTCTTACAGTCTTGCACTCTGCTTAGCAGTACTGGAAGGAAGTACTTTCCTAGCAGGGATTTCTGGGACCTATAGTACTTTTTCAGCCTTCAAGGCTCTGTGTGTGTGTATATATATATCTTATATAAAATATATATATGGGCAGAGTAAAAGGGCTTGTGAAAGTTGTGCTCATGCTACATGTCAGCTTGGCCTCAGCTGGGCTAACATGGAGCAGAAGGCATCGGGCATCTAAGAGTTACAGCCCCACATTGTCTCTGAAACTGGATTCCTACTGAGTTGAGTCACCTGCCCTCTCATGCCAAAATCTGTGCTGGTCTCTCTGCCCTCTGCTTGTCTGATCTGGCCAGATATCCCCAAGTGCCCCTAAGCCCAGCTGTGTCTCCACACCAGCCTGATCCTCTGCTGCTTGCGCATGTGACGTGTTGCTCTGGGGAGGGACAGGTTTTGGTTTCTGCTGGGAGCTCCCAGCGCTTTGCCCACATGCCCTGTGTGCCTGTTGCTTTTCCTCGTGAGCTGAACCTCAGGCCTGAGCTGTCACCCAGATAGAAGGTCTGAACATGTGACTGGTGGGCTGGCAGCTGGAGCCCAGTTTGCCTTCAGGGTACACATGATATCTCACCGGCTTTGTCTTCTGCTGGGGCTCAGAAGTCTAGGTCAGCTCTACCTGCTGCCTTGGCTCTCTGGGGTGGGAAAAGTGAGGTAGAGATATTGCTGGTTGAGTCTTGGTTTTTCATTGCCATTTGTCCCAGGGGAGAAGCAGAGATGGGAAGGAAGAGACTCGGAAAAGACCTTTGGCTCTTCTCTTTGAGGTTTGGAGATGTATCACCCCTTGTCGGGGGTACCTTAGAGCTCAGTAATGGTTCTCTGGTTCTGCTCTTGTCCCCTTTAATTGGGCAAGTTCTTTGTGTCCAACCAAAGGTCTATGGCTCTGGGCACCCTGAAATGACAGGAACTGTGGCTCTTCTGGCAAAATGGGTCTCATGGGGATCCCCCACATGTTATGCTTTCAGGTGCTACAAAGTGCTAAGGCAACACTTAGGCTTGTCCTGTTTACAGTAGGGTTCAGTGCTAGATGTCACCTGCTAGTTTGCAGTTGGATTTGACTAAGCTTATTCATGAGGGTCTACAGTCCAGTGTGCAGTGGACCAATGTCTGATGAAGCTTTAGTAATGTAACTCACTTGTGTATTATATATTAGATATTGAGAAACAGTGATTTTTTTCATCTTTTCTTGCACTTATTTTTGGGGAAGGGAGTTGTATGCTTTCTAAGTACTTTGTGTGCATCAGTTTACTGCCTGTTAGCTTGTCCCCCAAGCCACGCTGCACAGTATGGTGACAGCTGCCCTGCACCAAGGGGTGCGGAGTGGAATGTGCAGCCGAGGAGGATGAAGGTGGTGCTTGTGGGGTGAGTTTCTACTCCAGGGCTGCAGTTACTGTGGTGGCTGCCTTTAGCATGAGCAGAAAGAAAATTGTTCCTTCCTCCTGCCCCCTTCCCTGCTCTGTCCCCTGCTCTGCTGGTCTGCTCCAGGCAGGCGGAGGGACTAGCAGGGTCCTATGCAGGGGGCTGTACCTGCCTGCCTGGAGTGGGTGGCTGGGGGGTTACAGCAGATCTTTGTGCACTCTGTAAGGGGATATGGTGGCAACCAAAAGCCACACTCGGCTAGTGTGAGCCCCTGGGAGACCTGACAGCCTCCTCCTTGCTCCAAGCTGCAATGCCCGAGGATTGTGACCGTGCTGGGCTCTCCCTTGTGTTCATCTCTCTCCCCCCGTGGCGCGAGGCTGGTCCAAAGGGCCAGAGCGATTGCACGCGAGCAGGTTCACAGGAGTGTTGTATCCCCCCCCCTGCCAAAACCAAGCCTCTCCCCAGGGTGCTGCCCCCAACCTGGCGGATGCTCCATGGCCCTGGCGCACTGGGTGCCCGGCCCTGTACTCGGGTAGGAGTAGTGAGGAGCCCTCTCAGCTCCGCTCGGCTCCTCTCGCGCCTCTTCTCCTCGCCTTTCCTCAGCGTGGTTGAGCCGCTAGAGGGCAAGCGGCTGCACCGCACGGCCCCGCGGGCGCTGGGGACGCTGAGGCCGGAGCTGCGGAACAGGGCTCTGGGTTGCAGTGCAGCCACGGCCGCCCTGGGGTGTCGGTGCCAGGCCCTGGCTGACAGGGGTGCCCCTTGCTAGGGACGAGGGCCTGGTCTCCCCCTGCTTGCTCTTAGACTGCAGGATGCTGGTGCATGCCCAGAGCTCTCGCCTTGGGGCGATGCTGCTGCCGTAGTGCTCGCTGCCCTTCTCTCCTGCCTGACATTTGGGCAGCTGGCCCCTGCCTGGCGTGAGCAAGTGCCCTGTGGCGTTGGGTGATCCTCTGAGAATGGGATTTGGGGCTGGGTTGCAGTGCTCTTGTCCTAGTGAATGGGAGAGGATGAGGTCAGTGCGCTCCCCTGCTAACTGCTGATTGGTGATACATGAGTGTCACAAGCACTACAGCCTCAGCTGGCCTGTGAGCTGAGGGGATCTGAAGTGTCTTGGAAGGTGCCAGCTCAGAGGCAGAGGTGGCCGTGGAGGGAAATGCCTCATGTCCCTTTGAAGTGCCAGGAATTGCCCTGGATAGGAGCAGTGTGGCTGTGCTTGGGACCAGGCTGTGAGTGCAATCTGTGAGCAACCCTTTCAGGTGTGTCCGTCTTCCTGATGGGGAGATGGAGGTATGTGAGCAGCATGGCAGGGAAAGGGACCCTCCAGGCCAGCCCCAGGCAGGGTTTAGGGCAAGACCAGGCATGTGGGGAACCTGCCTGTCCTGTTGCATCAAGCCATGCAGGAGGGGTCCCCAGGGAAATCGGGGATGTGGTGGCTAGAGGTCCCGGGCCAGACTGAGAGCTCTCACGAATGCAGTGCTCTTCACTTCTTCAATTAACCCTTTGCCGCAGGGGTTGGATGGAGGTTGGAGGGTTAATGAGATCGTGCACCCTTTGCCAGGGGGTAAATGCAGAGCAGAGCCTAGTGCGAGATGGGGGAAAGGCTGGTGCTGGCGGGAAGGCCGTGAGCCCTGCAGCGTGCCCAGCGCCTGGGCTGGTGTCTCATCCTCCCTGGCTCTCTGCAGGCTGGGCAAAGGCAGAGCTGGTTATTTCCCTGCCAGGCACTGCCTGCCTGCTGCAAGGGCTGTGACACCCCGTGGTCCTGCAACGCAACAGCAAAGGGGGCTCCTGGGCCTCGGTGATGGGGAGGGTGGCTCTGGGGGGCTGTTGTGGGCGGGTGGCAAATACCACTTAGGAGGAGAGGAGCTGAGATATCACTCAGTCATGTAAGGACAAAGTGTGGCTTCATTTGAAGAAAATGAGATTAACCTCCTCTTTTTTTTTTTTTTTTTTCTCTGTCATGGTGCATTCCCTTTGGAAGGTTGTTTGGCTGTTGCTTCCTGGTTAGGAGAACCCTCAGCTCTGTAGAGGGGTTGAGGAGCAAAGAGGTTCATGCAGGGCTTGTTGTCCTGAACTCTGAGGAAAATCAGCCTCATAGTTGGCCACGCTAGAATCTTGCTTGGGGTAAATGAGAGCAGCCAGATCAAGCTGCCTTGGTGTCTGTGGGAAAATGAGGCCAGGATTTTTTTTTTTAATGTACTTTTAGTTTTCTCTTGTCCCTTCCACTCCTGGCAGGGCTGTGCCAGCCAGTGTCCCAGGCTGCTTGCTGCTGTAGGTGCCGTGGAAGGCAGGGGCCTTTGGGCCCCTTGGTGTTGTGGGTGCAGAGCCAGCAGGTTTGGCAGGAGGAGGCTCTGGCTGGGGCCCTCTGGAGTGTGCCAGGCTCCCTGGAGAGACAACCCAGTTCCGCGCATCCTTGCATTTCTCCATTTTCCATGTTGTCACCCTGTCCCATCCCCAGCTGTGGGTCCTGGCTGTGTCCCCCTTTGTCTAGTACCCGCGTGCAATTCCTGCCCCTTCCTTGCTTGGAAGAGTAGCACTAGGAAAATATGTGCTGTATTTTTAGCTTGTTTTCATGTGACGTAGCGTTGGAAAGGAGAGGGAGAAGCCAGCACCATGTGCACTGCCGGCGTTCCTCCAAGTGCCACCCCGCGCTCTGCTTTGGGAAACAATGGAGTGTGAGCAGCCATCCCCATCCCGTCCCTTCCCTATAGCACGTGCTGTCTCTTCCGTCTTCTCATTCTCCTCGCATCAGTCTGCCAAAATAGAAAGCAAAACAGCTTATTTAACCAAAAAAAAAGTCCCAGCGGTTGGAGCGGAGAGGCTGGGAAGGAGCCTGTGGGGAGGCAGCCCACCCAGGGCGGTGGGTGCCGGTGCTGGAGCAGCCTGCGCAGGCAGCTGAGACCCAGTCTGGGAACGGTGCTGGATGCTCCAGGGACACGGGCCTGAGGTCTGGCACAGGGAGGTGTTTGTGGGAGCCCCAGCGTGGACCCACTGCTCGCCCTGCGGCAAGGAAGAGCCCCGCGGGAGCAAGCTGGTTCCCAGGGAGCGCTGCCCCGTGCTGGGATGCGCAGGGGGCCGGGGGGCTCCCTGCAAGCTCTCTCCAAACCACGAGAAGCCACGTGGGAGCGGCACAGGCTCTTACAGGAGCACGGGGCCATCAGAGGTCTGAGCGCTGGTGCTCCCTGGGAAAGGCAGCTCCTGTCACGAGTTGTGCGTGTGCTCAGCGGTGTCCCTGCATGGAGCTGCTCTGGGGGCAGCTGTGTGAGATCCCCGCAGGTGGCACAGGGTGTTCAAGGCACGGGGGTGATGACAGGGGGGTGAGTGCGGGGGAGTTGGGCTGGGCAGGGGTCCTACCTGCTCTCCGGCCAGGCACAGGGTGCTGATCATATCACAGGCTGCTCTCAGACAGGAGTCTTTCTGGGTTGAATAGGGGAGGGTTTAGTTCTTTTTCTCCTGTCCTCTGCCCCAAATTACCTTTTTGTGACATGATCATTTCTGACTGGTTGTGTTGGTCCTGAGATGCTGGTTCCGGCTCTGCTTGCCTCATCGCTGCCTCTCCCAGCCAACATCTGAACTGTGAGCTGAAGCCCGCCAAGTCACTTGGTGCTGCTGCTGCCAACCAGCCCTTGGTGTGAGTAAAGTTCAGTGGGACCTGGAGCTGAAGATGTCACATGTTCCCAAGGTGGATGGTCCTTAGAAAGATCAAAACCTGATCTTGGGGAGCATGTACATGGCTCAGCATCCTGGGCGGGCAGAGAGCCAGGGAGTATCTGTCCCATCTGCATGAAGGGGAGCTCTGTGGAGCTCAGTGCCTGCAGGGTTATTGGTTTGAGTTTGTTACAGCTGGAACCTGAAGGGGGTCAACAGGCATCAGGTGAGAGCTCATCAGCTCCTCTGCAACTCAGGCCTGAGTGCAGTTACCCCGGGAGCACTCGGAGGGTGGCAGGTGCTGGGGTTTTGGAGGTGATAAGAGAGGAAGGCAGCTGGGCTGCTCTTTGGGACAGAAGTGGAGCCATCTGGGGAAGAGGCGGTGGAGATGTTGGCCTCAGGTAGGAAGCGCCTCGGGTTGTCCTTGTGGGTACCTGTGATCTGCCTGGTGCTGGGCTCTGGAGACCCCTCCAGTGCTGTAGTGGCAGCTACTGAGCTGAGGGGGACAGTCCTGTGAGGGTCTGACCTGCCCTTTGCACCGCGGAAGCTCTCAGGAAGCCTTCAAACTGCGGTGTTCGGGTCTTGCTCTGTGCACACTACCCTGAGCGTGTTGTAGCCCTGACCCCGGGGTCCCAGGCCGAGCCTGGCAGCTAGGCCTGGTGGTTGTTTTGGCTTTGATTGCAGATAGGCTCTTGCATGAGACATCTAGCCACAAATAGCAAAAGGAGGAGGCAGGTGGCATGTGGTGTTCCACCAGCTTTCAGTTGCTGCTAATCAACCTAGAAATATCCTCCTAGGCTAACTGAGCAGAGCAGGCTGCTTTACCTTGTTTTCCTTCCCCTGAGCTGAGACATTAGTGCCTTTCCTGGGAGCACCGTGCTCAGATGTGGGCAGCGCTCAGGCTTGCAGCTGGGAAGGAGCAGGGAGATGACCAGGCCTTGCAGAGCCTCGGGAAGCTGGCCTGGTTGCTGCTGGATGGGCACGGAGGTGACACTGGGGGCTGGCAAACCCCTCTGCCTGCCCCATGTCCAATCCTTTGCCCAGCTCTTAGGAGCCTGGAGAGGTGGTGGAGGGGCAGGTTCCTTGGGCCTCCTCCTTTCCCCACTCAGATGGGACACGGGGGTGAGTGTCGTGCGAGGGCTGATGTGGCTGTGAAGGTCTGGATGCCGTGGGGAGAGGATGGGGACGCGGGGGGGACAGTGGTGGCATCTGCCTGCATGGGCTGCCCTGGCTGCAGGGGAAGGATCCCCGGCCCTGCAGAGGCACTGCTAGAATAAGTTTGTTTATTCAGAGACTTAATTAGCATCTTTAAATATTAAATAGTAAACAAGCTGTGTCTAGCGGGATCAACATTTACAAACAGGGATGTGTTTTTTTTTCCCTCCTATCTCTGGGACATGCTTCGGGGTTTTGTTTTGTTTTGTCTTTTAATGGAGCCTGATCTTCTGTCTGGTGAGAGCAGTGGCAGGGAGGGACCAAACCAGAGCATTTCCAGTGAAATGAGGAGGGGACAGGGCTGCGAGAGGCACAAGTAGGTGGGAGAGCTTGGAGAAAGCGGTGAAGGAGCAGGCAAGGAAGGGCTGTGCTTGGAGCGCAGGTTTTTGGGAATCTGCGTGCTGCTGGGATGGGGCGCTTCCATGCGGGATGTGGGGAGAGGAGAGGCTGCTGCTGCGGCCCTGGAGTGGCTGCCACCGGGAGGTGGTGTCCCTGGAAGGGGACGTGTTTGACAGCTGATCCCGTTATCTCCGCAAATGGAGGCCTGCCCGGGAGCAGATTACACTGGGGGTTATTTATTGGCAAAGCACTGTACAGTTTTAATTTTTCCTTTTTGCTTATTCAGGCTTTAGCTCCAGAGGAAAATAGCCCGGGGTAGCTTTGAAATGGATTCTCTCTGCCCCATTAAGTTATTCAGCGAGTTTAATGGACCTTTTTTTTTTCTCTGAGCCTTGAAGCCATGATTAAAAGGCAGAGATTTATAAAAGCAAAGATCCTCCTGAGCTTTAGTCAAAGTTGGGGTAGCAGGTGGGGGCAGCGGCATTGCTGCTGCCTGTGCTTTGGGTGAGGGGGCTTTGCTGGCCCGCACGTAGCTGTCCCTGGAGCAGTTTCCCATCCCGTGCATCCAGCCGTGCGGCCGGAGCCTGGGTGAGGAGGCGGGAGCTGCTGCTGAGGCTGAACTTGCTGCGGGGCCCATGGAAGCGGAGCTGGGATGTGTCGCAGGGCCAAGGGGGCTGCGCATGGAATAGCGTGGCCGGGCTGCCAAGCTTGGTGTGTGGAGGCCTCTGTTCCTCCTTGTTTCTAGGTGTCCTCTATCTCCTCCCCAGGAGGAATTCAGCCCTCCATGGGTGCTCTGTGTTGCTAAGGATGGCTGTATTCATAATGTGCATGAGGAAGAATCTGCTCTGTGAAGGTATATGAGCAAACTGGACCTTGACAGTTAAAAATTGTGGTGTATAAAATGGAAAGATGATGTCCAGACTGTCTCTAGGGACCTCTTGAGGATTGGGCATTGCCATCTCCACAAGTCTTAGGGAAGAGGTTTTCTGCTTAGTCCAGGTGCCTGCATTGCCAGTGACAGGGCGAGAAGAGGGCGATGGGTTGAAGGAGGGTCTATGGCAGCAAACGGAGCTGTTCAAGAGCTCGTCCTGTCCCGCTGGAGCAAGAAATGGGCCCTCCTGCTCCTGCCTCGGCTCAGGGAGCCCATGTCTGGGGGACCCTATGGCTTCCAGTGCCTGCTCAGGATCTGTCCCTAACTAAATAGTGAAGTTGCATGTAGGAAACCAGGCTAAATATCTACTGAATCACTCACTTGAGAGTCATCGGCAGGCGAGAGGAGCGAGCCTCGCTGCAAGGGGGGCTCGTACCTGTGGAGATGTGCGTGGATGTGGGCATCGTGGTGTTTGGGTGGGTGCTGGTGTCCGGCCGTGTCTCTGCTGGGTAGGGGCTCCTGAGCAGTCTCTACTGCATCGGGCAGGCTGTGCTCAGGGCGAGCTCTCGTGTGTGATTGATGGAAACTTCTCTGGGCCCTTGTGTTGCCCATAACTGACTATTACGGATAGGATATTACCCACTATGACTCATAATCTGTCGGCACTGAAAAGCTGCCATCACTCCAGATTGAGAGAGAGAAACTTCTCTTGCCTTGTGTAGGCTCCTAACAGCTTTATTCTCATCTTATTTATTCCATGCCAGGGCTGGGCAGCACATCCATCCTTTCATGGGTGCATCTCTGTGCTCATGAGCTGGAGCCCTTCCTTTCCCTTCCTCTGCTAGTAGCCCCAGGCTTCTTGCAATGTTGGGTTGCTCATCATACAAGTGCAGGGAGTCTGGGGCTGTCCCAAAGTATTGCAGTTGTTAAGCACGAATCTCCAGCTTGCGTGCATCTGTCTGGAGCCCATCTGGAGAAGGACGGTGAGATGGAGTGTTGCAGCTGGCTGGGTGAATCCTTGCCCTGTATGCATTGTGTGTATGTGGAAATGCAGACACTTGCAGCTCTGGATGGGAGTTATGCTCCCTATGGAGACCTGCAGGTTCATGATCCCAGCAAACTGAGTTGTGCCCCACAAATATGTGAGGAGAGAGGAAAGGTGGCTCTGCGCTCATGTGCCCGGCTGTGTGGAGCCGGGGTGTCCCTGCGTGAGCAGGGTGTGAGTGTGTGCTTGGAGTGTGAGTCCCTCCTTGCCGGCCTCTGCTAGGAGCAGCCTCTCCAGGCTCTGTGTTACAAAACAGGCCTGAGAATTGGTTGGGGGCTAAATGTGGCCCTGAGTTTGCCTTCCCTTTGGAAGCTGCTTTTCCCGCTGAGAGGTGACTGGGTGCAATCTTCAAACTGATGTTTTGAGGCCTGTGTCCTTACCTAAAAATGCAGGTGTGGCCGCAGGTGGTATCTCTGCAGAGCAGCTCTGGAGGTCCCTGCAGGAGGGGCACACGGGCGTTATCCTCGTGCTGCGCTGCCAGGTCCAGATCCCCAGGCCGTGGCACGTTGCAGGTGCCGCTTCTGCCCAGACTGCCCTTAGCTGGCAGCCGGGCTGTCCAAACCCAGCTCCTGCTTCAGGATTCCTCTTTGTGCTGGCTTGGGGCAGACCTATGGGGCAGAAGCTCTGGACTAGTTTCCTCCAAATGCAGGTGACTGTCACCCCTTGTCACCCCTTACTAGCTGCTGAGCCCTGCAGTTGGGTACAGCCTGGAAGTGAAGGGTGGAAGAGAAAAGACTAAGTTAGAGCTGTGTGTGTCTCAGAGCAGCCTGGACTCACTCCCTGCAGTGCTCCTTGGAGCTGCTGCTCTAATTTGGGCTTGATGGGTTGTGATTCCTGCTGTGAGCAAGATGCACCTGGAAAAGAGGATTGGGGAGCAGGGAGGAGCTGCAGGGCTGGCCAGAAGGGAGGGCCTGGGGAGCAGCTGGCTGAGGACTTGCTGTTTGCAGCCTCCCTGAAGGGGCTGCCTGGCCCTTGGAGCATTGCTTTGGCCTTCAGTAGGGCTGGAGACGCTCTCATTGACCTTGAGGGTGCTGTGGCCACGTAAAAGCCACTAGCAGCACACCTGAGGATGTGGAGGGTTCCTCATGCCTGCCGAGCCGTGGCCTCCAGAGTAAGGAGGAGGCTTGTCAAGAAACCATCTGCTCCTGTGCCTCTCCCTGGGCCTTGGGATTAGAGGAGAGCAGCCCCTGTTTCCTAACAAATGCCGAAAGGAGTCGTCCTCCTCCCCTGTCTCCCGTAAATCTTCATCTCCTCAGTGCTACCTGCTGTGTAAATTGCTGCTGACCCCATAAATCCCCCCTGCTTTGCTCTGGCTCCCCTGGCACGGGCCCTTCCCTGTAAATCCCGCACCCTTCTGGGCAGCCGCCTGCTCCCGATCCCTCCTGCTGCTGCTGTAAATCCCCAGCTGTGGCAGGGCCATCCCGCAGGGGAAGGGGACCGAGGTGGGCACAGCCGGGGGACATGGAGGTGACGATGGCTGCCCCAGGGCCCCTTAATCCCTCCAGACAGTTCGTGTGCGACTCTCCTGCCTTCAGTGGCTGATGACGGGCGTCCCGGCTGTGGGAATGTTGTCCTCCCGCTGGAAGCAGGACAGTGCTGGGCCGTTGTCCCAGCTCTGCAGCCAGCTGGGCACCGGGCTGAGCGCCCGCACGGCTGGAGCCTGCATGGGGCTGCAGGCCCCCTGCAAGGGGCTGCTCCTCCCGGGCTGCTCTCGGCTGCTGGAAGGAGCTGGAGCAGAGGAGAGACCTCCCGTTGTCCCTCGAGTGCTCTGCTTCCTCCTGTGGCCTTGCTCCTCATGGCTGAGGCTTGAGGGGTGGCTCGGCCCGGCTTGGACGTGGCTATTGGAGAGCTGTGGCCACCTGATGTGAATGTCCCCTCTCTGCCCGCTCTTCCACGTTCATGGCAGGAGCTGCCGCTGGGCAGAGGAGGTCCCCCACGGTCACAGGCAGCTGCTATGTGAACTCGGGCAGGTTTCTGAGGTACCAGTTCTGGGCCTCGTGCTGCAGGGGCAGCTGCACTGACTTCTCCCTCTTTGTGGCTGACTCCAGGTTAGCAGATGGGCACTGGGCAAGTATCCATTAGGTCAGGTGGCTGCAGGACATGTAGGAAGCTGAGCACAGGGTGGGATTGGCTCCTCGGCATGAACCGTGTTGTCTATAACTTGTGCCTCACTGCTGCATGGGGGCTGCTGGACTGCCCCAAAGCCCTTGAGGGCCGGGTGCTCTCCTCTGCGTGGGCTGCCTTGGCCCATGGGGCGCTCAGCGTGATCCGGGTCTGTGGACAGGCAAGACATGTGGATACGAGCCCCTGAGTGCAAACCTGAACGCTCCGAGCCACGAGGTTTGAGTGCCGGATGATACTTGGTTTGCAAAACACCAACTCTCGCTATACCTGAGGACCTAGCGAGCAGACAGCAGTTTTGCTTGGGCAGCATTGCCTTTTCTTCCTGCTGAGCAGGAGTGAGTGCTCACCTGAAATAGATGAGCTGTTGGGCCCCACTTGAGTGGAGGTCAGTGGTGCACCCAGTGGAGGATGTGTAGTTGGAAGCGGAATGGAGTTGCTGGAGCATTCAGGGATGGTGTTCTTGGCAAAGCCGCTGCATGCACACAAAATTTACTGACTTCTGCTTGGCTCCCCACAGAGCAACATGATGCAGGAGCTTGGGATGGGTTGTCCTCCCAGGGAGCACTCGCAGCAATTCATTAAGGGAAGAGGAGGATAGGAGGAGTGAAGGGGGCTCTGGTGCAGGATGGAGGCTCTTCCTGGGCTGGGAAGGGCTGGTGTGGGTGGTGGGACACGCTGGTCCAGCCCCTGCTCCTTTCTGTCACTCACAGTAAGTGTTTGTGGCAGTGGCTTGGCAGGCAGAGAGCCAACACTGCCATGGTCTGTGGAGATGTCCCACCCGCTTGCGCTTTTGGGAAGGATCTGAGCATTTCCAGGCACTCCAAACCTAAGGATATGTGCGTGAGGGCTCTTGCAGATGCCACCTTGGGCCCGAAGCTATTGGAGAGGCATTGCTGTGGGTCTCTTCCTCTTCCTTTCTGTAGCAACGTGGCTGGTTCAGTTGTATCAGGTTCCTGGGTGCCTCCAGCTTCTTCCCTGCTCTGTTTTCCTTCCACTCTGGCCATGGCAAGAGGAGATTCTTGCTTGAGCTCTAGGGCTAGAAAAGCCCCTTTCAGACAAGGTCCTGACTAAGGCAGGAGTGTGCAGAAGGGGCGGGAGTTGCTCTTTACTTTGCTCTACAACCTGGAGCTCCTCAGCTGCTGGTGGGATCTGGGTTTTATTTTGTGGAGGTTCTTGCTCTGTGTGTGCCCTCCAGCCAGGCGCGGAGCTGTGCGTGGTTTGTGCCCAATTCTGGCAGCTGTGATCAGGCAGAAGGGCTTCCAAGAGCAGGAGGGGATGATGGCTGGAGGTGACACAGAGGGGTGGCTGATTCAGGTGTTAATAAATTACCAGCCAAATGGTTGCTGGAGGAGCTGGGGAGATACCAGTAGGAGACAAAAAGAGGAATGGGGTTGGCTTGACAAAATCCTGGTGATTTCTGGTCCTGGTCCCTTGTATGTAAGCAGAGGCTTTGGGCAGGCTCTTGGACCCGGCACCTCTATGTGGTGCTGCTCATGGTGCCTTACTGGGTCAGGAGGGCTGAGTGGCCCTTGAGCTTTGTGTGGGACAAGTTGCATTTCTTGTGCTCTGAGCCTGGCTTGACTATCCCCATGTCAGGTTCTGCAAAGATACTGGTGAAACTGTTGTCCTCTCCAGTTCTTGCCCCCAACATTGCACAGCTTGGGATATTTTTATTTTATTTTTTCTTGTACTGAATGTCTTGCATTTCTGATGTGCTTTTTGGATGAGCTGTATGGTGGGTGGGAACACATGGACAGCGTGTCCTGTGAGCCTCCCTGGACTGAATGAGTCTAGTTGGGCATTTGGTCCTTTGTCCTGATGTCAGTAAAGAAATGTCCTTTTTTCTATGAGGATTTTTATCCATATTCTGTTGTGCATTAATGGTGAGCTAGGATGCTGCTGTGGTCAGGCCTTGCAGAGAGGATGGAGCAGAAGATGTACATGGTGACAGTGCAGGAACCTCAATAGCAACAGGGAAGACAGGGGGCAGTGGAAGAGAGCAGAGGCAGATTTTAAAAATCCATATAAATAGCAAAAATAAATTTCCAGCAAACATTTCCAGTCCTGCAGTATTAAGGAAGAGAAGCACTAGAGGATAAGGAAAGCATGAGCAATAACAGCAGGGATTTAGAAAGAATAAATCTTGCCAGACAAACCTGATTGCTTTTTCTTTTTGATGGAATCGCAAAATTAGTGGCTGAGCAGAATGTGGAAATCCTAATATATTTGGATTTAGTAAAGCATTTGATATAGTGTCTCGCCAAATCTTACTCTTAAAATTAGTTCAGTTTGCCTTGGATATGACACTGCCAAATGGACTGAAAACTGGCTTAGGGCCCTAAGGAAATAGCACTGGGCTGCATTTGGGGAGGAGGGAGCGGGCAGTGCGGGAGCAGAGCTGCAAACCAGCTCATTTGGAGAGCCGGGAATGTGGCCGTGGATTGAGGCACCTCGTGGCGGGAATCTTGACAAACTGGCTGGAGTTCAGAGGCAAGGGGGAAAGAGGGACTGGAGGCTGGGGGAGCTGCGTTACCCACGTGGAGGGTGAGGAGCTCCCGGGGGTGGAGGAGCTTCGAGGAGGAGCGGGTGGTTTTCCGTGAGGCTGTGGGGTGGAGAGCGGAGCCCCCCGAGCTGCCATGGGGACCTGGCACTGGCTGCTGCCTGGTCTGGGCACTTCATTGCCCTCATGCTTGCACAGTGGTGCATCGCCAAGCTCCTGATTTCATGGTCTTTTGCAGATATTACTGCATGAACAGGAAAAATTTCAGCGTGACTGTCCAAAAGAACATCCCTGATGGAGGGAGCTGAGCACATTTCCTCTGAGAACTCTTGTGTCTCAGAGCAAGTCTGGCCAAAGCACAAGGAAACGGGCCTGGGTGCCTTGGGCCACCTGATGGGGATTTTTCTGCCCTGGGTTGTGGCTCAGCTGGGAAGAAGAGAGAGCAGAGAGCTCTGGTGACTCCATGGTGTGCGTGGTGGTTGTGGCTACCTCGGTGTTGCCTCCTCCAATACCTCACTGTGTGCTGGCAGGTATAGCAGGCCAGCAGCTGGAAAGAAGTTGGCAAACATCTGGTCACTGCTGAGTGCAGATAGGTGCTGGAGGGAGGAGGCCACCAGCACGTTTGAAGCCTTATTGAGAGGTGATGGCCTTGCTGGTCACCTTGCTGAGGCAGAGCAGGACGTCTGTTATCTTGGTACCTGTAATACCAATTTGATCTCTTTTGACAAGTTCTATCTTTAGATGTCAGGGAGGATGAGATCCAGGGTTAGGAGATGTAGCCAGACTCGCTCCTGCAGGAGTGGTTGGGGCCTGGAGCAGACGTGTAGACCCCTTGGGGCAGTGCCCAACTTGCTGATCTGCCCTGTGCCCTGATCCCCCGGGCTGCGTCGCTGAAGGGGACAGTGTGGAAGTAGGCAAGGTTCAGGGGATATTTTTAGCTGTTCTAATTATGGCAAATAAATGCCATTCTTACTTGTTGGGATGGAGCTACGGATAAATCACAACTAGTTCTAATGATGATAATTACCGGATTTCAATATTTATAGAAACGGGCGCTTCCTTCGTTTTGGCGGCTGCTGCTGTGCTCTCACCTTCACAGATGAAAACTGTGGCTCATTATCACTGCAGCTATTTATTTACTTGCATGCTTTTAACCCCTGGGTGACAGCGCATGAGAGGGCTCCAATGCTCTTGTCCCACCAGGATGCTCGTCCCGGGTAGTCGCTGCAGGATGGGAAGGAAGCGCTTCCTAAGGACCTGCTGCCTGCGTTCTTGCTCTTTGGGGAACAGGGAGAGAGGTTCTCAGGTCGGTGAAGTTGCCTGGAGCCACCAGGGCCTGGGGCCTGAAAGGCTGGAAGTAGTTGAGCCAGTTTTTACATGGATTTTTACATGGACAAGCCCTGTGGATCTGAGTGTGCTGGAAGGTGCATGCTGTATCTGCGCCAGGCCTATGGTGCACTGTGGATTCTGCAGCGATGGACTGGACAAGTGCAGGGAGGTTTCTGGGGAGCACTGCCTGCACCAGCAGCTTCCAGACATCCCGGTCAGCAGCTGCCCTCTGCAGCCCTGTGTTTCCAGGAGGAGGCCGCTGTGTGAGTAGACAGGGTCGAGTCCGGCCGTGCCCGCCGTGTGTGCCTGGCTCGTGCTGTGCATGGGGCGCTCGGCGTGGGGCTCCCCGGCAGCCCTCGTCGCGTGTCCCCAGCCTGTGGGTGCTCGCAGGTGCTCAGACCTCTGCACGATCGAGCCAGTGCCTCCATCCTGTGCAAGGTGTAGAAAAGATTCACTTATTCAATTTGCTATCTCTCCAGTGCCACATAAGCTCTATTGATAAATTAATCTTATATTGTTGTGACTAAACAGCCCTGCAATTTTTTACACTGTGCGGTCTAATCTATCTTGACAGCTGTATCATTAGTTGTATTTGTTGTAATCTTATTCGCTGTGTTGGCTGCGCGGCATTTTCATCGGAGGCTGTCGTGCCGCTGCCACGCGGGCTCTGGGCATGGCTACCGGCTCCGTGATGGGCGTCCCCGCGTGGGACGGGCATGGCAGGAGCCTGCAGCCACGACCGGACTCGTCTCCTGGCCAGCAGTGCCCTGAAATGCTGCTCTAATAGCAGCTCTTATAGTGTCAGTCCTTCGCAGCGTCAGTTCCTTGCCGAAGTCATCGGCTTTCTGATCCTTGTGTGACTCTTGGAGGTTTTGGTGTGGGAGAGATGGTAAAAATATGGGTGTTGGGAGATTGGCGTGGGCATTTTAATGCTTCCTGAAAGCTTTGCTAAATGCCTCTGGGCAAGACTTCTCCCTGGTCTGGGCCTTAGCCTTCCCTGTTAGGGATTGGGCCTGTTCTGCCTCCGAGCTCGCTTTCTGGCTGCTGCTGTGGTGCTGAAGGGGCTGCAGGAAAGCGCAGAGCTTGCGTGACCATCGGCCAGGGCTTTGGGGTGTTGCCTCTGCCCTGCAAGAGGGCAGTGATGGGCACCAGCACAGCAGCATTGCAAGAGCGAGGAGACGGTGGCAGGGCTGTGGGGGGCTTGTCTGCTCCCAGGTCTTGAACCTGTGTTTGCTGTTCCCGGACAGGGAGTCACTGGTTCAAGTCTGTCGCTTTCATGGATACTTTGCTGGCTTTGCAGGCAAGTTTGCCTCGAGCTTGGTTTACGATGAGCAAACTGTGGAGCAAAAAGTTCTGGGCTGACGCAATGAGATTTCTGCCAGCAGGGAGCAAAAGCGCCTGTTTCCCTGATGTAGGACGAGGTGAACAGGGAAGGAAGTGCTTTGACTTGGGCTTCTTCCTTTAGGTCCCAGCTCTTGACCCAGTCAACCCTAGAGTGGAAAGGCCAGCGTTTCCCAGGAGCGTGTGGCCGATTATGGAGTGGCTCGTTCAGCAGCAGGGCCAGGAGAGCTGGCTGTGTCCTGGGCGCGGGGAGCCCTCCCTGCTGTCCCCGCAAGGGGAGCTGCTCAGTCCCCGTGCCAGGGGGTGGTGACAGGGTGCCTGGCTCTGGGCTGCCGAGGTGCTGCCAGCAGGAGCCAGGCTGAGGGACCCCAGCTGGGACCCGCTCCCGCCCGTGGGCCAGTGATGGAGACGGGGATCTTGCGCCTTAGCCTGGGCCGGGGTAACGCGGGATGCGCTGACTCCGCCAGCGAGGCCGCAGCTCCCGCGGCTCCCTTGCTGCACTGACAGCTGGAGGGGAGATGCGTTTCCCACCCAGCTGGCAGAGCGTTTATATGGGAAAAAAAAAGCAGCTGAGTTTCCCCCGCACGCTTCAGACCCGAGCTGTCTTGCAGCTCTCGGTGCACGTGGCGGATAGATGCTGTCTGTACAGGCAGCCACATCCATCACCCGCAGCCCATGGTAGTTCTGGGACGCGGGAGGTGGGTGAGCATGGACAGGGAGGAGGGCTCATCCCTTTGGATGCCTGTGCACCCTGCTTTGTCGTTCAGCAGGATGTCCCTTTGCCTGCAAGGACTCTGCCAGTGTTTTCAGAACCAGCTTATGGTTTAAAATCCTCAGCCTCTGCTGTTGGGTGGGAGCAGGGGGGACGGCTGCATTGGGTTGGGCACCAGCCGGGTGGGACCTTGGCCTTGTTTCTAGGTGCGCAGGAGTCTCATAGCAGTGACCTGGTTTCTCCCACCTCTCTTCACAGCACTTGAGTGTTGTCTTGCACCTCGCTTGTTTATCAGGCTTGTGTTGCAGAAGTACAGAGGGTGGCAAAATCCCCCCTTGAGGGGGGCATCAAACCGGTGACAGAGCCAGTGACAAGACTCAGTTCTGCCTGTTCCCTGCCAACTTCCTGCGTCGCAATGAGGGAACCACTTGGGAGGCTGCATCTTGTTCCCGAACTGTCTCACCCCTCAGCTGACATGAGGATGTATTGATTTTATTTTATTTTTCCCTGGCTTATCCCTGGGTAACTTGCAGATCCCTGCCCTGGCCTCCCAGGGGGATCTTGCTGCCCCAGCGGTGGCAGCCGCTGCTCAAGGGCAGCTTGTGTAACCTCTAGCACAGCCATTTCCGAGGTCCCGGTGTAAACTGGAAGCCACAGGGAGTTTTGGATGGTGCTGATGCTCCACCCATACTGATGAGGCTATTTCCATAGCAACAGCAGGATTTTCAAAATGGAAATGGGGAAGGATGTTTAAAAATAAGCCAACCCATCTGAAAATGAGCTTGGATGGAAAAATGCATAAGAGGGTGTCCTGGCCTGGCAGGGTTGCGATGTGCCCGTGGGCCAAGCTGGTGCTGCACTGTCCCCCACTGGGCCGTGCCAGAGGCTGGTGATTTTGGGGCAGGGCTTGGGCTGTGCTGGCAAAGGGCAGAGCGGCCGCGGGGCCGCGGGCTCTGGGCTCGGCAGTGTCTGTACTGTGTCCCCGCGCTCGCCCGCCCCGAGGGACCCGCGGGAGCATCGGCTCTGCCACCCGCGCTGCTGACAGGGGCTCTGCTCATCCTGCCTCCTTCTTGCGCTGCCTCCTGCTGCCCTGGTGCCACGAGGTGGTGCTGGGGCTGTCCAGGCATTCGAGCAGCCAGGGAGGAGAAACAAGGTGCGAGCAGCTATTTCTAAAGAGAATAGCTGTGAGGGCTTCCTCTGAGCACCTGCTTTCTGTGGAACTGCTCTGTGACCCTCAATGGTACCAGAAAGGACCCTGCGTCCCACCAAACCCATGAAGTGCTGAAAGAGCAGGTGCCAGCGGGGGCTGAGCCTGCCCGCCTGGCTCCTTCCCCCTTGGGATTATGGCTGAGTGGCCCTTGGTTCCCCAGTGCTCCATCAGGGCTTGGCACTATGAGGGCGACGCGGCCCCTGGGAGCCCTTTGGGAACGGCTTGGTGTTCCCGAAAACCTGTCCCGTCAGGCTGGTCCATAGGCTCGTGTCCATAGGTCCCACCGTGCTGCTGTGACGTGCCTGCACTCCGTGTCACTGCTGCCCTCTCCTGCAGACCTAGCCCGTGCTCGCCCTCGAGGCTGCTGACGAACACGTCTCCTCGCAAGGAAATAGCGTGTGTCACGGGGAGCCCCTTGGCGAAGGCTCCGTGGTATCGGCTCAGGGCTCAGGAGCTGCCGGGACCAAGCAGAGCCAATCGCTCATCCGTAGCCGGAGCTCCAGCCTTCGGCTTCATTTGGCCCTGGTGAGGAGGAGGAGGGTGCCTGCGGAGCTGGACAGGCCAGGAATGCAGACATGGATGCCGGCTTTGCAGCCGCGGGATCGCCAGCTGTATGAGTGCTCATCCATCGTAAGGGGCCGCTTCATAATTCAGCTCTGCCTTTATCTAGAGGAGTAGGAGAGGCAGCCTGAGCCTGGATAGGGGATGGGAGCCGTCCCCGTGCTGGAGTTGAGCTGGACTCGCTGCTTCCGCGCTCGAGCTGGCGGCGTCTGGGGCTGTCAGGGTGTCAGCTCGCATGACGGGAGAGCTTTGCACAGCGTTACGCGAACAAAGTAGGGAGCTGGGAGACTCTTTAAAGTGTTTGCTTTTTTATCCCCTTGCTCTCATTTCTTCTCTACGCTGCCGCCTCCTGCCTGTGTCGTGTTTATGGGAACGGTGTTCGTCCTTTCTGTTAGGAGCCAACTGTCCTCCCACGAAATATCTGGCAGCGCAGGGCTCGGGATCATCCCGCCTTTGTGCCTGCATCCCCTCCTCTGCTGGGAGATGCTTTTGCCCTTAAATCTCTGTGCCAAGAGCCGCCTGGCATGCGTCTCCATCGCAGCAAGCACATGCAGGAGAGGCTTTTTTTGCCACGCGGTTTTGCGAGAGCTGATTGCAAACCACAGGAATCCAAACATTATTATGACGAAAAGCTGCTAATCTGGCGCCGCTGGCTGGCAACCTGCGGGTTTGAACTCTCGGCACCGGGATCTGGGAAGCGACCCCGTGTTGTCCTGCCTGGCAGCGGGGTCGGGAAGGAGCCCCCTTACCCCGGCATGGGACACGGAGGAGCCCGAGCTGTTTATTGCTGCCCGTGGGGCAGCGCTGTTGGATGTTTGTGGTGCAGGGAGCAGGCCCGGCGGGTCGCGGTCCTTGGCGCAGGGTAAACTGCACCAGGCTCGCCGGGTTCCTCGGGGCTGTGGCTTGGTGGGGAGCAGCCCCAGGGAATTGCGGAGCCGGGAGGATGGAGGGGACGGGGGCGGCCCCCGGAGGTCTCGGTCTGACCGGAGCCACGGCAGCCCACGGGAGTTTGGTTGCCCTCCAGCCCAGCTGGGCCTTGCTGCCCTGTTGTTGGGCTTCGTGAGCACACGGGGAGCCAAAGTGCAGGCGCCTTGGGAGCCTTCTAGAAAAACAAGTTGCTCCTGGGAGCAGAGCCTGTGTCCAAGCCAGCGTGGCGCTCCCATGGTGCTCGGGCAGCAGGTTTCCTGGCATTTGGCATGTGTGGGAGCTGAAATAGTCCCAGCAAGCCCAGCCATGGGGGCGGTGATGGCTGTGGGGATGGAGGATGAAGTGGGATGGAGGTCCAGGAGGAGGGTGCAGGATTTGGCTGCTAACTGGCCATAGCTACAGCTGGAGCAGAGGGACCTTCTGGCGTTTGCAGGGTGCAGGTCTCTGCTGCTGCCCAGCTTTGAGGGACGGAGAGGAGGAGGAGGGAGCTGGGAGTGGGAAGGATCAGCTGCACAGCCTGAGAACTTGCATCTAAATTTAAACGGGATTTGGGATGGGTCGAGGGAGCAGAACTGATGGGGTTGTAAAAGCTCCCAAATTAGAGTCTTGTGGAGCCTGAGAATTTAAAGAGGGCTCGCGGGTTTGTGCGGGGGCAGCGAGACGGAGCCGGTGACGGGGCTGGGAGCTGTGGACTGAGCTGGAGACCCTGCGCAGCCCTTGTGTTTGCTCCCGCCGGGATCTTCCCCTCCCACCTTCCAACACCCGGTTTTATGCGAGATTTTATTTTCTCCTTTTCCCCCTCCATCCATTTTCCTGTCGGCAGCATGAAGCGCCGTGTGTGAACGCTGCTTTGGGCAATTGCTTCTAGCTGAGCCGTGTCGGACATCACAGAGTGCTCCGAACCCCAGTGTCCCGCTGGCCCCGCTTCCCCCTGCTCTTGGATGCGGCGGGTTATTCCTGCGAAGTGGAATGGGGGCGATCCCCTCGTTTTGGGAAGGCTGCTCATCTGCCCCGCAGAGCGTTAGCGCAGAGCACGGCTGCCTCCAGAGCAGAGCTCGGCAGCTCCGGCTGCAGGAGTTTGTGCATAGCCCTAATTCCCGGGAAGCTCCGGAGCTGCTCCGAGGCGGGAGCATGGGGGAATCCAGCCTGCAGGTTGAAGTTGCAGAGAGAGTTTGACAAGGCTGATTTCTGATGCCAACTTTGGCCTCCTTGATCTTTAGACCCTCCCCTCCAAAATGCTGCCTGTGGCTAGTCCTAACTGTATAAAATATTTTGGATAAATATATTGGATAAAAGCCTCTTTTCCTGGGACCTGGCAGGTGCAAGGGGGGCTGGCCATTACCTGAAGGGAAGCTCTCGTTCTCCTTGCAGCACGGGGTGCTCCTTTACCTTGACGTTTGGGCTCTGTGCGTGCGGCACAAGGGAATTGGACGTGAGCAAGTCTGTGGTGACAGTCGTGGCGGGAGCGTCTGCTCTGCTGTCCCGCAGCCCTGCTCGAGCGCACAGCAGCCCCTCCTGGCACAGGGACCTGGCTTGGCTGGCTCTCCTGAGCAACAGGAACAAAATAAATGCTACGGTGGGGGCATGGCCTTGTCACCAAGCCTGCCGCCCCAGGAGGAGGGATAGATGTGGATGGCGCTGCAGGAGGGGGAGCTCTTACTGGTGCCAGGCAGGTGTTTCACCCAGAGGTGGCCCCGTTCCTGTCCTCGTGCCTGTGTTTGTGCCACATCCGGCAGGGAGGATGGAGCCAGGAGCCTAAGGCTGTACTTGGTTGACCATATGGGCATGGATGAGGGCAGGGCGCTGTCCCCGCTTCTGCTCCCTCTGATGCTGTGGCCCGTGGTGACTTTGGTGCTCATTTCTGATGAACAAGGAGGTTTCTGTGACATGCAGATCAACCCAAAACACCCCAGGTTCTTGCCTCCTCAGAGCCCAGGGCTGGTTCATCCCAGCTCTAGCTCATTATCAGTGATGGGAAGTGAAGAAGGTTATTTGTTACGATGGCAGCTGTGCTGCTCCCCGCAGCAGGTCCTACCTCTGGCACCTTGCCTTATGCCTTCTCCTTCCCTCCTGGAGACAGGTGCTGGCCGTAACTTTCCATACTGCAAAGCCGGGGATGTGACGCGCGATGAGGGCAGCGCAGGGCTGCTGCCTGCCCACGGTGTGTATGGGGTGCCCGAAGGAGCCCGCTGTCCTCGGGCCGTGCCCTCGTGCAGGGTGCTGCCTGCTCCTCATCCACGTCCCGCATCCGCTGCAGGATGGGGAGGCTGTGACGGGGCGAGCTGGAGCCTGGTGGGATCTTGGGGAGGAGCAAATAAATGCACAAACATGGGCCAAGGCTCCCTGTCTGTGAGGGTGATCTCACGCCCTTCCTGCCTCTCATGTTGGGAGATTAAAGTGCTGTTGATGATCTTCATTGCCTTGGTACTGCTCTCTGTGCTTTAAATGCCCTGCCTTCGCGAGCAGCTCCTGTGTGCGCTCAGGAGTGCCAGACAGCATCGTTTAATTGCGCTGCCTGGAACATTTCTGTGTGTGCTCACAGCAGAGCTTGAATCTGTCACTCAGGATGGCTTCTCAGGGCATCTCCCGTGCTAGGGTGTCTTTACACAGCAGTCATGTTAGATACTGTGACCGCGGCAGCTCTGCGCGTAGCGGTAGCTCCCGGGCAGCCCGGGGACAGGCAGGCGCTGCCGGGGCCAAGGCCGGGCTCGCTGCGGCTTGTTCCGCAGGGACCCGCGCACTCCGGGTGTGCACAGAGCTCCTGCAGGAAGGGGCCTCTCCAGGGCTCCCGCTTTTTGGCCAGCGTGCCCAGAAGCTCGTGGACTTATCTGGGATACCAGAGCTGGGCTCAGCTCGCAGCTCGAGTAGCGTCTGCTCCGGTGCGCAGCCGGCAGGGTCACAGAAAGCAGGAATCCCCAGGCAGCTCTGCCCTTAGTTTTCTTTGCCCAGCCTTTCCAGAAGGGCCCTGTTGGAATCCCTGGGCTCATTACGGTGAGTGCCCCATGAGAGGGGCCCTGGGTGCATGTCCCTTGCCCGGGTGCTCCTGGCACCACGTGTCCCTATGTGGCCTTGGCTAGAGGAGCAGGTCTGTGAGCACAGAGAGCGCCGTGCTGTGTTTTATGATCATTACCCTGACAAATCTCAATTACACTGTGGAGTTACGCTAATAATTATTTCTACAAAGCCGTATTTGCTTCCTCCCCCCCTTTTCTCTCTCTGACCTCAAATTATCCTTAATGATGCAAAGTTACCTGCTGCAGGGCGACTCTTCCATGTGATTTGGGTAAAGGAAACCTGCACTTTAAATGGGGAAAATACCGACCTCGTAAGTCTTTATTCAGCTGCACTTTCCTTTAATACCTAGTTACCAATTCAATTTTATAACTTCCATATTGAGGAAATAAAGTCCTTCATGCCTCTGGTTAATAAATGTATGTGCTAAGTGCTTTATAATGCAATGAAGGATGGCTGGTTTCCTTATGGCGTGTTCACAGCCTCACTGTGGTGATGCTGTGGCTGCTGGGACGCGTTGAGCGCCTGGTGTGGTGGCACCTGTGCTTAAACACAGAGCTGCTCTGGACTGGAAGCAGGATCCTGAGCAACCTTTGAGCAGTTGACCAGGATGCTGGGAGAGGTTTTGGTGAATGCAGATGTGCATTCATGCAGCTGGGAAGGGCTGCCCGGGATGAGGATGGTCCTTGCAATTCCCAAGCTTGGGACGCAGTTTGTCCAACCTGTCCTTGCCACCACTTGTGGCGTGTAGGTGTGGGTGGCTACATGGCACCCACTCCCAGAAAGAGCGAGTTTCTGGGACCAGAAAAGCCCCTTGGTTTGTAGAGCTCATGAAGCACCTTGCCACCCTGTCAGCTGTGGGTGCAACAGCTCCAGAGGGACCTGGGGACAAGATGTTCTGAAGTCCTTGTTTGCAGCTGATGGCGCTGAGGGGAGGGAATATGTGAAGGAGGGGGGATGAGAAGGCAGCCACTGGACAAACCGGAGCAGAGTTTCTGGGAGATGCCCGGGGACTGACTCAACTGCTCTGCCTTATCCTGGAGCTTTGGAAAGTCCTGCAGGCCTTGGCAGGTCAGCTCGTGCTCAGTCTGTGGGCACTCATTACGTGGCATTACAAGGGTCACCCTGACGTGGGTTTTGTGCCCTCCGGGGGTACCTCTCCACCTTGGCCGTTGACTTTCCTTGACCTCACACTTGAAGGAGGCCAAAGGTTTTAAGAGCTGACTTAGCTGTACCACTCATCAAACTCATATTTGCATGGTCTGCTGCTGGCACGCTGACCAGTTTGTTAATAATGCTAAACTTATCAGATAATTGAAAGCTAATGCTTCTGCCTGAATCATTATGCACAGTATTCCTGGCTGACAAATCTGACTCTTACTGCCCTACAAGAAGAGCCAAATGCTGCCCTTGTTTCGTGTGTGTGTGCACATGTGCATACCCATGCAGCACACCTCTAAAGGAGATGTCGCCTACCCCATCAGTAAATGAAGCTGACTGTGTCCTCGTGAAAAGTCTTCCCAGAACTGGCTTAGATACAGATTGGATAGCATCTATGTACACATTCTATATAATACTTAGCTCTTATTGAGTGCCTTTTTCAGCTATCGACCACCGTACTTGAGAAGCTGGAAGAGATTAGATAAATATTATCCTTGTTGTATGAAGAGGGTGCAGGAAGGCCAGAGACATCAAGTACCCTCAAGATAATCGCTTGGTAAACTGGCATCAGAAGCTATTTTTGCCTGACTCCTGTATTTGGGGCAAAATGAGTCTGGTTGTGTTGACATCTGTGAGTGTTTTTGTCTCCCTTATCATGTTGGCCACATAGTGGATCAGGAGCGTGTTGACCTGCTCAGATTTATTGGGTCATCTCAAAAGTGATACCAGACTGTGGTGACAAATGCTGCCCTGCACAGTGTCCGTTTGGATGACAGGAGTTGTCAGACCCTCCTTGCGGTGAGTGGGGCAGGTTCCTGGTGCTCCCAAAAGTCCTGGAGACTTACCAACAGCTAGAGCACGGGACATGGTGGCCCTGCCATCAAGGTGCTCTCTAACTTCTTTCTGCCCCTGTGACACACGCAGGTACCTGGTCCCTGCTGGCTGCCTGGCTCCGGGATGATGCATGTTGCCTGCGAGCTGCAGAACTAGCAAATGAGGTTTTGCTCTTCACAGGCTGTTTGCAGTCACGGCATTATGCAAGCCACAGAGTGACTGTGCTTTAAAGGGGTGTTTGTAGATGCACGGGGGCTGAGATTGGCCTGCCAAATTTAGCTTGTGTCAGGTTAACCTCAAATCTTCCTCTGAAAAGGTAGGTAATTCCTAAGTAGAGAGAGAAGTCAGTGTTGCTGCTCTGCCTCTGTGTTCGTGAAGAACAGGATGCTGAGAAACAGCATCTTTTTCTGGAGAAGGCCCAGGGTAACGTGGCGGTTGTGGCAGGGGAGCTGGATGGGGGCGAGATGGTCATGGGACATGTTGAAAGGCCAGGCTGTTCTTGGAGATGATCCTAGTCTGTGCCTTTGCTTGGGACACTGGCTTGAAGGGAGCATCGGGCTGGCGGGCTCCTCTGCTGGGGGGCGACGGGCAGTGCTGGGGCGGAGGGACCAGGGAGACAGCGGGAAGAGAGAGCTGCAGTAGCAGAGGCTGGAGGAGCAGAGATGAGAGTATTTAGTGCAGAACACAAGTGTGGGCACGGGTCTGTTGGAGGCTTTTGATGATAGCTGGGAAACTGCATCAGCTGGACGCAAGATGCCAAGTAGAAGTGCTCGGGTGCCCTGTTTGGTTATGGGGTGGAGAAGAGCCCCCGAGCTGATGTGACAGAGAGGCAGATGTGACCTCAGCCAGAAAGTCAAGTCATTCCCAGTGCAAATAGGGAGGTTTTAGTGCTGTTGTATAAGTGAGACCTTTCCCAGAGACTGCTGTGTGTCCTGGTTGCCCCTCTTGGAGAAAGAGGGGTTGAAATAGGATGATGAGTAAAAGGGAGACCCAGCTCTACCGAAGGGCAGGAGGGTGCCTGCTGTGTAGGGTCACAAGTGTGAGCATCGGTTGTGCTAGGCCTGAAACCAGAAATCAAATAATCCTGGCACCAAGAGCTCTGAGCAATATATCTGTATCACTTCTGAGGCTTGATTTAGTGTCTCTTCAAGGTACTTGAGACAATTTGCCTTGCACTTTGCTGCTCAGTACAGATGTGCTGTGTTAGGAGAGCTGGCCTCGTATAACTTGTAAATGATGGTGGGGAGGATTTGACTCTCACTTGTAAGCACCTTGCAAGGAGTCAGGAGAAATACCAGGAAAGGAGAAGAGCTGCTTAAGCTAAGACAGTTTTGATGCAAGAGCAGGTGGTTGGGAGTGCATTTAAGCAAGACAGGAGAGGAGCAATGGTCCAACATGTTGGTGCATGTATAGAAGTAAAGCTCTTCAGTAATTTTTAGGTAAAGTTTGATCAGTCTGTAAAATGTATAATATGTACATTATTGCATAATAATATGTAAATTTTGTAATTAATAATGCATGTATTAATGTATAATGTAACACTCTGCAGTGCAGGCAGACTGAAGGACTCAGCAGGTCCCTCCAAGAAGACATGAGGTGGTAGGAGGCAAAAATTTAAAACCAAACCAAACAAAAACCTGCTGATGTCAGCACTATTAGTGATGCGGCTTTGTGATATTGATTAAAAAATGGAAAAGACTTTAGAAGGATGTGTATGCGGTGAGCACTCACGATTCAGGAGTTGTAAAGTATGGTATTGGCCTTGGGGCTCTTGCATCTCGCAGAAGAGCTGTGTACCTTGGTAATAAATGAAGATTGCTGCAGGAATATAATAGCGAAATTTGCAGGGAGGGAGGGAGTTACTGCGTTCCTTCCAGGCTCAGGAATTTAAGCAGAGGAGAAGGGAAGGTCTCCATCTTCAGCAGTAATAGGGCAGATAGGAGCTTTTTAGGACAAGCAAAATGCTGGGAGGAGAAGCCAGAGAACCAGTTTGGCATCCTGAAGGACCTGAAAAAAAAAAACATTTAAGGATTAAGTGTGTTGGGAGTCTTTTATGTTGCATGGGGTTTTTTTTTGTTGTTATTGATTGCAAAATTGCAGCAGTTGCACAAGAAAGCAAACAAACCAATCACAGCTTTACCCTTTGAGCTTTGGAAATAAGATGCACTTGTTTTGTCTTGTTCTTAAAGTGCATTCAGGTGAATCCTGATGGTGCTGAGGTACTCTGTTCTCTTAAGCAATGTGGATGCAAATAAAAAGCTGTTCCAGATGCGTCCTTGGGGTGCCTGTGAACCAAGACCCATTTGCCACCTCTGGGATCTGGGTGGGTTTAAAGAGATTAAAAAAGGGGAAGAGACATTGCTGGGGATCCCTGAGAAGGGCAAAGCTGTGCAGATGCAGAAATATTCAGAAGAGACTTGAGACGTGTCTCTATGGCAGATAGTATCATCTTGGATTAGATACACGGTCTAGAAGGGGAGCTCGGTCCTGTCTCTGTCTCCGTGCAAAGCGGCCGCTGCACTGTGTGAAGGTGCAGCTCCTCATTGCAGCTCCTGCTTCTCCCTTCCTGGGTACCCTGTGTGGGTGTTCAACAACTTCCCAGGGTGTCTGGGCAGGAAGGGTCGCTGGCCACCTCAGGGAGGCTGGAGCACAGGCTGCAGAGTTGTGTTTAGCCTCGTGTGGTGTCGCTTCTGGCCTGGTTGGGCTGGAGACACGGGCAGTCTGGGCCAGTGCTGTGGCCTTCGTCTCCCAGGCCGTAGCTGCTCTGTGCCGTTTTGTGGGTGGAAATGGATGTATTAATTTTGAGACAGGAGTGAGTGGGCCGAGGGACTTGTGCTTTTGCCAGTGCATTTCAGCACTCACTATTGCAACGGCCCAATACCCCAGAGCGGACTCCTAAGTCTTGCTCGTGCCTGTTGCTGGGAACAAGTGGAGGCCTCCTCCTACCTGTACTAAAATGCTGCCTGTGTGGCTTTCAGTATAAGGTCAAAAATAACATTACTTTTTTTAGCAAATGCATAGTCAATGAAACAAGAGCTAATCTGGTCTCCTTCAGAGCTGAGGTTGCTCCACAGTTGCTGCCCTGGACTGCTGCTTCTGCCCCCAGGGCCAGGGATCAACGTGGTTGCTCCAGCACGGCCTGGCAGGACCCTATGGCACCCAGCACCTGCCTCCTACCCTTCTCTGTCTTTGCCTTGGAGGACCCTCTCATCTCAGCTTTGGCAATGGCAGGTGGGAAATGTCTTCAGTCGGTGTCTCTGGCCTTGTCTAGAGTGATCAGGCTGATTTTTTGAAGTCCCCAATAAACCTTGTGCCCCAGAACCTGATCTCGTGGTGCTGCATTTCCTCCAAGCTTCATCCAGCCATCGAATCTCAACAGATGCCTCCCAGTCTGCGCTCTGTCCTGCAAGTTGTTGCAGGAGCTGTAGACGTTGGCAGTGAATATGAGATTGCTCCAGTAATGCCCTGTTCCTCATCCTCCCTGGGGTGCAGGCAATCCAAGCTGATCAACAGGTCATTTGGGATGAACTGTAACTTCATAGAATCAGAGAATCATTAAGATTGGAAGGGACCTTTAGAGATCATTTAGTCCAACCCCCCAACTTGTTATCATTCCGTGTCCTTTTCTTGCATCCTTACAGTAACTGCTCTGGATATGTAGACAATTACAGAACATGTGAAAAGCAGAGATGACTGAGGCCTCTGCTTTTCTTAGATCTTCATGGCGAGAGAAGATAAACATATTTAGCTTGTCCTGGGTTTGGATTTTGGATTTTTTTCCCCTGTTAAATGGATGATGTGGGATATGGTTCAAATAGATCCATGCACTTTTCTCATCAGTTCATCTATTCTTATACATTTTTTTTTTTCTCAAGAAATACTGAGTGCTGGGGGAGGGATGTACGGTCCCCTTGATCGTGCTGGAAGTAGCAGAAGATTCCCTCTCCGCTTACGCTCTGGATCAGGTGGTGTCCTCCAACCTCCTCATCAAAGCGATGCAGCTCTCGGCCTTGGCTAATTCACCCTGAATCACTGGAAACTATCTCTGGGGCTGAGATGAGGGCCAATTATTGCATTAAGGCAAATGTGAGTTTGGCTGCACCCGTTCCTACACTCTGAACTGGGCTCATCTTCATGGATTGTCTAAGGGGACTGGCTGGATGTTTTTACTTCTCTTGATTTTTGACAGAGGATCCTCCTGAAAACCCTAGTACTCCCCTCTGGGGAGGTGTCCAAGTTTAATCACAGAGGCTGATCAGGCTTTGTGCTTCATGAGGAGTATAGCTCCCAACAATTTTTATTGGGGTAAAACTCAGGAAAAGCCTCCCTGCTTCCTTCAGGACATGGGTGCTGGATCTCTGCTGCCTGCCCTTTGCAAGCAGCGGCATCAGTCGCCTTCTGGTCCCTCCTTCCAGCTTTGTCAGGACAGGAGCCGATGTCCTGGGATTCTCCTTCAGGTGCTGTGCTGCACAAAGCCACCCATAGCTTTTAGCCCTGTCACCACTCCTTTGTGGACCAGTTCAGCCCAAAAGCCACCCAAAAGGGTGAGGAGGCCACCGCAGCGAGCAGGCGGGCAGCCCTGCTCCGGTGCCATCAACGAACAGGGACCCTGTTCCCTGGTGCTGTTGATCTGTTGCCTTCCCCCAGCTCTAATATTTACTGAATAACGATCCTGCAGTGACAGATCTATTTCTGTTTTCATTCTCTATAACATACCTGCCAGAACGCCCCGGGCGACTGAGGAATTTATAATAAAGACACAGTTTCCAGACTAAGTTTGGTGTTTTCCTGCCAGCAGGCTGTTTGCTCCAGCCTGTAGAGACCAGGACCTGTTTGGCAACCCTACTGAGCCTGGATAAATACATGTCTGATCTGGGATTTTTTTCCCCTGTGTTTTTGTTGAGAGACTTTATTTACTTTTTTTTCCCCTGAACTGTCTTGATCAGGTCTTTAGTTTACCAATGTGCACAGTGAGGTCTGGAGAAGAAAAATGAATTAGCCAAGGACATGTGATGGATTGGTTGCACGTTACATGCTAGAAACCCTGGGTAAAGCCATGTTATTTGGCTTTCCCAGAGTGCTGGGAAAACAGAATAAAATAGAAAGCAGCATGAGAAACTGCTTGTTTTGGCAACGTGATGCATACCATGTGTGTCTGGGGATGTGAATGCTGAAGCCAGAGCAGGTCCCAGACCTCTTGTGTTACAAAGCTTTGGCCGAAACGAGACGGGAAGAGATGTGGATCAGGAGGTAGGATACAGACTGCTCCACGTGTGCTGTCCACTGCATGTTGTGCCACTGCTGAGTCTGTCCTTCCTCTCCACAGACACATAGAGAACTGGAAGAACTTGCAGACGCTGAATGCTGTAGACATGGAGCTGTACACCGGACTCCAGAGGCTGTGAGTATGTCTTGTGTTTCGGGGAATGGAATGACACTGGGCAGCCCCTTCCTTCCCAAGCAGGAGGTCCAGCAGAGACCTGCTCTTCCCTTCTGTCTGTTGCCTCCACCCTGTGATGCTTGGAGCTTGCTAGTTGTTGGCGCCACAGTATTTTTCTGCGAGACTTCACAAAATGGAGATGAAGAGCTTTTTGGTCCTTGCTGGATCTGTGTGAAGGAGATTGCTAGCTCTTGACAGCTCTGTCAGCATACATCAGCCCTGACCTCCCTCTCCCTGCTATTCTGGTGCTGGGCTTGTGCATTGTTCTGACTCATTGCAGCCCTACAATGAGAAATTCCAGCTGTCTTTATCAATCCTTCAGCACTGGGCTTTTGGGTCTCCGTTGCTGCAATTGCCATCATGCCCGATGTCCCATTGTCCCATCATGTCCCACTGCTGCCTGAAAAGGGAATTGCATCCCCTTACACAGCCCTCAAAGCACAGGGAGAAGACACCTCTGCGTGTGGCGGGTGGGAAACCGGGGTCCCCAACAGGTTGCCAGCCCCTTGAGCAGCCTGGCCAAGCGAGGGGGACAACCCACCCTGCACAAATTCCCCCTCCTGCACTGCAGACAGCCCTGCCCTCGCCGGGGCTCTTCCTACGAGACCTGCAGCGCTGCTGAGGGTTAATTTGAGACCCTCCTAATGTGTTTCACAGGCAGCTTTACATTAGCTACCATTTGACCGCAAGCGAGGGGAGAGGCGTTTAGTGCTGAGCGCTGGTAACCAAACCCCGGCGAGCCGGGCACTTAACGCGTCCCCTCTGCATGCAGGCTGCCTGCCGCTCCTCAGCTAGCCCGAGAAGCAGCAATGGAGTCGGGTGTGTTTTTGTCTGTAGCAGATATTTAATAAATCATGGTCATAGCGCTGATACAGCTTCTCCAAACAGAGAAAGATGGATGGAAAGAGAATCCTGTTGCAATATCCATTTTGCCCTGCACAAAATGCTCGCCTGTCCTTCTTGGTGCTTTAAGCAGAGGGGTTTTCTCTTGGTTTGAAACACGTTGGGTTCTCCGCAGCACTGCACACCCTCATTGCAACCCCTGAAAAGACAAATTTCCTCTTGACTTGCAAGCACCTGTCTGAGGTGGGGTCTGCCTTCCGTTAGGGTTGAGGGCTCCAGAGTGCTGGTGTCTGAGTGTAAAGCAGTGCTCAACCTCAGCCCCATCTCTGTCCTCTCAAATCTCTTTGCAGGACAATCAGGAACTCAGGGCTACGAAACATCCAGCCGCGGGCGTTTGCGAAGAACCCCCACCTGCGCTACATGTGAGTTGAACTGGTTCCTGCCTCTCTTTCCTTGCTTCTGCTCCCTGGTCTTTTGGATCCTCTTGAAAGAGCCATCTCCAAAGTGTCCCTCCACCAGGAGAGCAACACAGAGGGAGTGGGAGGCATGAAAGAAGCAGGGGAGCAATAGCTGGTGGTTATGAAGGACACGTGAAGATGCTGGAAAGTGAAAGGGGCCCTGGTGTAGGGATGAGGGAGGCTGGAGCACAGACTGGCTCTCCTGCTGACAGGTTTTGGTGCCTAATCACAGGGCCAGCTTTGGCCCTTCTAATGAGCACCAGTATCATTAGCAGCCTTGCTGCGGGGGCAAATTTCCCTTTCCATGGAGGTCATGGGCTGCGAGTCGCTCACGGCCTGCGCCCGCCCGTTAGCTTTGCACCAATGCGGGGTTTCCAGCACAAATCTCTCTTCTGGGCCTGTGCCTGCCAGCTGTGCTCTTAATTATTAACCCATTAAACTGGCAGTGGGCTGGTGTAGGGAGCTGCTTCATGCGGCAGGGTGTGATGAGGCAGAGGGATCTGAAGCTCCGGAGCGTGGCTGCAGGAGAGAACGAGTCCTTGCACAAGCATCCACCGGTCCCAGGCCCGGAGAGTGGTGTGTCAGGGAACTCCAGTGCTCTTGAGGCTGAGGAGGCTGATTTCTTCTCTCTGGGTGTTTATTTTTCCCAAGGCAGTAAGTGGAGGTCTGCTGAGGGTGCAAGGCACTTCATGGCCTTGAGACAACTCATCCAAGTGACTGTGTTTGAGGTCACCCCCCTCTTTTGGCATGAAAACAGGGTTGGTGAGAGGTCTCGGCCTTGGGAGTGAGCTCAGGAGCTGGTGGAGGGTGCACGTCTCCCTGCTTTACACAGACCAGTGCTAGTGGCTCCTGCCATGAAAGCAGTAGTAAGCCCCTTTATTTTCATTTTTTGAAATAGCTCAGTTTCACTCTGCAAACCCATATGCCCATCAATATGGTCATGTTACTGGTGAAGGGAGATAGATGCAACCTGCAGAGCAGGATATATTTGTCTTTTGGTGCCTGCTCAGAGATGATGCAGGCCCCAAAAGCTTCCTTTTTGGAAAACCAGTTCCAGTTGCTAAGTGACAGTAAAGTGCTTCCTAAATAGGAGAACTGCAGTACCAAAGGGCATGAATAGTTACGGGCATTGTGAACAAACACAGGGCCTTTTTGAGCCTAAAGAAGGGCGTATTTTGTTATAATAAAACCTCCGTAATGCTGACCATTGGGATTTTCCTGATTTCTGTTCCCATTATTTTGATTTGTGGTGGTTAATGTTATTTTTGTAGCTCTTTGTTAGTGGAAAATGGTCTCTCTGAATGCCTCTCCCAATTGATTGTTTTGTTTTGTTCTTGTTTGTTTTTTGAGGGTCGTTTTGTCAATTGTGCAGTTGTTTATGTATGTAACAGATAAAGTGAAAAATATTAGTTTCTTATAATGTTAGTTTGGGCATTCATAGCCTGGAAGGCCACATATGGACATTTTGGGCCTGGGTGTGTGTTGTTAATGTGTTAGGTGCAATTGTTGCTGCTTTTCCAGATAGCTTTTGGTTTTGTCAGTTGAGATTACTTTTGAGATGGAAAAAAAAAACATATCCATCTTGTGTCAAGAGCTAAGGTTGGTGTGTTGTGATGAAATATGTGTTTGTTTACTGCTTGGGCCATGTAAGATTTATCATGTTCTTAACATCTTTCTTTCCTTGCCTTTTGAAGCTCGAGGCAAGTAACTGTATTATTTAGTTAGTGTCTGCTAGTGGGTTTTGATGCTGTTCTGAGCTCCTGCACCGCGGCCTCGGTCCGCAGCTCTCGGCAGGGTGGCCGCGAGGCCGCCGCTCGGCTCGTGCGACGCGCGAGGGCCCTGGGGACGGAGCCCTCTGCGCCTGGCCCTGCGATGCCAGCTGGAGGCCCTGTGTGTTTGCAGTGTGCCAGTATGGCCATTGTGGCACCAGGCACCCAGTTTTCCACGGCACCTTGGCACTCTGCTCCTTTCTGCTTGAAGGCTCCAAGTTCATAACTTTGAAATTCCTCAGGATGGAGGACGGGAGATGAGATGTGTGGTGCAGGACCGGGATCAGGATACACTCATTCCAGTGTCACTTAGGCAGCCTAGACGCTCCCCTTGCCCTGGGCTTGTGGCTCCCACATCTTCTCTGGGGAGACAGGATATTCCTCGACCCTGGAGCAGCCTCAGGGGCATCTGGTGCCGCTCTGGCACCTCTACGGAGAGCAGGTCCATGGGATGGGGCCAGCGCAGCCGGGTGTCTCCTCCGCTGCTCTCCAGCCGCTATCTCAGAAGGACTCAGCTCGCTGAGGGCCTGACATTTTCTGCAGCCGCTGCACGCAGGCGCCAGGATAAAAGGATTAATGGAAATGTCACTCTGCTCTAAATCTTGGGCTGCCATAACTGGGTACAGTAGCTGACAAGAGCAAGTGATACTGTCCCCAACCCCTTGCAGCAGAACAGGCTGCTGATGGCTGCAGCTGGACGGATGCGGGAGCAGGTCTGGGGCCAGCTCGTGCTGTGCTCCTGGCTCATGGAGGTACCGCTGGGAGAAGCCATGCAGGCCCCATTGCCTTGGTTTTGCTTCCTGTTTGGATGGTTGTGGATGAAGAAGTTGCCAAGCAGAAGGTGTGCCCAAGAAAGGATCAGGGGCTTCATCACCAAGGTCCTGACACAGGGCAATGGGGATTCCAGACTGGACCTTCCTTGGGTGCTACAGGCTGGTTCCAAGGAGCAGCAGGCATTTTCTGGCTGAAGCTTGTGCGCACATTTGGGATTCAAATGCTATTTTTTTCTTCCCTCTCCACTCTAGGTTAATTCCATCTCCCCTCCAAGGAAGAAGTGACTTCCTCCCTTCCCCCTGTGCTTTTTAGCAAGATTTTCTCCTCTCAGATGGGCCAGATAGCTCTGCCTGCTCCCATCAGCTTCTATTTCTGGCCCTTCCACAGTGCATGCACTTGTCTTCAGACCCCAGCTGTGCAATCACAAGCAGATCACTTATCCCAGCTCTAATTGCAGGAGCTCAGATTTGTGGGAGTTTTATAATGGTTCTGGATGAGAACTTGGCTTTCCCCCCACCCCTTCCCCATCACAGTCGGGGAGGAAAGGTGAAACCATAAAGAGATTTTTTTCAGCCTTCAGCTGCCTAAGGGTGGACGTCAAAGCGCTCCGGAGCGCAGCCTGGCAGGGTCATCCCTGTCCTTAAAAGTTTAAATGAGGCCCATAAGAGTGAGGGGCTTGAGGCCAATCTAGTGAGGGGAGGAGCAGTGAGCAACTGGAAATGAGAGCCCATGTTGAGCTGTCATCCTATAAATAGCTTTGGAGCCCTGCTGTCTCTCTGGGAAAGGAGAGAGCCAGGACTCCACGACCTGTCTGATCTTCGTGACTCTGAGGTCTACCAGCGATAGAGGCAATTATCCAAAGTGTAATGGTGGGATTTGCAGTGTGCGTCTTCCCTTCCTGCTGGCAACGGAACGGAGACTCTTTCCACAGTGAGCACTGGCCAGCAGCTGGGTGCAGATGGATGTGGGTCTGACCTGAACAGGGTGTAACCCAGGGTCTTTTTGCGCCCTTGTTCTGAAGGTTCTGAAGGTCGTTGGCTGGTTGTCTGGGTGGGTTAGCGGTCCCATTCTTGTGCTGTGTTTGATGGCCACTTGGTTAATATGAGGGTGCTTCCTTGCTGTACTCTGGATTTGAGGATCAGCAGCTCTAGGCTTGAGAGCCTTATAGCCAAAATCCATTGCAGTTAGTGTTAACAGGATAGCCAGCTGAACATAGGGAACATCTAGCATCGATAGAAAACCTCAGCCCTTGGCTTGAGGCTGTGCAGAGAAGGCTTGAGGATGGCATGGTCCTAAACTTGAGACGTGTAACCCATGTCACTGTTTAGCACAGCTTTTGGGAAAGTCTTGCACATGATTGCTCTCCGTCCTTCTCCTAGGAACACTTGAATGCTTTGGCCAGTTCTAACTGAACCTGATAAGGGATCACAGATCACAAGGTATATTAAGTTCCTATGTGTCTCATGAAAACAGGCAGGGGAATAGTAGAGGAAAGAGACGTTATAATGCCCTGTGGGGAAGAACACAGCTGTATGATCCTTGTTAGGCACTGGGTAGTTCTTATGAGAACTTGACTTCACAGCAAAAAGGCATCAGGAATGAGATTTCAGTAGAGGACAGAACCTCTATTCCTTCCAGCCTTCACTGGCCGCTGCTTGGAGAGCAGAGCTATGGATGCAGGAGAGAAGGTATTTGAACAAATTGCACCTAGGACTTGGACAAATTGACATTCACAGTGCCCATGTCCCCCTTTACAGGGAAACAGGTACTTGCTAAGGGTTTGCAGCTCCCTCTAAATGTTTTCCTGGGTGGCTGCGTACTCAGCCAGCCAGGCAGGATGTACTCGCTTGTATTTGCAGAGGGTAATTGCGCACACCTTATTTATTGTGCAGTAAAGAAAACAAATTAAGGCTCTGCAATTAGAGAGACAGGCATCCTTTTAAATAAGACTTAAGTAGTCAGATTTCTATTTAGAAAATTAATAATTGCCATTTCTGCCTGCATTCAGTGGCTCTTTTTAAACTGTCTTCTGGAGGTTTATATGCACTCTAAATTGGTTTGTGGGCTGGCCAAGGCACAGCTCCTGTCAGAGAGCTTTCTTTCATCACTGCCTGTCGGAGGAGGGATGAGGCTGAAGAAAAAAGCTTTCTCTTTGGGTCATCACCCAACTATCTTAAAGATGGAGGTCTTGGATAAGGCCAGAACTGCAGTAGAGATCTTGGCACAAGCTCTAAAAGAGTCCAGGAACCACTGGAAAACTGGAAGTTTTCATTGTCTTTGGGTGTTCTGTGCGGAGTGTGATCAGCTCTAGGGCGTTGTATGGCCGTGCTGTTTTTTGCTTCTAGGATTTTATCATCTGCGTGAGCCTGTTATTTTTCTCCCGAAGATGTGAATTTGTCAAAAGATGAAAATGCAAATTTGTAGAATTTCCCCATAGGCAAATTTGGAAATGTGATTAATGTGGACCTCCCAGCTGTTCACAGCTGCCTCTAAAGGTTGCATTGCTTTGAGAGTGGGGTTAGCTGTGCTGTTCTGGTTGGTCTCCACCAAGAGAACCATGCTCTGCTTCCCTGAAACATGCTGTTTTCACTGGAGTTATTCGTCATGTCACCTCCTGGCTTCCCCTGCAAAGCTACTGGAGGCTGCCAAAGACCAGAGCTAGTTGGCCTCAAGGCAGCTGTTCTGCAGCATCAGGTAAGGATTGGTGATGGATGTAGCTTTGTAACTTTGGCTCAGGAGTTCCTGCAGATATGTTATGGCATTAGACTTTGGTAGGGAGGTGAGGGGGCTGCATCTCCTGAGCCTGGAAGCAGCCCAGGGCTGGTAAGTCCTTGTGTGCCCTCCTCAATGCAGTTTCAGGACAACTCTTGAAGCTCTGCACCAGCGGAAGCCCACACACCTTCAAGGGCTGCAAGCAATGAGCCCGCAAGGCTTATAAGGTTCATGTCCTCTTTGTGGTGTCTGGGAGTTCAATCAAGATCTCAGGCTAAATAAGGAAATAAACAAAATATCAGACTTTGAATTATTGCAAGTGTTCCCTCTCAGTATGGCCTGAGGGTCGTTTGCCTGCTCGTTGTGGTTAATGATCTATTGCTTTCCTCTCAAGGAGCCATTTGTGTATAAGAAGAGCTTAACTCTCTTCCTGTAACCAGCTCTAGGCCCTCTCCCTGCCTGTAACCTTTACTTGATTCAGAAGGTCCTGTTACCCTCCCCTCTTCTTTCTGATGACTTGTGCTCTGTGCTGTCCATCACTATCCTGCTTGCGTATCCATCCTGGCAGCAGTCTCCTCACACGAGCTGTCATGTGTTAATTGCTCATGGATTTTCTCTCCATGCTAGAGCGAATGTGACCTAGGAAGTCTCTGCATATCCTGTTAGGCACAGTAAATGACTGTGTAGAGTATGGAGTAGAATGAATTTGCCTAGCCCTTCTCCTTGACACTTTAATGTTTTATTTTGCACTTGCAAAGGACTAAAGAACTGAATTTCTCCATGACTACCCCCCAAAAAAGAAAAGAAATGAGAAATGTGAAATAGCTTTTCAGTTCCATTAGGTGAATGTTACTTTGTTACCCCTAATCTAACAGCCAGTTTGGGTACCCCTTGATTTCTACTTGCACATTGAGGATGTTACTGTTCCCAGCCCCTCTAGGATCAGGCTTTTGTACTGTGATTTACTTAGTAAGGCATTTTTCCTCATCTTTTCTGTTCTTCTGTAAAATGCTGGGCATGTTTAGAGTGTGCTCGCTAAAATAAATAGCTGTAATATCTCCTGTGCTTCCATAAACTTTCCTGCTCTGACTCCCTGCCTGCCTGGTCGGTGGCAGCTGCTGTAGCACAGCCCTTGCTGATACGCTAATCAGCACAGTGGCTTGATGACATGTTTATTCCCTGTCATTACTGCAGGTGACTGATAATCAGTTAGAAGCAGCTATTCATTTTTTCTGCAGCAGCAGAGGTGGTTCCTGTTTCACCGGGCGTTGAGCACAGGGCCAGACGAGAGACTACTTTACTGCAGGACTGTGGTTTTCCTTCCGAATGGGTCCAAATTCTCTGACCTGTGTTCAGAGGGCTAGGGAACTAATTCCTGACTGTGTGTTGCTCCATGCGGCTGTGCAGAAAGTTTATCCTATTGTAACAGGAGGAAGAGTGGTTTCTGCCTGTCAGATTTGAAGGACCTGGGAGAGAGTTTCTGGCTCTAGTTCTGTGCACCTTGGCTTCCGACTTGCTCTGCCTCACTTTCCCCATCTGTAAAACTGGTATAATTTGTTTTTCCTCTCCTTTTATTTGATCTGTATGCAGGGTAGTTCTTTGCACATTTCTAGTGATATATGACCTTGCACTGTGGGATGCTGTTGCAGTGTAAGATGAGTTATAATGTTGTTAATGTCACAAATGTTTGCTGGCCAGTTTTTAATGTGATGCCTATCACTCATACCTGGGCTCTTAGGATTTTGGTGTGGCTTTGTTCTTTCCTTGAAACACTGATGTGGTGCTTCCAGATGCCTTGTGTGGCTATGGGATTTGTTTTCCCCTTTGAAGACTGAGCAGTTACCTCCTGACAGCAATGTGAAAGGGCCAGCTGTGCTTCTGGAAAAGCCCTATTCCCTCTTTTAAAAAGAGGCTGGGGATATTTTGCATGTGACTGTCCAGCTGCTCCGGGATGAGGGTTTTTCCAGTCTTTTACAAGCCTTGTTTCAGGACTGCGGTAAAATATGAACCCTAAGCGTGTGACATAGTACGTGTTGTGCAGCCCTGGCCTGGTGGATGTCCTGTTGCTGTGCTGTGAGCTTCCCCTTAGAGAGGCTCAATCGTCCCTTAGACATGGCCCTGAAGCAGAGGTGCTGCTCTGCCCCGGGGAAACCTCACAGCGTCTCCATCCATCTCTCCAAAGCCAACAGCAGCAGCGCAGAGTGAGCCGATTCCTGAAGGTGCCTGTGTGACAGGACCAGATCCCACTCCCGAGGTTGTCACAGTGTAGAAGTACTCCAGAAACAGCCCCTGGCTGTCCCTTTTGTGTACCCTCTGGACCCAGGGGCTCAGCTGTTTCACTGTGGTGCAAGGACCTGTCTTACCTGCAGGTGCCAATGTGGGAGTTACTGTACAGAGAGGGAGCAACCCGGGAGGACCTGGACGCACAGAGGCTTTTTGGAAGCTGTTGGGAGAGGAAGAACAGTCATGGCAGGACGAGCCAAAGCTGTGACCACACAAGTGATCTCACCTGGAATTTTTTTTCCATAGTGCTATTTTGCTACGTGATTGCAAGGATTATTTTCCTCCTCCTTTTTTTTTTTTTTTTTTTTTTTTTTTTTTTTTTTTGATATACAAGCAGTAAGCGCTAGGCCAGAGAAATAGAAACATTCAAATCATATGTTGTTTGAGCAATAAGATATGACAGGACACGAATGATGGGGCACTAATTCATGATGGTGTGTGCCTAGGCAAGAATTTAAATGTCGTAAGTTAGGCAGCCATGTGTTTTATTGGACTTATAAAACTTTTATTAGAAGATTGTAGGAGGGGGTTTGGGCCAACACTTCTGCTTCATTTGTATTTGTGGAGGGCTGACCTGTGAATTATGCCACCTGCAAGAAGCAGTGGGAATGGCGCTGTTGGTTAGGTTTTATGACTGGGAGCGTTAGGTTTTATGGGCTGGGGTTGAGCAGGTCTGACCTTACTGAGCGAGAGTGAGAGCTGGGGTGTCCCAGGGCCCTTGCGGGTGTCCAGCACCGCGGACAGCACCGGGGCCGCCCCGTGGCCTCCGCCCGGGCGGCCTCGCTGCTCACAGGCAGACCCCGATGCCCTGACCTCCCTGCCTCCACTCGAGCCCTGGGACATTTGCCTTTAGTTCTGGTCGCCTGTGGCTTGGCCACCCTCCCTCCAAGCCAGCCGCAGCCGCCTGGCCCTGCAGCGTGGCCTCCTTGCTTCCCTTGCTGCCTTTTTGGGGGAATGATCTTTCCTCTTCGCAGACGCAGCTCTGGGCTGCCCTTCAAGCACAGAGAGTGAATCAGCAGCTGTGTACACCTGGCTCACAGGTGCAGCCCTTCTAGGAAATGTGCCTGAGGAACACCCAACTAGATTTTGCTGCCACCACCTTTTTTTTTTTTTTTTTTTTTTTTTTTCCTCCTTTTCCCCTCCTTTATTCCCTCTGTGAAAAGTCTTCTGAGGTTGCCTGTCTATAGTAGCTGTATCCTAAACCTTCAAACCTGCAGCGCTTGCCTGGCACTGGTTTGTTCTGCAGCGTAAAAGGCAGCATCCTGTGGTTCCCTGCTGCTGTCGATGGCTTGTTCACATGAGTAGCTCTCCAGGAAGGATTGCCACCTAACCTCGCTGCAGCTACAGCCCAGGGGATTTGGCTGAGCATTTGTTGCATCCAGTTGTTTGTGTTGATAATTGTGGGTAATTTGCTGTCTCAGAATAATGAAGAAATACCTGCCCTGGTTTGACTGTCAGGCTATTTATGCTCAAATATCCTCCACAGTGACCAGTATTTGAAGGGAAAAGGTGGGAGAAAGATGCATTTTGTGCTTAAGCACTGTGTGCCTTCACTGGGAAGAGAAGGGAAAACACAATCACAGCATCCAGCCGTGTGCGTTTTACCTGCCAGAGCTAATTGTCAAGGACGAAATGGGTTTCTGCTTTGGGGAAGGTTATGAAAGAGGACTGCAGTGAGCAGGGTTTGCTAGACTGTGCCTGCCCAAAGTCACTACCAGTTCACAGTCCCCCTCAGGTAAGTCTGAGACCACAACGAGGGGCACCGCATTCCAGGCCTCAGGAATAGGGGTGTCTTCGGGGGTGCATCTCCTCGCTGTGAGCTCAGCGCTGCCAACAGGAGCTTTTCCACGTGACGGCTCCTCGTAAGCTCAGCTTTGCTCCCAGGGACTTGCTGCCCCGTGGTGCCTGGGGGGAACCTGCCCCTCGGAGCAGGGAAGCTCCCTGCTGGATGCCGTTTCTCGCAGGCAGAGGGTTTTTCTCGGCGTTCGAGGCGTAGCTGGAGAGCGTCAGCCCAGCCCTCCCGCAGCAGCAAGGCGGCCGCCGCCGTCCCCGCTGGCTGGTGACAGGACCCTTTGGAGAGGGCTCCTTGCACCCCTCCTGCCTCTCTCTGCTCGTGTGCGCCTCTCCTCGCCGCCCTCCCGCCCCTGTCCCGTGTCCCCACCGTGTCCCGCCACCGTCCCCGGCTGCTGCGGGGGAAGCGGCAGCTCCGCTGCCCTCGGCGCCGAGGCCGGAGCGAGCGCCGCAGGCTAATGGCAGCTCTCTCTTCATTAGCTGGGGAGAACGCGGCTCTTTGGCAGAGCAGCCTGCTTCTCTGAGCTCAGGAAGACCATTTTTCCTTTTATCTATAATTTAGTGGAGTGTCAAGCCACAGAAGTTTCCACAATAATAAGCAGTGGAGGAAATTTATTTGCTGCGAAGGCAGGTTTTATTCCAGGGCTGTAGCTTTTTTAGGCCGCCTCAGGAGAGGCATTGGTTGCTCATGCACCTTCCCCTCCAGGGAATCTGTTGGCTCTTCTCCCCAAGACCTGTTCTGCTCCGGTTACTGTTCCACACAGCAGCTTTCCAGACACCCTGCATGGACCTGTGTGGCCAAGGGAGCACTTGGAGCAAGGAAGCTGTAGCAAAGTGGGAGTATTCACACACTTGAGAAGGTCAAGGGGTGAAAAAAGGAGTCACGAGATCCCCACCTCTCATCTTGTCTTGTTTGTGTATCTCTTCTGTATGGGTTTCTCAGAAGAGTCTCTGCTGAGGAAAAGCAGATTTCCAGGGCTATGTGTAGCCCAACTTGTGAAGTTGCCAATGGAAACTGGAGATAGCAAGTGGGTCTGTGTCATGGAGGGAAGGAGCAGGGCTCCTTCCTGAACTGCAGGAAGGTCAGGAGCGCAGGGCTGAGTGATGAGAAGGAAGGGGTGGGATGCAGCTGCAAGAGGGATGGGACCTTGTCTGGAGAGGGAAATTTGCAAGGAAGGAGTGGAGCAAGAAGAAATCATTAGGCAAGAGAACTGAAATGGAGAAGGTAGATGAGTTAGAAAAGGTGTTAGGGAGAGTGGATACGGAGAGGAGAGGGAGACAGCCTAAGGTAGGGGAGAAGTGTGTGTTTAAGAAAAAATGGGGCTGCTAGCAAATGCTTGGGAGCTCTATCTCTAAGCTAACCAGTACCTGCATCTTCTTCTTCGGTGTGGCTTTGGAGGTAATTATTTTTCCTGGATGAGTTTTGTGATCCTGATGATATTAATTATTCTTAAAGGTCAACAGCACTCACTTGAGTCCCCTTCTGTTCTATCATGTAATCAGTTAATTAATTGGAAACCATTTAGCAGCGTCTGCTGAGAGCTTCGCCTGCCTTACGCCTTGTTCTGCCCATGCAGCACACGCACACATAGACCCCCGCTCTTCTTCGGAGCCTCTGCAGAGCCTCTGCTTCCAGCCTGGCCGCTGGCATTCCCGGGATGCCACCTGAGACCTGGCTGTTACCTGTCTCCTTACCCGGCGAGAGAAGTGCTAGGGGCTCTTCAGGGCTCATCAGTTTCTGGGAACTGAATGTTGAGGGAAGATGGACTTTTTTTTTTTTTTTTAATACAAAAGTGAGGGCCGGTAGGTCTGTAACAACTGAGAGAGCAGAGACCTAGTTCAAGAGAGAGGGGAGGAAGGACCCTGTCCCAGAGGCTCTGTGCTCAGTGAATGGCAGATCAGGCTCTTGGGGCAGTTTGACAAGGTCAACAGTCAACCTGGGCTTCTCCCCAGCACCTCTCTGTGCTCCTGGGTTGGCCTGTAGTGGATGGCTGCTGAGATGGGGCTACCTGAGCTGCTGACCTTGCTATATGAGTTTCCTCATGGAGGGAAAGTGGAGGAGCTTTGAGGAGCACGTCCTTGGGCTCTGGTGTCACCATGTGCCCTGAGATGCTGGAAAACGCCCTCTGGGCACTGTTCCCTGTTCCAGACAGTCTCCTTGTGCTTCTGCTGCCTTCTGTGTGGCAGAGCTCTCCTCTGTCACGTGGTGGTATGGTTTGCTCTAGACCTGCTGGAAGCCTGTGAGTGGGAGGCATTCCCCAGTCATTTTCTGTTCCTATCTCAAAGAAACATGCAATTTGAAACAAGCAGGCACGATAAATCCAGCCCCTCGCTGGAGCTGTCAGCTGGCACCCCTTGTTCTCAATCAGCACAAATCTCCAGTATTATTTCTGTGCATTGAAGCAGGAAAGAGCCCAGTGTACAGTTGTATTCCAAGCTCGATGCATCTAAAACTACCACAGTTTGGGTCTGGGAGAGAGGAGATGAGGTGGATGCAGAGCAGCCATGGGGATGCCTGGGTGGCAAGAGGGAAGCCCTGGAGAAGGGTTTCTGCCCGTTTCAAACACATTTTCCTTTCCTGGAGCAGGCAACTGGCATGTTTCATGAATGCTGTTGGACTCTGCCTTGCAGAAAAGCTGGAAGGCAGAGGAGAAGCAACTGCAGGGTTGACCAAGCGTTTAACCTTTCCACAGGACCTCTGAGAGCCCAGATGTCCTGGGAGAAGAGCAGCATAAAGAGCGTGCAGCAGGAGAGAAGTGTAAGCTAGAGGGCTGGATTCCTGCAATGAAAGCACAGGGACATCATTATTCACATCTGGTGGCTGGTTCCCATGTGTAACGGGCTGAACCCAAACTGTGAGCAGTCAGGGGCTCTGGAGTGTCATCTTGCCTCCAAATAAATCTTGGTGCAGCTGGGAGGTGCCTTGGAGCCAGTTTGGAGGGTGTGAGAACATCACAGGGTTGGAGATGGCCTTTGATGTGGCCTTCGGCGTGTTTTGGGATGTGCTGGGACAGAAGCGGGAGCAGCAGCTCTCTTGTCCCGGCCTGCCGCGTGGGCAGGCGTGTGGCAGATGTGCCACCGTGTCTCGTGCTGCCAGCCGCGCGCCTCCCTCCTCTGCCTTGTGTGCGACTGCCTGTTGTTTTTCAGGCTATTGTTTAAAGAACAATGAGGAAGCCCATTCCTCCCCCCTCCTCCGATCCTGTTTCAGGATCCAAATCTTGATTTATGCATCCCAAATACTGAAGGAGTGTGCCTGTTGTGCCCTGTTTCTCCCTTCTGGTGTTGCAATTCCAGGGCTGTATGTTTTGAAAAGTCTCTTCTCGTGTCTGGTGATGGTCTCCTGCTCTCCTCTGGCACAGAGGCCTGAGACCTACCCCTAAGTTTGTGAAATTATTGCAAATTCTGACTCTAGCACTGGAACAAGGACTAACTTCAGGAGAATGAGGTAATGTGATGGCATTTGCCGTGTGGTTGCTTTTGGATGTCTTTTAAAAAGCTCAAGGCAGCGTACTGTGCTCGGGGACGTGATAGCAGAGTTTGCTACGTTGTCCAAAGTCACAAAGGAGGATTTGAACCTTGGCAGCTCTTAGTCAGCTGTGTCAGAGTAGTAAAGACCAGGGTGTTCCTAAAGGGCTCCCTGAGGAGCGGAATTGGCTGTAGGTGACGCAGGACCATGTCTGGGAGAAGCTCCTGTCGCTGCACCCTTACATCCCAGCAGCATGTGCTCGGTGCTGTCTCTGCGCTGTGGACACGGGCGAGGGAATTGCTGGCAGCTACAGGCCCTCGGTCTTATCGCTTTAGCACCAAGTCTCCTCTTAACTCCAACGCTTTCCGTGTGCGTGAGGCCTGGGCGTTTGGCATTGCCCAGTCTTTTTCAGGCTCTATCAGAAATGCGGCCTGCTGGGGTTTGCTGTCGGAGGCTTCAGCTGAGTCTAATATTTGCAGAGCCTGCTCTGTGGTGGGGTCTGTATTTCCACAGCTCCCGGGACTCGCCGGGACAGTTGCAGCACATTCATTAAGGGAGGCCAGTCTATCTTTTTTCCCTTAATGATCAAAGCTTTCACCAGACGGGACGCGGAGGGAGGGCGCGTGGCGGGCAGGGCGCCGCTTTGCGAGCCGCCGCGATCCTGCTGCGGAGCGGGGCCGGCGCCGCGGGAGCCGGGGCTCGTTGGAGCTGAGGCCCTGGCATGTGGGTGCCGGGGCAGGTGCTGCGTTTCTGGAAGTCAGTCCCGAGTTGGAGGAGCCTGACTTGAGCCCCCTACGTGCCGCAGTGATTTTGCTGTGTGTTGGAAAGCGAGCGCTGTTCTCTGGTTCATGGTTCCCACAACAGCACGTGTCTCCTGAACGCCCCCGTCACAGCGGGTTATGGGACAGCAGGTGGATGTCGCCTTGGAACTGGGCACAAAAATGGGAAGCGGGCCCCGGAGAAAACCGCAGTCTGTGAGATGTCCTGCCCGTGTCTGAACGGAACGGCCTGGGGAGGCAGGGACCCTGCAGGACGTCGCGCGGTGTCCCTGGCGTGTCCTGCACGGGAGCACAGCAGAGGGTGCATCTTGCCCCGCATCTGCACCAGGCAGTGCTTGTGCTCCTCGCCTCCCCCAGCTGCTCCGTGTGGTTAATCCTCCTCATCGGGTTTTTTTTTCAGAGTAGCACCGTGTTATTAAAATGTGTGAAAAACGTCTCCCGTGCAGAAGTAAATGTGCCAGGTTGGAAACAAGGGCAAGTGGAGAAAGGAGAGCTGTGAGGAGGAGGGACGGGCGCACGGAGCCCCTCCCCAGCAGCAGAGTTTCTGTGTCAGGTTGGACTGAACCGCATTATATAGTTTACAGTTTAATTACAGGGCTTCTTGCTTGTTGGTGTCATTAATGAGGCATCTGACTTAAAGTCAATTTTATTAAACTAAATTAGTAGCGAAAACTCTTCTTGGAAGCTGGTTAATTGAGGAAAAAGATTTTTCTTTTCCACAGTTGTTCAGGGCGGTGCAGATCCAGGCTGTTTTATCCCCCTCTAATACACACATGCACCCCCCTGCCATTCTACCCCTTCTTGTGCAGGAGGCAGAAGTCTTTTTCAATGCACCGTTTTAGCCCATATATCCCTCAAGATCACTTTATACTTCTCTTGCCTTTCTGTGGGGAGGTTTTGGAGGTGCTCAGGATATGTATGAGCCTGTGTGGAAAGGCAGTCACCTCCGAGAGGATGCGCGAGCTGTCTGAGTGCACAACGGCACCACGGGACAGGAGCATCTCCCCTCCTGACCCGCAAAGGGTGGCTGGATGGAGGCAGACGCAGTACGTGGGGTTGTGCTGCCCTTCAGTTACACCAGCCCAGGGTTGTGTGCGGAGCTGCTCGTGGGGAGAGGTGGTTGCCCGCCAGGTTGAGCTCCTGAAGAGCAGGAGGTTCAGCAGCACCATCACCGAGCGCGGTGCGAGGGCAGCAAGGCGGCTGTGGCAGGGACACGAGAGCTCATGGGCTTTGCTGGCTGCCTGCAATGTGCTCTGCCTTGCCCAGCCCTTCCTTGGAAACCTTCTCCAGAGGGAAGAGGACCCTGCACCTTTTACTAAACATTTCCTCTCTTTACGTGGAAAATAGTCTTGGGCGTGATGGTGAATGTGTCGCATGGCAAAGCAGCAGTTCAAACGTGCTATAAAAGTGCCAACAGCCACTGTCCTGAGGAGGCCAGAGCCGTGTTTGCAGCCCTGGAGGGAGCTCGGAGCGGGTCTCAGCTCCGTGTGCTCTGCCGTGTTGTGTTGCAGGTGGAGCTGGTGCACAGCCTGTTGGAAAGGTTGGCTGGCATGCTCTGCTTCAAGACTGTTTTTGCTTTCCTACCACTGCCAAATTTTAATCACTCAAGTTGAAGTTTTCTATGTTGGGTGCCTGCTCCTGGCAGAGTTTATTGTTTTTATTATTTCTTTTTTTAATTTCAAACAAAATCTGTTCAGATGGGAGGGAAAAGAATGGGCTGTTCTGTGATTCTGCTCAAGTTAAAAAAAAAAAAAAAAATGGCAAAGCTTCTTCCATGAAGCACCTGCATCCTCATGTTTTGGAGCTAGGCAATCACCAAAGGGCAGCTTTTACGTGAAAGATTTGTTTTTGCCATCCCCATGAAACTCTGCCAAAGCTCAGCTCCATTAAAAATCTCATTTGTTAATGCTCAGAGATGTCTGTGGTGTTTGCAGGTGAATTGCCTGAACGCGTCATCATCATGTTCTAGCCTTGCTGTGGTCCCTGTCCCTGCTCCTCAGGGGATTTTCCCTTGCCTAGTCAACCCCAGGAAGAACAGCCCTAGATCCAGTTGGATGAAGGGTTTGCAGGAGAATAAGAAGAAATGTTTTGGAAAGACTCTTTGGGAGCAGATGGGGGGATGCATGGAAGCTTTAGTTGGCACTGCCATGGGAGGGCATAAAGGCTGGAAACACCGCAGGGAATTGGGATAGGAGTTGCTCAAGTGATAGAGGTTGGTTTTGTGGCAATTTTGCACAATTGCAGCAGGGACTGAGGGGAATATGTGGAGGGAATTGACTTTCTGTTCTCCCCATTCGCTCTTTATAAAACATTGGGAAGCTCCATGTGCGCAGCGGGAAGCTTGAGCACGTTAGCCAGAGGTTAGAAATGAGGTTAGGGCATGTACTGTGATATTGCCTCTAATTACATAATCAATCCCATGTTGTTTTCTCAGGAAACCTGCCCCGGGATGCAGGGATGGGGAGGTGCATGTGCATCACCCTATGTGCAGTGCACGGGTGGCTCTTCAGGAGAGAGATCAGTGCTGCACAACAAGGTTTCTTTCCATAGGGGCTCTGTATTTTGGTGTCAGCTAGTGCACTTTTTGTGCGACTAACCTTAGTCCTGGCATTTCTGACCTTTGGAGTGTTTGGCTTTGTAACTAAATTATGTATTTTTAATGTGTATTTATGTGTGTAGCCCCTTTCTTTCCCCTTGCTGAGGTCAGGGGCCTTTTACAAAGACCTTAGTGACATTTTAAAGCATCCTGTCTACCCGCTCGCAGTGACAAATGCATTTCTCCCTGTATGACTTGTGGCTGATCTCCTGAAACGGGAGCTGTTAATACGTGTCCTTCCTGACAAGTCCTGCAGATGCTAACGGCTGTATTGGATGGTGCCTCTTCCTCCTCAGAGAACCCCCTGCCAGATGCGTGCCAGTGAAGATACTTCTCTTTGCTGGAGGCTTGGCATGATTTGGGTTGTTGGGGGGAGGAGGGAGGCAGGAGCTGATTTCCAGGGACTGACGGAGGCAAAAAGTGGAGCACATCTGCCTGGCAAAGCTGTTTGCAACAGTGAGGATGTTTCCTCTCTCCATCTCTCGGTGCCCTAAATTGTAATAACATGATCATGCTATTTTTGATTCCCTTATTTGCGTGGAAAGCCTGTTGTTTTTTTCTCTTCTCTTTCAGAATCCAATTTTCTCTTGACATTTCTGCCTAATGTAGCAAAACATGACCTTTGAGAAAGGACATTCCAGCAAGATTCACTCCCTCCTCTGCATCTCTGCCTCTCTCCCACATCTTGCTGTCTCTCATGCATCCCCATTTTCACTTCCTTCTTCGTTCTTTGCTGGGGGAGGGAATTTGCTGTCTAGTCTTTCTGTAGCAGCGACCTGTTCCTTCCCCTCCTACTTTTCATCTGTCTTTGCAAAGCGCCCAGGTGCCTGGGGTGGATCAGGGGGGAGGTGTGCAATCTCCCCCTTTCCCTTAGTTTCATGAGCTGTTACTGCTAAACTTTGTGGGAGGCTGGTAGCAATTTGTCTAGAGCCTTGGGAGTGGTGGGATCTTAGTCCTGTGAGAGCAGGTCCCTGGGGTTTGCGGTGGTTTGTGCAACGGGATGGTCTGGCGCGAGGCAGCGTAACGGCGCGGTGCCGGCCCTGCCGGCCGTTCTGCTTGTGCTGGAGTCAGGGAGAGCCCGTGGGGGTTTGCTTGGGAGCTGCAGGTTGGTGTGGAGGCTTGGCTGCCTTGGTGATGGCAGCTGGGTGGCTTCTCCCCTTCCAATCCCTCTGCAAATCGGAGTTTGAGCGGCGCAAAGTTGTCCCAAGTTATTTTTCCCATGTGTGTTGCTGGGTAGTGTGTCCCCTGCAAGCCCTGAATTGGGAAGTGAGACGGGGGCCCGCGGGTGCTGGCCTGGCAGGGCTCAGAGGACGGTGCTGAGACGTTGCTGTTGCAGGTCAGCTCTTCCCTGCCCTCCTGGGAGGGGGTTGTCTGGCCCTGTGAAGCAGGGCAAGTTTGGAAGCGATGTCCTCTCCCCACCAGCCTGACAGCTTCTGCCTTCGCTGCTTACTGCCCTTTAATGCAGGGCAAGCCAGCAAATGAATCTTGCAGGCCAAATTCTCACTCCTCCAACGGCACCAGTGGGTTCTGAGACTTGCTGCCTTGCTTTGATCCCGTTTCTCCAAATTGAGCGGAGATCCCAGGCCGAGCCCCTTTGTCCCATGTCTCTCCTTACAGCAGCCGCTGGTTTAACGAAAGGCCGGGCCTCTCGTTGGTACCTCTGGTGCTTCCCTGCCCTTGGAGCGAGCGGGGCTGCAGCTCGGAGGGTCCCTGCAGCCAGGGCACACGTGTGTGATGAGCTGTGGGGCCTGTGGACACGCATGGGCCTGGCTACCTGGGGGCAGAACAACTGGTGGGGACAGGGCTAGATGCAGGGAAGGACAGCAGGGCATCGCTTCAAACCACTTCCCGTGCTTTCTGTAGCTCTGAATGCCAGCAAGAGGATGGGATGACTTTGGATTTCTGCAAAATTTTGTGATCGTACATCTCCGTAGGTGGGGTGGCAGCCCTTGGATTAGGGCTAGTTTCTGTAATCTGGGTTTTGGAGTAAGGAAAAACAAATTAATGCTGTCAGCAGCTGATCAGCAAAGACTGCATCTCTGAGGAAGGACAGGTCCTGGATGACCCGCTTGTGCTGAGCTTGTTCACTTCAGGGCTAGCTGGGGAGTTTGACAGAGACCCTTGAGTGGTTTCTTCCATGTCCAAAAGCCCCACAACAAATTTCCACCCGCTCTGGTCCTTCTCAACTCCTTAATTCTTCCTGTCCCACCAGCAAGAGCCAGAGGAGTGTCTGCACCTCCCCACGCTCCCCAGCACTGTCGCTTTGGCAGCCTGGATTGTCACAACAAGATTTTGGTGCCAGTAGGTTGTCTCGTGGGGTGTGAAACGTGTGGTGAGGGGAGGGTGGTGTCAGCAACCGGCCCCTGGCCGTGGGGAGGAAGAGTGTGGGAGCTCCTTTCTGGGCCATGGGGACACAGAGTGTGGGAGCTCCTTTCTGGGCCATGGGGAGACAGAGTGTGGGAGCTCCTTTCTGGGCCATGGGGACACAGAGTGTGGGAGCTCCTTTCTGGGCCATGGGGACACAGAGTGTGGGAGCTCCTTTCTGGGCCATGGGACACAGAGTGTGGGAGCTCCTTTCTGAGCCATGGGGACACAGAGTGTGGGAGCTCCTTTCTGGCATTGGCTGAGGGGTCTGCTGGAGGGCCAGACTGGCAGAAAGCCTCTTCCAGAGAGGAGGTTGTCACTGTCCCCTCGCGCTGTTAGGAACACAGGGCTCTGCTCTTATTCTTTTTAGTCAGTCCACCCCAAACACATTTCTTCTTTTGCTTTAAAGGCTGCATTTGGTTTTGCTCTTGTTTTATCCTCTTTTGGCTTTTAGCTGAAGAGATGTCTTCTGGATATTCCCTAGGTAGTTAATATTTGTGTTTTTGCAAGTTTGGGCAGATACAGAAAGGGGTATGAAGCTGTTAGTTGCTGTAATAGTGGTACCTTCTGGTACAAATATTAAAGAGCTGTAATGGGATGCAGCTAATGTACAAATTCTCCGTTGTTTAAGAATCTTTCCAAGCTAATGATAATATCTTGGATAATTATGGTTCTGTCATTTTTAACCTGGGTGTTAATATTTTTAACATGAATTTTGTTTGTACTTAGTATTTTTTTCATGTTTGGAAAATGAAATTAGGCTTGTTCTTTCTGCTTACGGTTGGTTGAGCTCCTGATTCTTGGACACAAGTGACAAGAGTTTTTTAACATTGTAGCAGAATATAAACCATTTCCCACTAGGAAACAAATAAAATGATAAATTTCTGTTTTGGCTGAGATTCATTAAAATCTCTCTTTATGAAACTTAAGGCTGGGTCCTAGACTGGTTGACTGTTTCCCTACGGAAGAAATGATGAGCTCTGTGGACCCCGTAGGGCCAGATGCAGAAGGAATTATTTACCATGATTTCTTTTTCTTGTTAATTTTCAGAGACCTCTCCGGTAACCGGCTCACCACACTGTCATGGCAACTCTTCCAGACACTGAGACTCTTTGAACTGTAAGTTCCATCTTGAGGTATCTCCTGGGAGAGGAGGGGAGGCTGAACCAAGTAGGAGGTTAAATGGTTTCTCAAAAGAACCTATTTTGGGACCTATGAATAATTATCTAAAACTCAGGTAGGCAACAGCATCCTTGGAAGGGTTTCCAGGGTCTTGAAGCAGCAGAGTGGAACTGCTTTTCTTTGAAATCCATGGCATCTGGATAATTAATGTCAGGATGATGAACAAGCTGTGTGTGGGGTGGTAACTGGTTGACTAACTCTGGGAACACATTAGTAATACTTACTAGGTCACGTTTTGAGTGAAACTCTTCCAAGACTTGATCCTCACCTACTGTTCATCTGTGGGCTATGGCTGGTTATATCCCTTTAGCTCATGACACTTTTTATGTGGCACTCCTTCTTTTATGTGAATGACTCCCTCGATCTTTAGCAATTGAGGTGCTTCCAGATGCGGTGTGGGAGGTTAGATAGGATTCCTTCTGGGCAGCAGTGGCCTTCAACCTACTGAATTATTGATAAAGCATTCAGTGTTGTGCTCGAAGAATAAGTGGACATGAAATCAATGGAATGTTGCCCTGGTGACCTGTTTTGTTGAATTTTAGAAATAGTTTCTTGGTGGGTATAAAAAAAATATATATGTAGGATTTTTCCCAGAGGATTCTGGGAAACTCCATTCATCCTCGCTGATGATCAATAGAACTGTGAGCCAGAAGTGACTTATGAAAGAATAAAGACAGTCTTTCAAGTGGGAGTAAGTGTGTTATCACCGGTGTTACTCCAGTGTATTTTATTTCTGTCAAGTTGTTAAATGAAAAATACTAATAGTGATATTAGAAAATACAGAAACACCCTTCTGGTGGGGAATCCGGTGAACAAAGTTAAAAATGCTGAATTTGGAGTTTGTCTCCTCACTGATTACAGCTCTAAATATTTTTAAAGCCTGGCTCAGGTTTCAAGTTTAATAGCATGAGTCATTTGTATTCTTAGACCTTTACTTATTGCGCAGTCTGGCAAAACTCAGATTAATGGTTGTTAGACCCAAGAGACATTCAAGAGTGGAAGAGCAAATGAGGGCTGCAATCCTGCACTACAGGCACTGGCAAGGATGTTTGGAGTTAGGGTCTGGGATAACAGCATCCTGCAGATCAGCATGGGTACTTCCAGCTTGGCTCTGTTCTTAGGTGGGTTTCACTTAGTTATATGTCATTTCTTCAGGCGTTTCCTAGGTCTGTCAATCCAAGTAAGGCTGAAAAGACCAATACCTTTCACTAATGGAATGAGATACTGTTTTGGGGGCAACAGAGTGTGCTCTGTCTGCAGCAGATACAGAGTACAGATCAAGACTCATCTGTTGTCGTGCTGTAGGGATGCTCAGAGGGATGCTCGTCGTCTTGAGCTGGCCTAATTCTGCATCAGCAGAGTTGCTTGGAGCCAGTGCTCTGCATGCTGGCAAACGGAAATGATCCGAATCATTTGGCTCCTGTTGGATCTGCGCTCAAAGTGGTTTTCTCAGCTGTAACAAGGCCTGATTGATGAGAGAAGTAATGTGGATAAAATGCTGCAGATCACAGGGCTGGTTAATAGGAAGAGATGGTAGGAGGTGGGAAAGCAGCGCCGTGGTTGTGAAGTGCCGTGTCAGCGGCTTCCCGCCGAAAGGCCTGGCAGAATCCACAGCAAGGGGGGCAGAGCTGCGGCCCGGCCGTGCCCAGCCGGCCCGCTCGGTGCCCTCCATGTGCTCTTGCCACCGTGTGACAGCACGAGCTCGAGTGGCCAGCCCAGAGCTACGGAGGAGCTTGGGGCTCCATGAACACCTGCTGGGTCTGGCTTGCTTTGGCTGCACTGAAGTACAAAACTAAGAACCCAGTGAAATTATTCCTTTTTTTTTCTTTTTTTCTTTGATGAATTGCTTTGTCACTGATGTTTCTTGTCAAATATTCTGTGCTGCTTTTCATTGAGGACCCTCCACCCAGGTTAACATAGATCAGACAGATGGAGATAGCAGAATGACATCGGAATGCTATTCCCAGAAGCGTGAAAGGAGGAGGGGGATATTTTAGTTGATGCTCATTAGGAAGTCAGTGTTAATTGGGAAAAGGGATATGCTTGCAGTTTTTCCCAGGGGTAAGACCATGAAAACAATTTTGCAGAACTTTGCATACCTTCAAGAAAAGGCGATGTGGATATGTAGCCTGAGCTATAGGTTCTGAATATTCATTCACATAATGGGATTTGGAGATTAAGAATAAAGAATAAAGGAAAGAAAGATCTGTTATGGAATGTTCATAGCCCTGAGGACTAGAAGCTCTGTACTTGTTGATGAGCAAAAGTAAATCTGCAAGATGGGGAGAAATTAGTAATAGGTAGAAGTGGAGAATTTAGAGTGTATGGTTTTCTTTTTATTTCCTTTAAGTGGTTAAGTAGATGGTTAAGTAAAAAACAGTTCTGTCGCATACTGAGCTCTAAAGAGTCTCCAGGATTTGGGAGGGGATCAGAATACATGGCCTACAAAGTAAGTGTGAAACACCGGTGAGATCTAGAAAGGAAGTCATGGATTGGTATCAAGTAGGAGCTTGAAGCTAAATCTCACCAAGCAAAAATGAGATGATCAGGAGAGACGGAGGCCGAGATAGCAAGCTCGGGATGCAGGTTGAGCAGCAGGTCCTGGGAGGCCGTGGGGAGGCCAGAAGGTGACCCCAGGGTTTGTCCCCTTCTAGAGGGCTGTGTTGGGGTGGGGGGTCAGTGGGGACGAGTGGGACCTTCTGCTGGCAGCGTGGGGTTTCTCCAAGGGCGCAGGCGCTCGTGGTGAACCAAGGGACAGCGTGTGAAAGGGCACCCAGCTGGGGCGACCCAGAGCCTCAGCGCAGCCAGGCAAACGCAGGCGGCTCTGCCCTCCCCGGGGATCCAGAGGGAGGAGTGTCGGCCGAGGCAGGAACACGAGCGGCAGGGAGGCAGCTCCGAGCAGCGGAGCACGCGGTGAAGGAGGCGGCGGGGAGATCATCTCCTGCAGGGTGTTGGGAGAGAGGAACTACAACTGGTGTGAAATGGAGAATGCCAGGGAACATAACACCTGACAAAGCCACTCAGAGTGAACATGGAGCAGAACAGAGTCAAAGAATAATATGGAGATTGTTGCCAGGCTGTGAGAGCAGGCTGGTGCATGGGAATCTGGGGCTTAGAACAGCTGCCTGTTCAAAGTTGCATTCGAGGCATCTTAAGCCAGGAGAGAAGATAATTTCTTTAAGGCAGAGATTCTTGTTGAACAGAGCTGAGCTTTTTCCCTGCTGACTCACTGAAGAAAGGATGGCAAAAATGAGGCACGCTTCCAAAAAAAATTATCTCTTTTTCCTCCTGGCCATAAGCAAGGCTTGGAATGGTTTCCAGCATCTCAGCCCTAATTCCCGTGGCACGGGCTGACCTTGACAGGCAGGACTGAAGCTAATGCGTGGACACTTCTCGTAAGTCTGAAGCTAAGTGTGCACAGGGAAGCCTCTGACACGTACAACAGCTCGTAAACCTTGGGCTTGCAGCCTCTCTTATCCAGACAGCTGTTTTCCTCTGTCATGTCCTTGGCTTCCTTTGTCATGTCCTCAGAGGGCTTAGGGCTGACACTTCAAGAAATTCCTTCCCCCAAAGCCTTAAGACTCTGGATGCAATTACATCTTCAGTTGTGTAAAACCTCGTAGTTCCAAACATCCTGCAGCACACATCCTCAGTGTGTCTAACACAAGCGGTCGCTGCCAGTTTGCCCTGCAGTGGGTTTCTGCAGTGCTACAGCAAGAGGCTTTGAGGGGCAGGGCAGAGCAGCATCTCTGTTAACATTAAGAGCACAAGTTAACATCACACGTACCTCTAGCTTAAATAACTCACTGCTGCCAGCAGTCACACTAATAGAGCTGCAGCAAAGCAGAGACGCTTGTGTAGTCTGTGCAGAGCTAACTCGGTCTTCAGAAACCTCGCACTGCTCTGAGCTCTTCCTTTCCTGCCCCATCCCTTCTGGCAGGGGTTTGGAAATGGTGATTCTAGCTGGGTTCCCCAGAGAGGTCCTGGCATGTAAATGAAAAATGAAAATAGATTTAGTTTTCTCTGCACTGGGCCCTCTTTTCCTGAAGGTAAGTAAGATGGTCTGAGTCCCCAGGTAGGGGGATGGTTTGGTTTCAAGTGTGCCAAGCTCAGGGGTGGTTCTGTGTGAGCTGACACACACAGAAGCGTGGCAGAGATTTCCACTCCTCTCCTAGAGGTTTTGCTGCAGACAGGTCTGTTTTAGCTGATGGCTGGTAGGGATGAAGCACAGGACAGTGCATCTCATTTAGCTGCCTGCGCTGGAGAGAATCTGCCATGTGTGTGAAATGCCACTTGTCACAGCACCTTCTGGAACGCTGGTGACCTCCCTTTCCCATGTCGTTCTGCCGTGGTGGAGGCTCTTGGGAAGCTGGATGGGGTAGATGCAGCTTTGCGGGGAGCAGCAGAGCTGACCTGGGCCTGGGAGCTGCAGCACTGGCGTGTGGCACCGCGGTGGGTCCCGCAGCTGTGGCAGGGTGCCTTGACTCAGGCACTTGTGTTACTGCTGCTCCTTGCAGGACACCTCAGATGGCGGATGGATGTGTGGTTGGGGTGAGCAGGGAGCACACGGTCCCGTAACCTTGGTGGTATAAACTGAAAGGGTCCAGGGATCCTCTTCTGCTCTGCCATGGTGCTCCATGCTTCAGAGCTTTTTTTTAGGTCTTGCGTACCTCCAGATTTGTTCTGAGCCAGCATGAATTTGGGATGAGGTTATGCGCCATCCATATAGCACTTGTGAAGAACGCTTGGATTGACTTAGTCTCCAGATGGCCTGGGGTTTCAGCTCTGTCTCCCATCTTCTATGATAATGGTGCTGGCGATGACTGTCCCTGTTCCTCCCTCCGTCTCGAACACAAGCGGAGCTCCGGTGTCCACAGTGCGGCGCGGTTGGGCACAGAGGGTCCTGGTGTCTTTGCTTTGCCTCGGGTTGATGATTGGGCCCGGCCCACGTGCAGGTTCCGTCCCGTTTGCTGCTGCCTCCCTTGGTGCAGCAGCAGTTCTGCGTGCTCAGAAAGCCCCTGGCACACGTGCAGCTGCGGCGCTTGCTGTTTCTCACGGGCATTTTGTTCTGTTTTAATGAGGCTTTCAGGAAGGTGTGGGAGTGTGCGCGGCTCTGCGGTGGCTGTAGCCAAGCGGTGGTTTGGCAATATTTCCAGGTTAAGGCTGTGTGTGAAGAATGCCCTTTAGATTTACTTGTCCTTCCCAGGAGGAGCTGTGCTGAATGTGGGGAAGGATCCCCTTGCCTTAGATCTTGCTGCAGTGCTGGTATGGCTGTAGGCCTATAGCAGCCAAGTGAAGTTGTGTTCGAGGGTGCCGAGGAAGTGGATGTAGCTGAGAAAATTGGCTCCTTTTCTCAAACTCTTCCCGTACAGCTGCGTGACAAGGCAGGCAGCTCCAGCTTCTGTCCTCCTTGGCCCTTCCCATCTGACAGCTCTCACCATACCCGTGGTGTTTGGTTTTGATTTCCCCATTGACCCTTTGGTCTCCAAAAGCCTTATAAAAACTTTGACACAAATAAACCCATTTCTCTTGGCCTTCCACGCTCTGCTATTTAACAGCTGTTTTCTCCTGTGATGGAGGCTGTCTCTGCCACACATGGGGATGCCTCCTACCCAGAGAGTGGGCATTTGCCGAAGGGCACCTTGTATGTCCAGAGGTGCTTTCCCTCCTTGCAGAGAAGTTCATCTCAGTAAATTTATTTCAGCAAGCACATTTTTTTCAGGTAACAGGGACTCTGTATCCTTGGAAGGTGGTGGCCAGGTTGGGTGTGAGTGACAGTGGTTCAATTCCTGTGGTTTGCTCTCAGGAGAGCTGTGTCCTCTTTCACGTTGCGTGCGCAGCGCGCTGATTAGCGGAGCATAGGACCAGCCGCTGCTTTCAGCCTTTGTTAAATCCACAGGGAGAGAACAAACGCGTTGGAGTCTGCAGGAGGAAGGACAGGAAGGGCTCTGACTCGAAGTGATCCACGCGAGCCCGGAGGCTGAGGCTCCGGTGTGGAGGTCTGAGATGAGACAAGGGTGTTTTGGTGTCCTAGGCCAGGAGGAAGGCACAGGTGCAGAGCAGCATAGGTGTCACACTCATGCACCTCTCTGGAACGTCTGCTGGCAGGACAAGCTTCAAGCAAGGAGCAGGCTCTGTAACAGGTCAAGAATGTCCTTGGGAAGAGTGTGAAGGGAAAAATGGCGTGAGCATCTTCTACCCCTTACGCCTGCTGTGTCTTCCCAGTGCAAAACCAGTGCTACTGGTAGCACACAGCACGTCCAGCCTGCGACAGGAGTTAATTTGTGCAAAAACCCCTGTGGGGATCTCGATTAGAACAAGTTACATCCCTGCTGGTGGGGCAGGTCGTTGGTAAATCCTGCCCTGCAGCACGCTGCTCCTGTATTATTCATGGGCCCTCATGAATTAGCGATGGGCTGGGGACGCTGCCTTCTCTTGCTTGCAGAGCTGCCCTTGAGCGCTGTGGCAGGGCTCTCCCTGGCAGCCTCCCTTCGTGATGAGATTTGCCGTGGAGCAGGATTTCTTCCCCGACGTGCAGCTCCCGTTACCAGAGTCGCTCTTAGCAGGGCCCGTGGCTCGTGCCCACGTGCTGTCCCGCGCTCTGGGAACGTGTCCCCTGCTCCCGCGGAGGCCGGAGGGACCTCGGGTCCCAAGGAGAGCCGGCCTCCAGCTCCACGGCCACGTGAAGAGGGGTCCAAGCCTGCGTGACGTGCTAGCAACGCCGGCGCAGCGTGCAGGGAACGCCGTGCGGCTGCAATCCCAATGAACCGCTGGGTGGAATTCAGTGTTTTGGCCTTCAAGTCTCTTGTCTACACCTTATAATTGCCTCACAAAGTTGTGGCTCATTTCTAAAGGAAAGTAATAATGAAAAGCCATCTAGTGAAGTTTAACTTGGTGTTTGTTCCTAAAAAAGGTCACAGTTGACATCTTGTTCTATGAAGCGATTCAAAGTGACGTCATTAGTGTTCAGGTTTAATGTGCCCAGGCGCTAACAGAGGACCCCCCCCCTTCTCCTTTGGCAGTACTGTATGGAAAGAACAGCAGCTGCACGTGTTTGCAAGGTTATTTCCAAATCCTGTTAGTCGGTGAAATTAATTTTGTAAAAGGAAGCGTGAATTTTACAGTAACACATGGAATGGATCAGAGAAACAGCCTGTCCTTCTGTGGTGTGGAGGCCTAGGTGCTCTGGGAAGGAATTTTTTGACCTTTGCTCTTCTGCTTTGGGGTGACTGATTTTTGTTGTTGTGCTTTTTTTTTTTTTTGGCAATGAAAAGGGGAAATTCTGCTCTTCTGTGCTCTCCTGTGTTTTATCCATGCAAAACCTGTTAACTCTGTCCTCCCAGCTGTGCATTGGGTTCCCTTTCCTTATCAGACTCATTTCTGCAGAGATTTTTGTATCTCTGCAGAGAGCTGCAGGGCTTTAAAAATGTAAATGAAATGGTTAATAGGTTGGAAAATCAATAATAATAAACATTTCTGGTATATAAAACACAGGTAAGTGTATTTTAAATGGAGTACATTAAAGGCAGGGTTTTTTTTTCCCCATTTCTCCTGGCCAGGTCAGCAAGGTCTCAATGCAGGGCTGTGTGATTTGATTAAAATGCATGATACCCAGTGCATTAGCTTGTGTCCTAGATCAGCAGGAGGTTTGTGTTAATACAGTGTAAGGTGGAGCAGAGCTGCCAGCTCCACCGGGTGCTCAGGAGAGGCTGTGGCTCTGCTTTCCCCATCATGGTCTTGGTCCTGTGCAAGCACTGACATTGTAAAATGCGAAATATTTAATATTTTGGGGCAATGTAGTCCTGTCTGATTCCTTGCCAAGAAATGCATATTTTGATGCTTCCACTGGTTCAACCGTGGGACCTAGTCACAGATACGTGCTCTTTGTGGTGGCAGATGGGGCTTGAGTATCTGTGTGTGGAGCTCTGAGAGATGTGACAACCTTGTGCCTGTGTGTGTGTGGAAGAGGACGTGCGACCACGCGGGTGCGTAGCGACCATCTCTGGAATAGGAAAGGATTTGATGTGCCAGAAGACTCGGGAAGAGATTTCCTGTTAGCTCAAAGAGCTTCTCGTCCGCGTGGTTGCAGTCCTCCTGTCGCCTCCTTCCCCACACAGCCCCGTGGTGGAGATTCCTGCTGGGTCTCCACATCCCTGAGCTCCCCATCGCGCTGGCCTTGGCTCTGCCAAGTGGCCAATTGGCCACTCCAGCTGATGGTCCCTGGGCTGGAGAATCCTCCCATCGCTGTCTTCATGGTTTAGCAGCGTTTAAATTGCAGCTTCAGGCCTCTTTGTCTTGGTCCCGCTCCTGGCGAGCCGAGGAGATGGGCAGTGACCTGGGTGTCCTTCCCCACCCCACCGCCGCTTTTCACGTTCTCTCTGCCCGTAGGAGACTAGAGAAGAACCTTTTTAACTGCAGCTGCGACATCCGCTGGATCCAGCTGTGGCAGGAGAAGGGCGAGGCCACCCTGCAGTACCAGGAGCTGTACTGCATGACCATGGACGCGGCCATCATCCCCTTGCACGAGATGAACATCACGCAGTGCGGTAAGGCAAAGCCACGGGCGCTGCGGGAGCGTCGCCCTCTGCCTCCGGCCGAGCCTGGAGGAGCCTTCCCGGCACCGGCACCTCCGTCGTGGGGACGCCGGTGTCGCGGGACAGCGTCACGTTCCCGAGAACGCTGCGTAGTTTGCGGGTTAAAATAGTCTCTGGGTAAAAACAGAGCTGCTTTTGTTGATGCCTGGAGGTATGGGGTGATTTGGGGGATTTCTTCCACTGCAGTGCTATTGCATGACAAAGTGTGTGTGATCAGTCCGTTCCCTGACGAGAATGTGTTTCTTGGTGCTCTTCCTTCTGCCTAGCAAATCCTGGAAATGGCATATTGTTAAAGGGCATGGTCACCTTATCTCTTGTAATTACTCTTAGGAAATACATGTCTTTATTCGTTTGCTTTGTTTTATTTTTTTTCAGTCAAAAGCCACAGTCTGTAGGGAAGATGCAGACTATATATCTCTCTCTGCTTCCTGCTGATGTTTAAAAGAGTCCACTGGCCCCAGGAGCAGCAGGAGGCATATTCAAGAGTTATTCCTTGTCCTCTTCACCTTGTTCGCACATCAGCTGCTTGTTCAGTGTCAGTTTTTGCTCTGCTATTGCTGTTACTGGAAAGCATCCCTTGTAGAATATGGGAAGGACATGTACCATAAGCAGAACAATTAAACTGTCTGTGCACAAGCATCTGTCAAACGCACAGCCTGGGAAAAAGGAGGAAAAACACAGTAGCTTTTTTTTTTTTTTTTTTTTTTGATGATCTCCTTGGTTCTAGGAATGTTTTGTTTCTTATAGTAGGAGTAGACAAGCGGCATGCACGTTTTTCAAGTTCACAGTATCCCTTTATTAAGCTCTGGAAATTGGCCAAAGCATGCCTGCATTTGGATGAGCTAAAAAGATTTGAGAGACTGTTGTAATTTCCTCCACAAATGGGAAGAATAATCTTCAAAGATTAAAAAAAAAAAATCCTCAGGGATCAGGGAAGGGAGGAGAGGTGACTTCATCTAGGGTATTATTAGACTTGAGTGGACAGCAGGGTGCTGATCTGTGAACACAAACGTTCTGGTGTGTAGGGTGAGCATCTCCCCTGATTCTGTAGTCCCCTAGCAGAGAAAGGAGCTCCACTGATGTGCTTTCCTCCACGGGAGACCTTTTCTCTTTGAGCACTAAAATGACTTTACGGTTGTCCTAACAAGGCTCTGTGTGTCTCTGCCCTTAGTCCTGAGGGCTGGTGTGACTCGCTCTGGCCATGTTTGATGCCAGCTGGACGGGGGGAGACCCTCGGAGCTTGATGTGTTCTCTCCTGCCTGCCCCTGTGCTGATCCCATGGAGCTGCTGCCTCAGCAGAGCTCCTCTCGTGGCCTGGTCAACACACCAGGCATCTGACCCACCGTTGTCTTGCTGCCTCTTGGCATCAGTGAGATCCTCCCGGGCAAGGAAGCAGAAGCGAGAAAGCAGCAGACTGCTTTGAAATCAGTTCTGAACGTTCCAGTGAAACATTTCAGAGAAACGGGTTGCATTGTGACCTTGCTGCTGTCCGCACTAGTGCCATTCCTCATGTGACGTTGCTTCCCTCCTGCTGCCATGTCCCAGTGGCAACAAAAGGCTGGGTATCCCTGTTAACAGTGGGAAATATCCCCTGTGGGAGGGGACCAGCAGCCAATTCCCTCTTCCTCCTACCCTGACTGTCTTTAGTGAGCCCAGGAAGCCTCCCTCAAGGATTTTTTTTTTTTTTAAAGAGGTCTATTTGCCCTTCTCCTTGTGACCGACACAGTCTGTGGCACGTTGCAAGCATATCTGGCGCCTGTGGCAGCAAACACTGAAGAGGTGTAAATCAGGGTTGCTATAAATCAGTGAATCTCTCTGCCACCTCGGAGGAAGAGCAAGGGCATCTTTTAATAGGAGAGCTGCAGTTAATATGAGGACACATCCTTGGTCATCTTGTCTTGATTGTTATAAATTAGAGGGATGCTCTGCCCGCCCGTAGTCCTGGGTGCTCTGCGCTGTGTCCTCGGGGGTGGTGAAGGCTTTGGATCCTCTCCCAGCACACGAGGCTTTACCCTTCCCAGGTGACTGCCCTCGAGAGCAGCTTCAGTGCGATAGGAAGGGAAGGGTAGGGTGTTTGTGTGAGGAGGGAGAGGAGTCAGGACTGCCCAAAACGTTCTGGTTTGGGTGTGATTCAGCTAGGATGGCAGCAGGGTGTGTGATTTCCCCCTGGTCTCGGTGCTCCCATCTCCTTTCACAAGCAGGGCTTTACGGCTGTGTCCTGTTCCTTGCCTCAGGATGCTGGAGGCTGCTCTGCCATCACCTGAGGCCTCTTTGGGAAGCAGCTGGGCAGGATCCGTCTCTGCACACATGGACCTTATGGCTGGCTGAGCAAATGCCACTTCTCACCTCAGTGTCTTGGTGTCTGGCTCTCTTAGACCTCCCCGAGATCAGCGTGAGCCATGTGAACCTGACCGTGCGGGAAGGGGAGAACGCTGTGATCACCTGCAATGGCTCAGGCTCGCCGCTGCCCGACGTGGACTGGACCGTCGCAGACCTCCACTCCATTAACACTCACCAGGTAGGGCTTGAGGAGCTGTCGGGCAGCCTGCATCTGAACCAGATGTTCTGGATGTTCAGAAATGTTCTGCAGCCACTGTAGACTTGGGAGGTCTTTGTGCGCAGGACAACGAGGTTAGATAAATGCCGAAGAGTGCCATGGGAGAAAAGTGAATAAGTCATCGCATTTGATGGGTAATAGAAGCCATCCCCTAGCCAGATGAGAATCTGAGGGCTAACTGACGAGTATTGCAGGCAGAAAACCTTTTCCTTTCTATTGCAGAAAACTGCAGATGTGATAGTTCAATATTCCTCAACTGAATCTTAACTCTAACTCCTTTAATGAAACTACCTGATTAGAGGTGCTTGCAATAACTGCAGCTGAAACTTTCTACTAAGCAAGCTTTTCTAAAGACAAGCTATGTTTATCATTGCTTCAGTACTGTGACTCCCTCACACCCCTCTCCCCCAATATTCACTCTTCTAGATACAGTGCACTTACTTAGATGTGGAAACACCTTCATCACCCAAATCCTAATTGTCCCTGGATGCTAGAGACTCTTACATTTTATGTGGAGGCAGGAGACACTGATTTCTGCCTGTATATCTCTCTGGGATTTTTAGACGAACCTCAACTGGACCAATGTTCATGCCATCAATCTGACCTTGGTGAATGTCACCAGTGAGGACAACGGGTTCCTGCTCACCTGCATTGCTGAGAACGTGGTGGGCATGAGCAATGCCAGTGTGCTGCTCACTGTCTACTGTAAGTAGCGGTGGGGAGACCTTGACCATTAGAGGCTGGAGGGAGGGTTGCTTGAGGACAGTGTGGCAGCAGCAGGACATCTGCTACCTGTGATGTGCTCTTTTTCTGGATGAGAATTATGAGCTGACCACAGGTAGAGGCTGATCCTAGCACAGCTGTCCCTTTGAAGCTGTTATTTTGGCTTTCCTGATACTTCTATTATAGCAAAGATACACTGGGTGAGGAGCAGTGTCCTACACTGATGGTGGATATATCTGCACCCAACGTGTGGAAAATCACATTCACAGAGGCTAAAACTCTGTTTACAAACGTGTAGTTGTTCACCCTGATGATGTTTAAGAGGTTCAACGTCACCCTTGGTAAAGCCAGTGTAAGTTTTGCCTCCAATTTCAGAGATGCTTGTGCTCCTTCCAGGTTTGTTCCTACAAAGTTAAACAGCAAATGCCGTGTAAACACACACATGTCAAATTTCAACCATTCATTTCTAGCTGCAAGTACCTAAACTTTTGCTCTCCTTTCTAATATAACTTAACACAAACCTGACCTTAAGAAGCAGTTTACACAGCTTTGCTCTCTCAAGCAGCTAAGATTTACTGTATGTTGCTAGGTCTGTAACATTTGCCCTAAGTCTGTAGTTTGGAGATCTATCCACTCACCTAACCCTAGAGACACCAGTCTGGGTGAACCTGTGTTGCGTGTCTAGTGGTGTGCAGGAACTGTAGGATCCCAGGAAGGTAAGGCAGCCACAGAGAACTGGAAAGGGGAGAGGAGATGCTTTATTTCTTTCCCCTTCCTCCCAATAAATACAAGTGATGCATTGAAGAATGCAGATATTTGAAGTTCGCATCAGCTCAGTTAGCAGGCGGGTGTTTGCGCACTGCGTTTGAACGTGTTTTCCTTCACACTTTCAACAGTATCATGCCAATGCCTATTTTCACCCATGTAATCCTCTAAGCTGCTGATGGTTTTTGCTACCCCTGCTCTTGCTGCCCAGACCCGTCACTCAGGCTGCAATTTTACACTTAAAAGATCTGGGTTTTTGTGTGTAGGTGGATGTCTGTTTTGGTATCTCCCTTGCCAGGAAGATGTGAGTAAGCTGCCTTCAGATCTAGGCTTACAAGCGAAACTAAGTGGCTGGGATGCACCTTTATGGTTCTGGCTACCTGAACGTTGTTGAGAAAATCTTGCTCAGCTCCCACCAGCTCTGTACCTTATTCTTTCTTACCCACTTCACTGTCCAATTCTTTTTTTTTTTTTTTTTTTCTCTCCAAAAAAGGGGTGAATGTTGGTGGATCTTTGTTCCTTGTGGGTGCCCAGTAGGTTGTTTTTGCATTTGGGTACTGTGAGGAAAAGGATTTTTTTTTTTTTTTTTTTTTTTTTTTAGGAAAGACATAAATCTTTTTCTTTTGCTCCACAAGACTTTTTCTGTACTTTGTTAGCCTCAGGATTGGGACCTTAGTCTTGGATGCTGTAATTTGGGTTTCAAGAATGATGGTAGAGCAGCATTTGAATTTTTGGGATGTCTTGTGAGGGAAGACCATGCATGTGCATGAATTTTTAGGTGCAGTTTCAGCATTTTCTTTCTGCTCTTCTACTGTTCTCCCTTTAATTAAAATGTCCCTGGAGGATGTTCAGTGGTTGGAATATGCAGGCAATCAAGCCCCTCAAGGAGACACTGCTTTTGAAGGATTTTTGCTTGAATGGTTGAGTGCCAGTGGCTCAGTGTGCCTGGAGAGCCCTTGTAGGAACCTTGCACACATCTAACACGTAATGCAGGAGCGCTGCATCGTAGTGTCCTCTGTAATGTGAACATGCTGCCTTAGCGTGGCCTGGGCAACTCCAGCACTGTGCTGAACTCAGTAGTGCTGTTCGCAAGCCCAAAGGTGCTGACTGGTTCACATCATCTCTCTGTGGAGCAGTTCTTATGGCTCAGCACTCCTTCTTTGCAGACATCCACAGGAAAGGTAGAAGGGGCAAAGGATTTTGGAGATTACGCTCTCAATAGTCTTAATTTCTGTGGTGCACAGAGATGATGTGGGTGCTTGGGTGCTGTGACTCTGCCGTGTTTCTCTTTGCTAGATCCCCCTCGTATCCTAACCCTGGAGGAGCCGGTGCTACACCTGGAGCACTGCATTGCCTTTGCGGTGCACGGGAACCCAGCTCCCACCCTTCACTGGCTGCACAATGGCCAGGTCCTCCGGGAGACGGAGATCATTCACATGGAGTTCTACCAACAAGGGGAAGTGTCGGAGGGTTGTCTGCTCTTCAACAAACCCACTCACTACAACAATGGCAACTATACAATTGTGGCCACCAACCAGCTGGGCTCAGCCAACCAAACCATCAAAGGACACTTCCTTGAAAAGCCCTTTCCAGGTAGGATATTCTATTTATATCATTACAATTGCAAAACAGAGATGTTAATATGCTTCCACCGGTGATCCTTGTACGTATTCAAGGCCTTGAGCAACCTAATACAAGCCAGCCTTTCTTGAGCAGGAATTTGAAAGAGAGGCTCTCTAGATGTTATTTTTTCTAATAAGTAGGATTCTGCTATTAAAGTGGTGTCATAACAACTCTCTGACTCAGTGATCAGTACTGCACGAAAACACAGAAAGGTGGTGAAAAGAATCATCCACTGATATTTTTGAAATGCAGGCGTGAGGTGAGGTATAGTTTTATCCAAACTGACATCTGTTGGGACTCAAGAAGTGTTTTATGTAGCACTAGGTGAGGTATCAAGAGCAACTTCAGTGTTGTGGAGCTTTCAGCAGCTTTGCAAGATTGTGACCCTAAGTTCCAGGTTCTCTGGAAACCTGGCAGTGTAATGTTGTATTGAAAGCCTTGATGCTGATCAGCTGTGTATAATGGATTAACGTAGGTAGTGAGCTCTGAAAGCACTTTAACAGCAGGAAATTCTACTTTCAAGAGGAAGAATTTCATCTTGAGCTTTGGGCCAAATTTCACTGAGAAGGAAGAGACTCTCTGGTTTGCATTTTTTTTGTTGTTTTGTAATATATTCTGCAATATATTTTAAGACCTTTAGGGACTTCAGAGAGAAAGATGTAAGGTAGGTTGGTTATTTTAGATCTCTTCTGAGAACCCGCAAAGATGATGCCCACTTTTTTGATAGTAAAATTCTAAATGATTGCTAATTACGCACTAAAGAAAGTAAAGCCCCTTAAAGTGGGATAACTTTTTCTTCTTTGGACTCTATTTTGTGAAATTATTATAGTTGGATGCAGTACTGTCACGCTTGCTTTCTTTTTAAATATGACATATGCAACTCCAGTCTGACAATCCCTACCAAAAGAAAATAAAGACAATGGCTCAACAAGTTGCTCAGCACCAAGCTGTTTGCCAGGTTTTCTTAGCCAATGGTTTGGAATTCCCCATTGAATCAGTAGGGCTTAAGTGCAGGAAAACCTTTGAGGAGATGGAGATCTAGCTATGGGGAGTTCAGCAGGGATGTCTGTAGTGACTATTGGCTCTGTAGGAGCGTGGTGGGTCTTGGTCTGCTCTTCACATTGCAGTTCAATGCTGGCCACCACAGAGTTAAGAGCCGTGTGTGCTGCTGCCTTCAGGAGCAGCACCACGAGAAAGTGGCAGCTGTAAATTGGCCCCTGCAGCCCAAGAAAATCCAGCAAAATAGGACATTTTCTAAATATAGAAAAATACCAATGGTAGTCTCATTTATTATTTATATCACACTGTATATGTATACAGAGCTTTCCCATAGGTCAGATACCACAAATGGAAACCTAAATCTCTGCCTCGAAGATCTGACAATCGAACAAATGAACTGATATGGATGGGAGCAAAAAATTGGTATTCAGGCTTCAAGGGTGATGCCCTCTTTGGTTATCTGACCTATTTATGTTTCTTGCTGCTGAGGAGGAAGAGCAGCTTATGGAATGTAGGTGGGCGTAGAGAAACACGGGTTTACAGTCTCAGCTTTGGCAGGTCCCACTTCTGTGACTCAATATCTCTGCCTGGGAAATGAGGACAGCTCTAAGTAGGTGCTGAACCTCCACAAGATTGGGCGGCTCTGTTGCTCTGGAGAGTCAATTGTGAAAGCAGTGCTGTGGAAAGGGATGTTAATGTCTGAAGAGCCTCTCGTGTTGAAGGCTGTGGGAGAATCCTTTTGTGCGAAGCATTCATAAAATATTGCCCTTGCGAACACCTCTTCACCCGTGCCTTATATGTGTTGTGCATGTGGATTACTTACAGAACTGAACCATCTTCCAGCAGGAAATGACCCATTTCTTTTATTCCTTCTGTTCCAAAGTCCCAAGTCATTCCTCATCCAGGCAGATCCTGTCAGTGCAATCCAGGATGTAAATTATTTTCCTTGAAGTTCATTGCTTCATCCACTGCCAAAGGTGCCATTAACACTTAATACAATTGATGTTTATAATTATCCATTTGAAGGTAGATTCCTCCAGAAAATGCTAAAAACTGAAGGTTCCCCAATGCGGTTCATTCAAGAAGTTTATTGCCTATAAGTATTCACACATACAAGAAGTTTGCTGTAACTATCCAGAAAGAGGTTATTAGTATTAATTAAAGTGTCGTTCCTGGAAGGCTTCATGTCAGCATAGAAGAACAACTGTGGGCACATTGTGTAGATCCAGAAGTTGTCACCCTGTTATTGGCACTATACCAGGTGGCACTTTTCCCAAGTTAGAGGTAAAAGGTGCTGGTAACACTTGAATGGGAGTTGCTGTGCTATATCCTGCCTCTCCATGATGCCCTTCCTGCATGTGTCTCCAAGGACAGATTTGCTTCAGCTCCCAGTCAAAATATCATTGCATGTTGTTATTGGCATCTATACCGTGGACTGCCATCTCCTTATTTAATCCACAGACATTAACTTATCCCCCACCTGATGAATTTCCAGTTCTTTGGAAAGTTTCTGTAGAACTCCAGCTGCCCAAATTTTTTTTGTTATGTTTTATGCTTACAAAAATGGTAAGATTTAGTGGGGAAAATCTTTTTGTGAATTTCTACTGAATTTGCTTAGTGCAGCAAAGAAAAATGGAACGGAGAAAACAGAAGAAACAAATGTTTTATGATTAGACTCTGACAATTTTAATAGATTAAAAAGAATATATATAAAACTCTCTGAATGAAATATTTCTTCCTTAATCCCTTTCTCATGTTAGAAAAAGCCAAGGAAACTTCCTTCTGCCTGACTTGAAACAAAAATATTTTTTCAAGTTTCTTTTCCTCATTTAGAAAGCCATGTTTGTCACCCTGGGGTGATTTTATTCCCTTCCAAACCTCAACCGTACTTCAACATGAACATTTCGACATCCTTCCAGCATCCCTCTGCCAGCAAAGCTGTGTAAACTCTTGTTAATATTGGGCTCAATTTCTTACATGGGCGACTAAATTGAAAGCTGACATTGTTCTTGTACTATGTAAACAGTGTCACTGAGAGCTTTAGAGCTCATCATCCAGGACCTCGGCTGTCTCTGGAGCTGAATAAGCTTTACTGAGTAGACCGGGGCAGTCAGATTGCTGGTGGGAGTGACTGGCAGCGGGGCATCCAGCACAGATGCTGCTGGTGTTCGTGGTAGTGACTCAGTGGGGCTATGAAGAGTCTCCTCCATCTCCCATCGCAAGCTGATGTGTCTTCCCTGGGGGGTGCTCCTTGTCCCTCTAAGGCTTTATGCTGAGGTGAGGGCTGTTGTGCAAGGCAAAACTTGCTTCTTTCCCCTCTACTTCCATCCTCACTGCTCCTAAAACTTCTCCCTTGCTGGCCCCAGGTGTCTGGCACGCTTTTCTGGAGGAGTTGAAGGAAGACTCCCAGCTGGGAATGGAACCATTCACATCCAGCTCTTCCACTGGCTGCTAGAGGACCAGGGCAGGTGTGAAAGCGAGCAGGGCTCTTGGGGAGAGGAAAGGGTGAGCCAAGAGCTGAGCACGAGCACAGAGCAGGCCACGAGGCTGGCATCCTCGGGACCCTGCTGCCTTCTTGGTATTAGCACTCATGAAAGTGGAATTGTTCAGCATAGTATTTTGGCCTTGCAACATCTTCCTCCTCCTCTTTTAGGCCAAGGCCCCATCCAGCAGTAAATGTCCTCTTGATGACCACCTCCAGCACAGCCTGCTGGCACATCATGGAGAGATCTCCAGTTACAATTGTCAAGCAGGAGAAATTATGGAATGTTTTGGGTTTCTTCTGGGCTCACATGGTGGTGGTGTGTGGCTGGAATGGGTGGTGAACCCACACTTTGGCGTGTCCCTAACTGTTTTGCTTCTGTTTGTCCTTTCCACAGAGAGTACGGATAACTTTGTCTCAAGTAAGTGCCTTCTTCTCTGGGTTTCCATGCGTGAACAAAATACTAGGGGAGGCTTTTGTCTTCCGAAACCATAAGCTGCTGCTTCTAGGGGTGAATAGGATCTTGTTGGGTAGGGCAGTGCCCGTGGGGATGTGCTGGTGCCTTGCGAGCCCTGGGGGGTGTGCGTTGAACGTTGTGTCTCTGGTGTTTTGGTTTCAGTTGGTGATTATGAAGTGAGTCCCACGCCACCGATCACTGTCACCCACAAACCAGAGGAGGACACTTTTGGGGTGAGTCCTGTCGTCTTTACAAAACTATTCTGTATGTGTTTCTTGTTAGTGGTAGCTCTACTCTTGCTGTGTGGAGACTTTTTTCAGGTAAAATCTCTTCCTTTGATACAAGACAGCCAAGAATCAGAAGGATTTTGTGGCTTGCAGCAGGCAAGCAAAATACTGACATGAATCATGTGAGCCTCTTGGGTTTGCAATGCAGAACTAGGCAGCCCTTTGAAATAACACATCCTGTGAAGCTGCTGCTGGCAGGGTCAGAAATTCTCCCTCTAGAAAAAGCAGCACCCAGAGAACAAACAAACAAGCAGGCAATTGCATGTTTCATGGAAATACTGAACGGTTAAGTTTAGCCCTGTGAGGGCCACAGATTTAGCTGGGTTCATTTTGTTGATGCCAGGTTTCCTTCTCGCCTGCTCTGCAGGTCATGCCACACATGAAAAAGGAAAGGAAGCCTCTCCAGATCTCAGGGCTTACCGAATCTCCACATTTCTTTCATTGGCAGGTTCCAGATAGATGAAAAAATATATATTGGGTGTACAACTACTGGAGGAAAGTTAGCATGTTATGTAATTACTCTAATTTTGTGAAAGCTTGGGGAACTTGGGAACTTAAAAACCCAATCAATGGTAACAGAATGAACAAAACTCAGTCTATGCTGGGTTCAATTTTCATGCAGCTGAAATTCTCTTATGGTTGAAATGAAAGCCTTGAAAGTGAGGCTCTAGTAATAATGCGCACTGATTATTAAATATGCAACACAGAAAATAAGCTGAGGATGAAAATAGCATATGGTAAAATAAAAAGATTAAATAATATAGCCAAAAATCAAAAGCAGGAAAAAATATTCTAAAAATGAAATGGCTTTTTTGTTAAATTATATATTTTCAGTAATAACAAAACACAGTTTGTATTAAAAAAATAAAAATGAAAAAAAACAAAAACAAAAAACACCCCAGGTCTAAATGCAACACAACACCTAGTACAGGAGAAGTATTGGCCAAACACCAAAGAAATTGTCTACGCCAGTGCAGCAAAAGTATCTTGAGTAAAGGCTTGAAGGAATAAATATCAAAAAATATTAAAATAAAGTTTGGACAGTAAACCCTTTAGGGCAGTAAGAGTTTCTTTTCTATGCTCATACATTGACATAGTTCCAGTGAAGGACTTTGGATGCTGTTGTATTATTTTAATTTTTAGAAGTAAATATTTATAAATTGAGAGCTGTTGGGAGACTCTAGAAAAAACAAATATTTGGGGAGGAGTGGAGAATAGTTCTGTTTCACTTCGTCTGTTTTCTTTTTCTTGTGTTACTTTGTCTCATTTTTTTCCCTGAGGTGTGTTTGGATGGAGACAGGAATGCTTTTTGTATTAAAAAAAACATAGTAATAAAATAAAATCTGTTGGTCCTGGTGGTTCCCGGTATCTCGGCAGAGCCCCTCTGCTGTGGCATCGCGGCACGGCGGGTGATATCACAAAGGGAAGATGCTGATGCCACAGGTGCGGGGAGGGCCAGGCGTTCAGGAAGCCGGGGGAGCCGAGGTCCTCTCCCTCCGCAGGCGTGTGTGGAAGTGCTGCCCGAACGGAGCTGTTGATGGAGAGGTGTCAAACCTGGCAGTAGTGGAAGCTTCCCATGAAGCTTCTGAGATGTTCCAAAGCTCTTTGCTTTCGCTTGCGTTTTTCTCCAGTGCTGGTACCCATGTGGCCACAGCAGGTGGTATGAGTCTCCAGAAGGGTGACTGAGCCAGGAGGTGCCTACACTTCCAATCTAGACTTCTAAATTCCTCTGCCTTGACTCTCAGTTTTGTTCCTTTCAGGTTTCCATAGCGGTTGGGCTGGCAGCTTTTGCCTGTGTCCTCTTGGTGGTCCTCTTTATTATGATCAACAAGTATGGCCGGCGGTCCAAGTTTGGGATGAAAGGTACGTGCAGTTGCTTTCCTCAAGCAGGAGGCTCCTCCCGGATTGCCCAGCTCTTATAGCACACATGGAAAGGTGTTATGATTTTATTCCTATGTTGTTGGTGTTGGTGCAAAACCTTCTGAAGAAATGTTGTCCAGCCTTCCTCCGTTTTATTGGTCAGAGAACAACGGAGATAGGGGGCTGGAGGTTCTGAGCTGCATGTGTTAAGGTTAATGTGGGAAGAAGCTTGTGTGCATGTTAATGATGGGCAGTGTATTTCCTTGTCAGTGCATAAAACTGCACCCACAGTTTTCCTCCAGAAGAGCTTTGAGCCTGCTTCTCTGGCCATGCGTTGAGGTGACTGCACTCGGGAGAGTACATGCTTGGAGCTTTTTTGTGGGCCTGATGATAGATGATTTTCTCTTTATGGTGCACTGGCTGCAGAGGCTGAGGAAGCTATGAAATAGCTTTGTTTTCTGTTGGAAAGGCAGGCACGTTGCATCCGAGCTCCTCTGTGGATGAGGATGAGATGCTACTTTGCGTTTGTAAAGTCTGGGCTGGGAGAGCTGGCAGATCTTTTAGTGGTGTGGATGGTCTGCTGTATCTCTATTGGAAAGTTTCCTCCTCTGCTTCATCCCATCCACTTGAGCCATTTCAGATGGTTTGGGTGGTGATAAACAAGGGAGAAGGGATCTGATATTTGCCATGTAGAGCTGGTCTCTTTGGGGTCCCAGCACCAGTGATGGTTTTATGGGGGCTTGTGCTGGAGCTAATGTCCAGAGGAAGTGACCTAGTGTGTGTCACTGGCTTTGGGTGCCTCTGCTGGTATCTCTAGTTTGGGGGCACTGGTGGTGAGCAGTGAAGGCTGAAGGAAAAGACTTCACGTGACAAAGTAGTTTCCAGCCTACCTGGTGGTTTATGCCTGCACCGTGCTGAAGACTGGCTTTGGGAAACAGTTTTTCAGAGGCTCACGAGTTGCAGCCTATTTCCTGGCCTTGTTAGGGACTGAGTTGTAGGGTGAGTTGATGGATTTGGGAAATTTGTTTTGCTTGTTTAGATCTTTGCTTTAGAGACATTTCCTGAGTGGCTGCAGGTGGGATTCTGGCTAGAGTTTTCCCTATACGTCCTATGAAGATGGAAGACAAGACTTTAAATTAAATAGCAAATCTTCTACACCAACTTAGCAATATTTAGTCCATATGTCCAATGATAGGAACCATCTGGAAGGGTGTGCTGACTGGTGGGTGGAGCACAAGAATGGAAGATACGGTTCCTGGGATCAATTCCCAGCTCTACTGACTCACTTTGTGTCCGTAGGCAATTAGTTGTCTTAACCTCTGTCTCTGCTTTAATTTCCCCAACTGTAAAATTGGGATGATGTTACAGGCCTTCTGGTGGGATTTGTCAGAGAACACTTGCAAAGTGATTGGGCATTTGCCACTGATGGGACTTGGAGATATAAATACAAAAAAGAAAAGTAATTTTTTGACTCTAGTGGGAGAATCAAAGAAAAATAACCATTATGCAAGTAGCCAGTCTTGGTGAACAGATGTATATATTTTTAGAGGGGTTCCAATAAGCATGTTAGTGGATATTCTGAGTTCCCGAGAACCAGAGGTGTGCAGTGGTGGGTCCTGGTTTTGAGAGGCAAAAGCATTTAAATAGAAAAGCCTTCTTTTCTCTTTGCTGTGCTATATATCTTCCAGCTATGATATTAAACAATAGCTCTGCGGGGTTTCTAGAAGTTTTATCTGCAATATTGGTCAGGGAGACAGAGTTGGCAGAGATGTATTTAATCTTTAAAATCGAGGAAGATGTCTCTGGCTTTAGCCAGGCACGAGTCTCGGAGGCAGCAGCGCGGGTGGCTCTCAGCAGTGATGGCCGCTGCGTCCCCGCGGCGTCGGCGGGCGAATGGACGGGCCGGTGCGGACGCGCTGCTGCTCGCGCGCCTGCAGCGCCAGCGGCTCCCCTCGCTTGCCCGGCTTCCTGCCTGGCCTTAGCAAAAATTGCACTGTGGTGTCCCCTGTTGCCACTGACCCGTCTTCCTGCAGTGTCCAGCAGGTCTTCCCCTCTGTGCTTTGACTGCTTATCCTCCCTGAGCTCTGTTCCACACAGGCTGTCGTGCCCTGCATGGCCTTAACTGCCTCTCGCTGGTGCAGAGAAGCAGCTCTGAGCATTCTGCTTTGCCCTGTGTCCCTTCTGCTTTTTTATTTTGCCATAGTGCCAATGCCAGTTGCTGTGGTACGAGACTTGACATCTTTAGCTGTATCTCCCTTCCCTGTTTCAGGCTTGCTGCCAAACCTTGCTGCTTCTGCATCCACAACATGAATGCAACTCTTCCATCCTCAAGCAGTGACCAAGGTGCTTACCGGTACCCTGACCATGGCCTGCCCTGGCAGCTACAGCTCCTCTGCTTCTGGCCTCCTCAGGGAATATCTCAGTCCTCTCCACTATTTTGAAATGCAGCTTCTGATTTCTTCTCCTTAGCTCCTTTACAGGCCTTTTAACCCAGAGCCCATCTTTCTCCTTAGATTCCTTCAGGGTCTCAGCTGAGCTGTTGCAGATGGTCCCAGCATGGCAATTATACTTTCAAACTTTTGTTTGCCCTATGCTTGTTGGATGGCTCTTTCCCTTTGTGTCTCCCATTTCACTTTGCTAATGGTCTGTTGTTCTTTTTCCTCTCCCAGCCCATGAAATGATGCCCTTGTCCAAATCATCAAGTCATTTTACTTAGCGATTCTGATTTCCTCCCCTCGGGTTCATATAGAAGTTCTGCTTTGTTCTGTTCCTATATACTAGATGCAACATAACTGGCAACCAGCCCCACATCTCCTTTGAGCTTGTGCTTTCCTCTGGGTCACCCGCTATCATTTAATTCTTGGGCAAGAGCCATCCTGTATGGCACTCAACATGTTATTGTTTACTAAGAAAAAGGTCCAAACCCTGAGTCTTTTTGGGAAAGTGCCCCATTCCCTGAATCAGGAACTGTTCATAGCCAGCTGATACATTGCTGCTTGTTGTTGAAATCTCAGCTTGGCAGGACTATAAGAGCAGGTTTTTTCCTGTTGTTTTTGTCACAGACACAGAACATTGTGTGCTCATGTTACATGTGTTATCCAAAGCAAAGCACTTCGCTCTTTCCTCCTGTATCCCCCAGTAGTTAATCGGGAAGTTTATCTCCTAGAGAAAGAAGGGTGCACTTGGGTTGGGAAGGCTGGAAATTGGGTTGGTCTGGAAGGGGCCCCTGAGGCAGTCTGGGTTGTTGGTCAGTCTGTACAAGTGGGATAATGGGTGCAAAGGGGGCAATACCCCCACTGCAAAGGCGCTCCTGGTGTCCAGGGGCTTTTGGAGGCGCGTGTGCTGGAGCAGGTCTGCACAGCGTGGGCCCACGCGGTCCCCCCGCCTGGTGGCAGCTCCTCGGACACTCGCACGGGAGCCCTGCCAGAGCTGCCAGCCTGGTTACGACCCGGCTACTGATACAGCCAACAGCAAAGCTGTGAAATGCCTGCCCTGCCGAGCGCACAATGGACGGACCGCAGCAGAGGCATCAACAAAAGCTCCTTGTTGAGCGGCCTCTAACGTGCTGTGTTCCCGGCTCACTGGCGTCATTGGGCTAAGCTTGTGGAGGCTGGCAGTGTGCCATCCTCATTGCCTCCCCTTGCTTCCTCCAGAGAGGGCATTCATTAACATGGGATCACAGATGTCAGATCCCCTTTCTGGCTTTCTTTTGACTTTGGCTCATGTGGCTGGGGGATACAGAGGTGGCTGAAGCGGCTATGGGCAGCTGTTGGGGCTGCGGGATCAGCGGACCCGGGGTGCTGGAGGTAGAAGGACAAGGGCAAACAAAGCACCTCTGTGAAATGGAGCGTTGCATGGACAATACAGAGGCAGTGGAGGGGAAATAGCCCTGAAAAGGGAATACAAAAACTAAGAAAAATCCAAGTCTCAGATATGCGCGGTAACCATTTGCTAGGGGCTCCTCCAGCCAGAGGAGAACTGAGATGCTTTTGAAACCTATTAGCTATTAGTGCAGAAAGGGGAACATGATCTGGCAGAGCAAGGATTTGGGAGCTGGGGCCTTTCAGTTTATGTCTCTCTCTGAGGGGAGTGAATTTTAGAGTTAGAATGGACAGCCTGGAAGCAAGAAGTGCTGCATCCTCTGCTCAGTTGTCACCTACTTAGATGTGGGGCTCTGTGTCCCAATCTCCTGACTGCCCACTGGGGAATGGAGTCCCTGACACCCTTTTGGGGTCAGACTTGTAAACCCAAGTCTTCCCATCAAAATATAGTCCCAGCAGATGACAGGAAATGAAATTTCATAATATAATAAAAATTTGCACAGAAGTCATGGGGCTAACAAAAATGAAATTTCATAAAACAATAAGGACACACAAATCCTGGGACTAACAAAGTGTTTGGATGGGTGGCACAGTGATGGAGGCTATATAAATGCTCAGCTTGATGGAGTACAATATATGCTCCTTTGGCCTGTTTTCTGTTATGTTTGCAAGTGTCTTGGGATAAAGAAGTCATGCTCATGCATATTTGTGTGATGTATTCCTTGTGCTGCACAATGAAAAAAGAGTTTGCAAAGCTGTGGAGAGAAAGATGCTAGAGAGAATTTAGGGACAAAGTACTTGTCGTTTTGCTGAGATGAACTGTTTTCTGGACTCTGAGATTAAAAACTATTTACATCCTCTAAATGAGGTTTCTTCTGCAGGTGGAGGCAGTGCCAGCTAATAGCTCAGACTTAGTTACATCTTCTAAGAATCCATTGCTTTTTAATCTGGTTTTGTGAAGGAATAAAGTGGGTGTTCGTGTGCAAGTGTGTGTGCGTACATCGCCCCTTTCCCTCCCTCTCTGCAGCAGCCTTTGGATCTGCTGGCCCCTTCCAGCCAGAGGAGAGGAGGGAGGACTTGAGGTGCTGGGTTTTTTATGGGCACCGTGAGAGTTAGGGAGATAACCAGGGGGTGACAACTCTGGTAAATGGTCCCTAGTGCAAATGCCTTGAGCCTTGCTGGGTGTCAGAGAATGTGCAGGGAAGCTCAGCCTAGGACACCAAGTGGAACCCATGGGAACGAGCTTCCACGGGCTCTGCTCTTGGTGGGTGTTGTGCATGTCTGTGCAAATACATATCTGTATTTTCTTTCTGAATAGGCAGAATCAACAAGGAGGTGGGGGAGTGAAGGAAGAGAGCAGTAAATATGCCCACGCTTTCTGTAATGTTTTAGGAATCACATCACTATCAATTCATTTGGTATTTGTTGTAATAGCCCTGATCAGTGTGCTGGTGCTGCTGATGCGCATGTGAATGTCAGAAGTACTTGCAGAGCTGTTCCATTGTAATTTAGCATTAGTTAATAGGTACTTAAAGTAAAGTGGTTGCCTATTTGATTATGATTGGGGGTTATTAACATTTTTTTCCATAAACAGATGGTAACTGTCCGCTGAGTCGATTGCAGAACAATTCCAGGGTTCTGATTCAAGGGGACCAGCTCCTGCAAAGATATCTCAGATGCTTGGCTTCTGGGTTGTGTTGATTTGTTTTTTGTTTCTCTTTTTTGTTTTTCTCCTTCATCATGCGATTATCACTGCAGCTTTAAAGGGGGAAAACATACAAGAGAGATGACCCGCTTTTCAGATGCGGCTTAACTCTGATATATGTTGTCTTGGCCAAGTCTGGCTACAATAATGTGCTAGTTGTTTTTTCCCAGATTATCCATTTGCAACTGGATAGGAATGAAAGAAACGATGTGCAGCTTGGAGAGGCTGTATCTTCAGGGTTAGTTGCTCAGGAGAAATCTGTGTTTGAGGCCCTTTCATTTCTTCCTCCTGGGATTGTGTCACGTCGCAGGAGCAGGAAGAAAGGGAGGGCAAAGCAGTATCATCCAGTCTTGCCACGGCAAGAGGAGAGTTACCCGCCTAAGCGTGGCGGTTCAGGGATGTGCACTGAGCAGTCCTAAGGCCCTGGCAGAGAGGTGGCTGCTCTGGAGTTCTTTGAAGCTGCTCCTGTAACGTGCAGGTCTCCCATGGTACAGTGCCGAGGGACCAAACTCCTTCCCATGCCCTCGAAACCAGCAGGCAGAGCGAGCCCTGGCATTGAGGTCAAGGCCTTTCCTGGCTGGTATCTTTCTGTTTGATTGAAAAGCCCCTAGAAGTACTTCATGTGCTCGGTATTACTTGGTTTTATTTGCCTGGGAAGTAGATTGAAAGGGTATGGGGTCTCACTGGGGCTTCCTTCTGTAAATGCCTGTTTATACTCTGCTGGAATTGTTTGTGCTATTTATTTTTGTAGTGGTTTCAAGGTGATAAGGCAAACAATTCTGTGAATTCAGGTGCCCAGCCCTCCATTAAGCATACAGTCCTTAACTGGTGCAGCAGGGGAAGACCATAGTGCAGCTTTGTGGAATTGGGCTCATGAGAAACCTTCAGGAGATCCATCTAGGGTGCTGAACAAGGCAAAAACTTCTGTGTCTTCTGCTGTGCCATTAGCCGTTAATGCTCACATCCCATCTCCTTTGTTTCCAGCTTTGTTGTTACAGTGAAGACCTTCAAAAGGTGGCAGGGTGCTGTTGTAGTCCAGCTGTCATGCAAAATTGAGAGTATCCAACCCAGATCAGAGTACAGCCAGTTTATCCCAGCCTTGTTTGCCTTGTGCCAGGTCCCTGTTGTTGTTGTTGCCCCCAAAAGGGACAAGGAACCATCCTTGGAGGGAACTGGAGAGATGCCTCAAGCAACTTGCAAAAGAAAGGGTCAGCAGGAGATCTGTGACTGTTTAGATCTATAAATAAAATATTTTCTCTCTCCCAGAAGCATTAATAAGTTATTCATAAAGGAAATGACAATAACTGTTCAGTGCATTTTACTAGCATCCATTACAACTTTTTTTTTTTTTTTTTTTTTTTTTTACAAAGCATAAATGTGTATTTGAGGAAATTACTAAAGGCCTTTGAAAAATGTCAGATCAGTAGTTTTTATCTGACCTGGGTTGCACCAAGCTTCCTCCATGTAGAGTTCCTATGGGTTTTTACTCTGTGCTCGTGACCTCCCACCCTCTCCTCATCTTCCTCACTCACATGTGCATCATTTGCTCTAATTTCAGTTGCTTTTTGGCCTGGAGGGCACTGGTCACACAGCAGGAGCCCAACAGGAGCAGGCTGCTGTTGCGTTTGTACAGGGCAGCCTTTCCTTAGCAGTTCTGTCATTGCTGAGTCCCACGAGTGGTTTGCGTGTTAGAGGGAGCGTGTCAAAAGCCACACAAGTGACACAACTTATTTGTGATGTAGTGTGATGTAAACTTGCAGTTGAGCTGGTAAAAAATCTCCAGGTTTTCCTTTCCATTTTTAAAGACTTCTCAGTTCCAGGCTCTCGATGCTTTTTACCCAGTAAATTGTGAATAAATGGCAGCAGGCTGGAGCTGCAGGACTGGAGGACACACTGGCTCAGTGAGCACCAGCAGGAGATGATGACCTTGCCACATGTGGTACTGTGCTAGGCTTCTATTTTCAAGTACAGCGTGGGCACAAACTTGCCATCCAGTTCCAGAGAGAGGATTAGAAGTAGAACAACGCTGCACTCCCCTTATGTTGGAGAACTGGGAAGGCTCCTTCTATCCACGCTGATGCAGAAGCAACTGAGGCATGCTGGATTTTTGTTCAGTCATTCACATCTATCGCTTCCACAGCTGTGAAATTCAAGGCTACTTAGCTTCAATCAGCACAGCAGCCTTCACCAGGGACCACGAGGAAGGTGTTAGTCCTCCGAATGTTTCATCTCTGCGGCTGCACTCTTCCTGCTTGGCTGCTCCCTGCCTCTGGTTTGAGCCTGGGATACTGCTTGGAGTTCTGCAGCGTCTGTCTGTCTTCAAGCGGTTTTCCCTTAGTGAAAGATGCTGGATTGACAACACAGAACGTGAATAATTCTGTTTATCTACAGAATAAGTATCACAGATAGGAGCAGGATAAACATTTTTTTCCCCCTCTTACTAATACAACTAATCTGATGAAGAGATTGTGTCCTCAGGCCCTACTTCCCATGCAGTCTTCAATGCCTCTCTGAAGGTGGCCGACCACCAGGCAACTAAGTGTCAACTTTGATGTGGCTTTAATAAGGTGCAAGATATTGTGGGAAGAAGCAAAGGGCTTTATTTTAATTGTAATTTGTTTGTACTGCGGTTGTCCAATTATTCTTTGAAAAAGATTTTGTTTCTGCTAATGCTGATAAATGTTCCTCAGGGAGGATGCCCCGATGACTTCTCCACCTCTTCCTTGTCGTGACTTGCTGTAGGATCCTTGTTGATTTATGCCTTGTTTAGCCAGGGCTGCTGAGATCCAGCGTTCTTTCCTTTAGCCAAGGGGTAGGAGAGCCTAGCTCTTGGTTGAAGCTAATTGGTGAGGTGAGTGCAACGTAAATGCAGGATTGCCAGAGGATGCACTGGAGAGTTCTGAAGGGAAATATAGAGGAGGAAGAAAAGGATGTTGCTTGTTTGTACGTGGGCTGAATGTGCTTAAAGGAGTGCCAAGAAATTCAAAGATAGCCTCCCAAGCAAAGGGATAGGAGCTGTCATTCGGGCTACTTAAACTTCAACTGACGAAAGCACTGATGAACCAAATTGTAGAGGACAGTGGGCATGGAGTGGTATAACAGGCTTGTTCCATCTCTAACGTCTGTCTTTTGTCATGGAATAATAAGCCTTCATGTATCCTGGAGAGTCTCAAGAAACTCTAGCAGCAGCACCAGTATTTAGCATCTTTAATGATGAAGATGTGAACAATGCAGAACCCTATGTGATACTCAGACACCTCATTTCTATCTACAACTCTGCTATTAAAAATTAATGGACCCGGAGATAATGTCTAGCCTTGTAAACAAAGGCAGGTGCTTTGGCAGTATTTTGTGCACAGTAGGAAAAAAATTACATTTGGATTCTAATGTCGTGTTTGGGCAGGGGTCATAATTCCATTTCTGATTTGGTCTCCAGTTGATGTCTGGACCCTGGTTAATGAAGGAAGATGGGATATTGTTTCCCCTTGAGCTTGGCTTGTCTTTCTGAAAAGAGAGCCAGGAGATGTTGTTGCTTGTGGCCACTTAAATTTGCCAAGGATCTGCCTTTGGGCTCTGCATATGAGGTCCTGCTGCTTGCCAACAGAAAGCATTGGGAGCCCCAAGTAAATCTGGCATGTGCCACTTACGAAGCCCAGTGCACCCACAAGATCTTGCCCAGCACAGTTGCCAGCTGTCAAACTGATTTGCTCCATGTGCAGGCACTTTTGCAAGAAGATTTGCTCCCTGCAACTCAGACTTGGCACCACAAGAAGACGTGGAGTTACTGCTCACAGCTGTCCTGTGTCTCTTGGCATTTTCTCCCTGTGTCCCTCTCTATTAGCAGCAAAACAGTTTTTCCTTCTTTTGCTTTGTTTCACCTCAATAGGACTTAACTTTTACTGGAAGGAAGGTATTTCATGTCAAGACTGTTACACTGCAGCCCAGCATCCTACATGCATTGGTGTCAGCAGGTGCTTTGGTGGCTTTTCTGGATACCCTGTGATCTTGCTGAAAGCCTTCACGTTGTGACCTGAAAGAGGCCTTGCCTGCAGAAAAAGGAGAAGACATTTTTATCCAGAGTCCTATGGAGAACAACCACCCTCAGGAAGGTTCTTTTGCCTGGTCTGCCTTTGTCACCTGAGCCAAAGTGCTGTGTCAGCTACAAAAACAAGGAATGAAAAAATACAATTATGGCAGCCAAAGTGTGGATGACTCTACCCAGATTTTTAGATTAAAAGTTATTTAGATTGCTTCTCATTCAACCTGAACCAAGGGTTGGAATGGGGGAGCCTGTACCATTTGTTGCCCTCTATCCCCAGGTGTGATTTATCCACCTCAGCAAAATGGCAACTTTTCCTAGACTTGACTTGATGCAACTGAGAGTCAGAAGAAAAGGCTGAAGATTGGGATTGAAGGGGAAAGCTAGTGCTGCTTTTCACCCCGTTTTTTTTTTCCTTGGCTGTAAAATGAGCGTGGTGCAGACGGAGGTGCCGGTGCTGGGTAGCGCGGCGCGGGCAGAGGCTCCCCAGCGCGCGCCGTGTCTGTGTCTTGACACAGCGCCGCGTCTGCCGCTCGCACAAAAGCCTGCGGCAGCGCGACAGCTGCCGGCATCGGAGTAAAGAAACTGTCCCTTTTGTTGCTGACAAGACGATTTCATTTTGATGCTCTAAAAGCTCTTGTGACATCCGCAATTTTCCAGATGGATAACGAAAACCTGTAAGCACGGGTGTCTCAGCAGCTTTCGGAGCGCTTGCCTGTGGAGCTGCATCCATTGGTTTCATAGCTGCTGACAGGACTTAATAATCATTACGCTAAGTGGAGCCGGCACGGGGAGAGGCAGGTAAAAGCGCTGCTGTCCTTGGGCTTGAAATGTTTCCTTGAGGAACGTTTCTCATGGAGCAGAGATATGGGTCTGAGGAGAGCCTGAGGACCCAGGAGATATCCCAGGATCTGCTGGGTTTCACCCATTGTGGATGGCTGTTGCCTCAGGTTGCTCTGTGGGGATCGGCGGCCGCAAGGTGCCTCGGCCGCGGTCTCGAGGCCTCCTGCCAGCGCAGCCGTGCTGCAGGGTTTGGCGTGTCAACCTCTGCTGTTTTCTCTGGGCCTTGGTTTCCTCTCTGTGCTGGCAGGGTGGCTCCTGGGGAAGGCAGAGCAAAGCGACCCTCAAAAAATCCATCTTGGTCCCTGGCAAACTGAAAACCTCCACAGCAGGAAATGGCGGAGGGGAACGGCCCCCAGCACTCTTCCCTTCCTCCCGATGGCCTCCGCTTCTCCTCACCACAGGGGTGCCTAGCCTGGGCGTCCCACACGGGGCCAGGGCTGCCAGATGGGGGCTGCTTGCTGGGGCCCGCGGTGCCACGTGGGGCTCATGTGGCATCAGCCAGCCCAGGCCCTCACGCTCCTTCAGCCCCTGCCACGTCCCTACAACCCAAAGCCCCTGTCTTTCCTTCCCGACTCCAGTTTGGTCCTGGCCCTCAATCCCCCTGATCTGGGAAAAGGGGCCCCAGTGGGAATCTGTGCAGTTTCCTATGCAGGTTAGCGAGGCGTCTGTTTCCAACGTCCTCATAGCAGAGACGAGGTGTCACCCCATCAGTGCCAGCGTGACCATATTTGCAGCGGGGAACCCCGTTTCCTGCCTCTATAATGGCAGCTTGTAGACAGAGTGGCAACTGTTTGGTTAACCCAGTGGCCTTTTTTCCCATTTCCAAATAATCAGTAAAGATATTAAATAAAACTTATATTGGTTGCCATATTAATACCCTTTTCTTGCAAAAAAACCAGCTTTGCATTCATACCCACCTACCACTTTATGGTGGAACTGCGAATGGAGATTTTTGTGAGCCACCTAGAATGGTGCTAGCAGATAAGAGCTGCATAAATAAAATTTACTGTTGTTATTAATGTTGCTGTGTGACAGTACTCATAGCCAAGCCAATTTGAATTAATTTTTCAAGATTTTTTTCTTCTGAGGTGCCATCAAATACTTTATTGAGATCAAATATTCTATAACCTTCATTGACTAATTTTGTGATTTGATCAGGAGAAAGTATTCAAAGTAGTTTAGTGTGATTTGTTTTTATAGCTCAAATGCTTCATGATCTTGATTCCACTATCCACTTAGACTCTTTTTTTTTTAATATTTCCTTCGTATTTTACTGAATTTAAAGATAGACTTATGCTGAGGTGTGGAAGAAATTGAGGAAAATGCAAGTTGTGTGCATATGCGTGTGTGCATGAATATATGAAGAGAAATTCTTTAAAGATGTACGGTACATGTCTGAGCTCTTGAGCAGTCTCTCAGAATTAAATTAGTAGCAGCCTCTGGTAATAAGAGTTTCTGCCTTTGGGGAAATGGAAAGCTTTTGTAACTATTCTGCTGCAGGTGTGTCCCCTTGGTGCAAAATACTAAGAAAATATTGCTAATTTTTTTAGTATAACTTTGCTTAACTGTTCTGGCCTTTGTATCATTTTCTCTTTAAAGAATATGAATTCTTCTATCTCCTGTTTATTCATAGACTTCTCTTATGAGAAGGATCGTGACCAAAATTGTTTGAAATCAGGTATGGCCTAACTCAGCTTTTGAATGTGTGCAGCAATCCCCTTCCTTTGTGCTGCTACTGGAGAGCTGAATTTTAGATCCCTCCCCTTCCCTCCCTTTTTTATGTTATCATTTAGCTCTTAATGATAAAACAAATGGTCTTCACTTATGGTTCTGTTCTGTCTGCATTTACTATGCTACTGATGTATTTGGGAACATCATTTCTGATTTGGGCTTATTCTCTTCTCTTAAGAGTTCAAGTAATGCTTCTTGGCTGTAACTGTCTATTAACATGGTACTGGAGCTAATGGGCTATCAGCAGGTGCCAAAACCTGTCATCAGCAAAGCAGATGTATTCCACCCAGGCACATTAAAGCAGAAACTGTAAGATAAAAGGAAGTATCTTTCTATCTTTTGATATGTGTAGGTAAAGGCGCCGATTTAAGTTCTGCTAAAGTTGCTGTGATCAGGTCATACTAAAAACGTCACCTCTGAAGTGCATCCTACTGGAGAAGCTAAAATCTGCCTTATAGTTTAGGGGCGCTTCAGAGAAAGAAGTCTCACTTAGGTGCATTCCTGTCCCAAAACCCCAGGCAAGCTTTTTGTTAATCTACTGACATGGAATGAGTCTCTGTGTGTGTGTGATTTTTTTTTTTTTTTTTTTTTTTTTTTTTTAAGGAGAAAATGTGATATTAACTACTGTAGATTAAATCTTCCCCTGCCGTGTACTACAGGACGTGTAGCATCTTTGGATTCTTGCCAGATGTATTTTTATTTTTTAAAGAGTATTTGGACAAAACCACGCTGACATTTACTTACCCATTAGTGTGCAGCTTGTAGAAGGCCGTTTCACAAACAGTATCTTAGTTTGGATGCACAGTTGCTGTGCTGACCTGTGGTGCAGCAACCCCTCTGACACTGGCCTGGATGAGTGGAAAGGTCTGTGTGCTGCCCGAGTCGGTGCCCTGAAGATGAATCTCTGTCACTTGCCAACCAACAGCAAAAATCCTGTTAGCCTTCACTGGCCCAAGTTTTGCCTTTAGATTTATTCATTTCTCTAAGCCAGCTGCTGCTTGTGTGAATTCATAATAATTTCAGGTCCTTTAATGTCTTCCATTCTTAATAGGGAACCCTTAAATCTTTAACTCAGTACTCTAGAGCTCTACACAGGATCTATTTCTGTGTATTTTTTTCTCAGAGGTCAGTGTGTTGTTGGCTCGTGCATAAAGCCCCGATTGCTTTAGCATCTTGTAGCTCTCCCCTATTGGATGCATGTCTCAAACTATATAGCCTATCATCTATACCATCACTATCTGCAAAGTGTTTTAGGTAGCATGGCGCTTTACAGTACAGATAAAGACACAAAGCCCTTGCCATGTAGAACTTCCAGCTGAAGATGAGAATGGGTGAAGGTGTGGAAGCATGAAGGCAGAGGCAGTAGAGTAGCATAAGCACTTCCTTGACAGCCTAAATGCATGTGTTTGGGGGCTTCATGTCACCTTGAACAAAGCAGGTGGAGGCAGAAGAAACCCTTGGAAAGCTTCGTGCAGCTGGAGTGGGTGTGTGTATGTGTGTGCAGGCATCAGGGGGAAATAAGGGTAGGAAGAAGCTTTGTGAAGTTGTTATAGCTGGTGATAGATGCTTGGAGTAGCTGGAGTGAGATTTTCTGTTGTACAGGGTCTTTAACGATAAACAATCTTGTTTGGCATTTGCACCAGTGGTTTCCTAAGTGTGCTTGGCATGGTCTGAGTGAGCAGGAAGAAGGAACAACAAGGAACAACAATCATTGCCCACTTTGGTTAGCGGTGTAGGAGATGAAGCTGAAGCTTATTTTTTTATTTATATATTTCTAAAAACACTTTCTTGTAAGACCAATAGTTGCAGGATCTGTGTGACCCACAGGTATGGCTTCAGCAAAGCATGTTGTGGTCCTTTGGACTGTCCACTCGATGCTCTCTATCCAGCCTTTAGAATTATTTCCTGTTTGACAAATTCAGTAGCCCAGATTAGGAAGTCTGGATACTTTTTTGAGAAGAATGTTGCCTAAGCAAAGAGGTTTGATTGATACAGAGTCCAGCACAGCTCTGTCAGTTTAAATTATTGAGGGGATATGTACAACTGCCTTGATCAAGTAGCAGCTACATCTTGCTACAGTCCATCTTACTGCAGTCAAAGGTCCTCCTACGTCCGAGCTGTTGTTAGCTTGAGCGGGTGGAACCAAGTGCCAGACTGAAGTTATTAACCTTATGTTTGCCTCACGTTCACACTGGGTTCAGCACAACTACCTGAGCACTGAAATGCTACTCTTAGGATATGTCTGAAATGGCGCTTTTAGGTTTCATCTTCACGTGCACATTGAAAGGAAATGGTAAAAAATGAAATGCTATATGAATATTATTACTGCAAGCATCTGTGTGAGAAGGCAGGCCTCTGAATTGTTTATAAAGCAGAGATGGGTTTCCTGTATAAAGTTGTGCTGCTGGGAGGTGTAAAATCTGCATGCTCTTGTAGGTGCTCCAAAACTCAAATCTCCGTGCATTGTTAAGGTAAAACATTTGTTTCATGCTGGAGCTCTGCAGCTGTGGTTGCAAAGACAAAATGGCCTTTGGGTAGTTTGTCTTAGCAGGGCTTTAAGAATGAGGACTGAAGCTTTGAATTTTAACTCATCGCTTCGGAGTCTGGAAATGTGTGTGGAATCACTCTGTGCTGCTCAGCTCATGTTCTGAGTGAGCAGCCTGTGTTGCTCCTGTTTGTCTTGTGCTGCAGCTGTTGAGATGCAGGGGGTCAAATGTGTCGCTGTACCAAAGAAAGACTTCAGGATGCTAAGACATAATCTCCTGCAAGCTGCAGGCTGAAGGAAATGTTGATAGTAAATATTGGCTCCTAAAGGATAAAGAAATGAGCGTTCCTCATCTGTTTGAGGTAGTTTATCCCCCTTTCTGGGGCAGTGTCACAAGTGCACAGATTACGCCTTTGCTGTGGATGCGCCTTTTCTTGTGCCGCAGACACCGCAGTGTCTAGGGGCTGCACTCCTAGTTCATGTCCAGGAGCAGCGCTAGGTCAGGCTGTCGCTGTGCGTCCCCTCCTGGAGGAAGGGGGACCCATGGACGAGCCCCCGGTTTGGTCTCCGTTAGCGCGAGGGCAGCTCCAAGCATCATCCTCGCAGCTGCGCTTTGCTGGGGGGTCCCAGCAGATCAGCTGAGCTTTGCTGAAGAAGCAGCTGGTGGATAATTTCATTTGTGGTTACCTGTTGAGAAAGATGTGTGTGCCAGGCTTTTTAAAGCATTGGGAGTTTAAGAATTAGCTAAGGGAATTAATAGACAAATCCTACTGAAAGTCTTGTAACATCCTTTGATGATCCTGGTCTTAATATCTAACAAGTGCTGAAATACGTGTGATGGGAGCAGGGGAGGGTACGTAATGAAGTATTTTATTAACTAGAGTAAAAGGCCTTTACTCATAGTCAGGCAGAGTGAGAAACTTGGTGTGGTTTCTAGTGAAGAGCAGGGCAGGGGCTGTGGGCGGAGATGGGCTCCAGGGTGAATAGTAACCACCAGAGCCATGAAAACATACAAAGGTCAAGGAGTCATCTGAGCAAAGTGACACCTTGGAGGCTGTTAAAGAGCAGGACTGGGTTTTCATTCACCTTCTGCTAATGAGTCCATCTCGGGTTGTTTGGACCTAGCAATTTCGCATTGGGGTGGCCTTCATAGGGGCCTAATGAGACTAATCACTGCAGACACCCTCTGTTGTTGCCCAGGAGGGGTGGGTTTCTCATTAGGCATATGCAGAAGTATTTCAAGTAGCATCTTATCTCTCCACTGACTGTAGAGAGAGCCCTAGGGACATCAGTCATCCTTAGCTAAGTTGTGCTTTGTGAGGATGCCTTTGGAGATGGCAGTGAGTATCTTGAGCCACCCATGAAGATACATTGAGAGCCACTGCAGTGGCTCAGGCCGGACACCTATGACCCAGAAGCAGTGCTGGACTTATCACCCCAGCCGTACTGCTGCAATGGTCTGGCTGCCTCCTGCTGTGAAATACCCCATTACCTGGCAGGGAGACTCCAAAATGAAAGCTTCTCAAAGAGAGTGCTGTGCACGTTTGGGGTGAAAGCGCCCTCACAGGCTTTCCAGGGGTCTTGCTTAAGAGTTGGCCCGTGTGTCGACCAGCCTCGCAATGTCTGTGCGGTGCTGGTTTGCCATGAGGGGTCATGTGTGGGTTTTGAGAGAAGTCTAAGCATTTACTAAAGATCTTTTGAGATATACGTGTTTTTGCCAGATCTATCTGGCATCCGATGACGAGAAGTGCTTCCCGCGCTCTTTCACTGTGCTCTTTGTTGGAGGTTGTTATTATTAAACTTTTTATTATCATGTCAGCTAGGAAAGAAGAGGTGCGAAGGAGGATACATTATCACAGCCTTCAGCAGGCACCAAAAGGAAAAAAGAGAGATTAGAGATATTTTCAGAAGGAGAAGAGACAAAGAGCAATGGCCTGAACTTCAGGAAGATTTGAAAAGCTGGTAGGAAAGGCTTGGATGGTAGATGAATGTAGTATGTAGCAGGGTAGTGATTCATAGTTTGGACTGGAGAAGCACAGAACCAGATTTCCAAGACATTTTTCACGTGCCATGCCAGGGGCTCAACTTCCTGAAGAATTCAGTGCCCCAGAAGTTCCCTGGAAAATGTGGCTCGTAAAGGCTTTGTGTAGGGCAGCTCTGTTGGCCGTTGTGGGATAGCCTGCCCATGGTGACTCCCGGCCAAACTATCCTCTATCCTCATTCTCTTGGGAGGTCACCCGAGTGGGAGAAGGGTTGAGGTCCTGCCAGCCCCTTCTTTGCCTGATGCCCAGGGGCACGGTGCTGCTGTGCGGCCACCTCTCAAGTTCTGCTTTTGTCCTGCGTCTTGGTGTGACATGAGACCCAGCACTGGTGCTCGGTGCTGGGGCCTGCGCCAGGCACCGGGTGGGCAGTCAGGCCTTCCCTCCCGTGACCCTGTCACCTGCCTTGGGGACTGGTTAATACCTGTGGCATAAACACTGAACCGCATCCGCAGCACCAGGGCAGCCTGTGTGCTATATTGTTCCCGGCGTGCAGGCTGAGGCGTGTGGTACGTATATATTTTTTGCCCTGACGTGTGCAGTGTGTAAAGCTTTCCCACTCACCGCCCGCGTGGTCGAGTTGCTTCCCAAGCCTGCCTTAGTTATGGCAGCTTTCGGTGCGCTCTGCGTCCATCATCGCGCTAGCGGATGTGTGTTTTTCATGCCGGGAAAACATTTTTTCCTGGAAAATGAGTGAATTAAGGCATGTGTTTACCACTACTTGAGCAAAGCAGTCCCAGGCTGGGCCACAAGATACACAGCTAGTGTTTAAAATTGAGAGCAAACATCAACGTGGAAACGGGGAGAGCAGGAGCCGGGGTGATGGGCTGGTGTTACTTCCCTGCTAATACGACCTTGGAGATGGTCTGCTGCTCTGCAGGGATTTGGGGACTGATGTATCTGTTAGCATCATATGAGATGTGCGTTTTAGCTGTGCATGTTTATATCTAAGCTCATGTATTTAGTGTGTGTGTGTGGTGTTTATTCTTTTGCTTTATCCCAGTGTTTTTATCACTTCATCTCCAGCTCTGTATGACCCAGGAATCTATCGCAGCCCAGCAGGCGATGCCATGAGCTCCTTCTGCAGCAGACCAGGGTTCTGAGGGGTTAATGTCTTCTCCTTTGAACTGCTCCCTAAAAATCCGAAATAAAAGCATTGCACCCTGAAAGCCAGAACACAGTGGCCAGCCCCATAGGGACTAGATCTTCGCTCCTTAGCCTCCGTTGGAGCCAGGAGGGGAGCAGGTATCAAAGCAAGGCTTTGCCTCTGCCAGCGTGCCCTCTTTGTGGCATTTAGGGCACATTTAGAAGAGCAGCGGCATCTCTTTTGATCTCTGCTCTTGAGGTACCACACAGAGAAGGGATCGATTGCTGAGGAACCCAAGGCCCTGGCTCTGAAGGGAGAGTTTTTCAGATCAGAGCCAGCATTTGGGATACCTGTTGGTGGTATGAATGCTATCGTTCTGGGCAGAGTATAAATTATTAAAATCAATTTTATCTAACAGGCGGTCACAGTGGAACTGTGTTATAATGAATTGGATCCAGCAGTTTTCAGTCAAGCAGCGTGGGGAGGTGGGAGAAGAAGTAGTCTCCCCAGCACAAAAGCACACGGGGAGCTCTTTGAGCCTTTTCCCTGGCTCAGGATATCCAGGAGAATAGCTGAGCCTCATAGATCCCCCTGGACTCCACAGATCTTAACACATTTTATGCAACCACAGTAGTTTTAAAGGTCATTCTTCATTCTAGAGGATGTATGGAAATGGCAGCCTTTATGTATCAAAGGAAAAAGAGACATGTTCACAGTATGGAGAAAAGGGAGACCCTTGGGTGGCGCAGGAGCTTTTATGTGGGGGTGGCATTTACTTGAGAAGAGAAGACAACCCTTCCCTGGCTTTCCTGGTGATAATGCTGGCATGAAGGGCGCTGGGATGACACAGAGAAGGAATGAAACCGCTTGCAGAGCTGGTGAAGCAGCGCGGGCAGGGTGGGCCGGTGCGGCGGGCGCGTGGCTGCCTTTGAGGCTGCCCAAGCTGTGGGGCTCTGCTGAGGGAGAGTGTGGGTGAGGGTGGCCAGCGAGCGCCCTCCTGGCACCCTCGTGGTGGCGAGGATGGACTCCGGCCACGCTTGAGTTTCCCAAGTGGTTTCTCTTCAGTCTTTAGTCACCTCTGTGTATCACAACCCACCTTGCCAATCTGCAGCCTTTCCCCACAGATGCTTGCTTGTGAAGTACGTTATTTTCTTACTATTTTTAAAATGTCTGGATGGGATAAGAATTTGTAGCTGCAACAATGTTTATTGCTGGTGGTCCACATGTTGCTAGTCTTTTAAAATTCCCATTCCTGTCATGTAATGAATCTTCTGGTATCAGTAGCTTCTTGGCCAGGAAGGCCAAGGGTAGCTTGGCCTGCATGGCCTGTGTGTGGGCCCTCCTGAGCTACAGAAGCACCTTCTACAGAGAAGTCCTCCTCCCTGTTACATGCAGAAGTAAATCCTGTTCAGGAGGATGAGCACTGGGCTGCCTTTTCCGTAAGCAACGTGGCATCCGCTTGCCCTGCTAATTCCAGGGAGGAGACTCTTGTTTTGTTGGACATTGCAGCTCAGGTGAACCGAGCTGGCTCAGGTTTGAGCTGTCATCTCCCAGGAGGCAGCAGCCACGATAAACGTCATTCAAAATGAGTTTGGGGTAACTACGTGCAGAGGTGCTGCCCTCCAAAGAAAGGGTTTTTAAGGAGCAGTTTGGGGGCAGCCCTTGCAGCCTGGGCTCGTCCCTGGACTCGCTGCATCTCCTTGGAGGCAGCTTGCAGGCAGCACACAGAAATGAATCCGTACTTGCGGTCTATAAAACACACAATAGAAGCTGCTCTCGACATGCAGGCAATTAAAACGTCTGCTCTGTGAATAAAAAGAGTCTAATAATAATAATAATGGTGAAGTTAATGAGATTTCAAATGTCTTTGCAAACTGGCCTAGGTTTTGTAGGTTCAAAGACGCATTGTGTGAATAAAGTTGCAGCCCCTGTGAATTGCAGAGGGTTTTTTTTTTCTCCTAAACACTTCAGGCTGCAGCAAAATTTGAAAATCCCAGATCAAGCAGCCTGTGTGGGGCATGTCTCATCACGAGGGAAATAGGCATTAGACAAAATGCAGTCCGGAAGGGACAGGAATGAATTTGCAAAACATTCTGCCTGATTCCTTTTGGAAGCAATTCAGAGAAGAGCAACTAAAATGATTAAGGTTCTGCAGGGAATGTATTGTAAGAAAGATTAAGAAAAAAACAGCTAAATATATATAAAAATCCAGCTAGACAAGAGTGAAGCAGAATCGATCCCCAGTGGTGCATATTTAGAAGAGTCAAACAATGGAGAAGTAAAAAGGATGTTAGAAGGAGAAACTGGGGTGTAGGAAATCAATTAAGCAATCAGAAAGCTGGGGGCTGCGTAGCCGGAGACCTTTTTTTTTTTTAAAGGAAAGAGGTAACAGGGATAGGAAAGAGTCTGTGAAGGGGATGCCTCGGCCTCCAGGAACCTTTGAGGTGGATGGGGCGGGAATGGGGCTCTACGGGAGCGGGATGGGGCTCTACGGGAGCAGCTGGGTGCTCTCTCCTGCTGGGCTTCTCTCTCCTTTCCCTGCAGCTGCCAGGTTGGTGCCAGTGTGTGAAACAGCAACATGGAAGGCGGGATGGGGAGGACTGGTTGCAGTCTCCCTGCCTCAACTGATTAATTAACTCTTCAGATTAATTTCCTTTCTGATTACTGCTTGATTAATTCCTCCTAACGGCGAGACCTCCTCACCACTTAATCCTCTTTATAAGCCCTCAGAGTGCGATGCTTGAAGTAAACATCAGGCAGAGGAAAAGGCAAACAGGGCGCAGCACCAGCGCGGCCGCTGCCCTTCCCTGCCCCGTGTCTCGGCGCGGTCTCCCGGGGGCTTCCCTCGCCTCCCGCTGGGGTCTTTGCCCTAAATCCCGCTTTTTGTGGCATTTCTCCAGTGCCGTCTGCAGCAAATGGTGCAATTTCACTTGTTGAGCCTGATAATTAGTGACAAGATCCCCGTAATTTGCAGAAGGGCAGGAGGAGGGAGCTGTGTTCAGCTGTGCTCATACGCGTTAGGGAGGGCTTTTCTCACAGCTTCCTTGCAGGGAGTGTCTGAGTGCACCGAGCCGCTGCTGCTGCGTTTGTGCTCGAGCGCCGCGGCGGGGGCGGCCTCGCGTGGGCACCGCTGCCGTCCCGCCGCTTCAGCCCTCACCCTCTCCCCTGGCTCCATCCTCCCTGACGTCCTCATTCCCATCGCACGGAACCTCCGCGGGGCCGCTGGGAAGGAGGGTGGAAGGTGACGGTGAGGAAGGTGAAGGTGGTGAGGTCGGAGTGAGTGCGATGAGCTGCCGAGCTCTCTCTCGAGCCTGGACAAAGTCCCCAGCAGCTGATGCCAGTATCAGTGTGCGCCACGGGCTCCATTTGCACTGCTGGGTCCCCCCGGAGCTCGCAGCCAGCACTGCTCTGGTGGAGTGGACCCTCTAGCTTAGTCCAGGTCCCCTTAAATTTGACCTCAGACTCCTGCTCTTCTGGGACAGCCTCTCTGCTTTGCAGGCAGCTCGTCATTCCAAGCCATCTGGTTGTTTTGTAGCGCTAATAGCAGTGGAGCTTTTTATTTTTATGCTTTTTCTCTTTTATTCCTGGGCATCTATTCCCAAGTGCATTGAGATGCTTTAATAAAAGATAAGTAAGAACGTAAGTTATGATGAGAAAAGGCATGCAGCCAAATGAATCCCCAAATAGGAGCGAAAGCTTTCCCCATTTTTTTCTACATGCAATAAAGCAATGTACCCCCCTGGGAAAATTAGCACTTAAAGAGAAACAGCACTTTCTTGGCCATTGTTTCTGACGAACATTTTGGGGCTGGAAATGAGGATTGAGGAGGCACCAGCTAAGACCTAAAAAATTTATTTGCTTTGTGGTGTCGACTACATAGCTAGAGGAGTTATATTTTGCACCCAACAGCAAAGCTTTCCTTCTGCTTTGGAGCTGTACCATGCGTGCCATCCTCTTAAAACGTGACCTAGAGTAATGAATTTAGTTGAGTTTGAGCTGCCAAATGACATAAGCTGGTATGTGGATGGAGGCAAAGGTAGTGATTTATTTCTGTGCTGACTGATGGCACAGGCATCACCTGCTGCAAATGCTCTTTCCAAGCTCTGCAGTGATACCCTGTGCAGCCCTGCTCTACACGCTCCCCTCGTGTAATGCCGTGGTCAGGGTATTTAAATCAGTCTTTAGATCTGCCGCTGAGCACTGTCTCTGCTGGAAGCAAATTATTCTGGCTGATAAGGGAGATGGAACCGTGCATGGAGAATACGCTGTGTTCAGATGCATGGCCCTAAGTGCAGCCCTGAGAGCACTGAGGCCCCTGCACACGCGCTGCAGCTGCACTGCGTTGACGTCGCCTGGCTTGGAGCTCCAATTTCCTCTGCTGTAGCAGCAGCCTGCAGGAAACGTTTCCTTCTCGGCCACGCGAGCTGCGGTGTCGGTGGCACGTGACAAAGTGGAGCTGTGCTCTGTGTAAGTTTGCAAAACAGCCTAGTGTTCCCTTTACCCGCTCTCCCAGCCCCAGGATTGCTGGAACAGGTTTCGTGGTCTGTCGAGGCTCCTGCTTCGCCGCTGTGCGATGAGAAGAGGCGCCGTCGCCCTGGCAGGTCTCAGCTGGAGCCCGCGGCTGCGCGAGGCGGCAGCACCAGAGCTGCTTTTGGATGGGCCCTTGTAGAGAAGTCCCCTGCCCGAGCAAATGGGACAGGGACAGTTAGGAGACATAATTGCACCCCCAGCTCTGTGACCAACTGTCTCAGAGTGTGAGACCGGCCCGTCCGTCCTGGCACCATCTGCAGTAGAGGCTGTTGCCACATACAGCCTTACTGCACCAGTGACTGGTTCCCAGCTTCCTGGCTCCAGGCACTGAAGGTGCTGGTCTGACATGGGAAGTGATTTGTTTTATGTTTTGAGATCCCGCAGAAAGTTCCCTTCAAGTCTCAGCAAGGCAAGGTCCTGCATTTGGGGGGATTTTTGTAGGTTAATCAAACTTCATTAGGCAACAGATTCCCTTTATTTGTCTTTTAATCTCGATTATAAATGCTTTACTACGAAGTGATCTCTAATTCCTACAAGGATGAGGGAAAGTAAATTGGAGTCTTTGATCTCCTTTGCTCAGCCTCCTCTATCCTTGTGCTTTCTTTTTTTAAGACTCTTATTTCCTTGACTACAAAAAAAAAGGAAAAAATAGAAAAAATATAATTTAGTTGTGAAAGGAACATGCATATCAACAGCAATAGCAGCTTTGCATGAGAGCCACACACGACCTCTGGGGAGACAAGAGGTGCTGTGTGAGCTCCCTTCTATTCCATTTGCAGAAGCAGCAGGGACTGTTTTCCCCTGATTCCGATGGTGCAGGCTGGAAAGGGAAATACACGAGGCAGCCCTTTGTATATGGGTCAGCATCCGATTGCAGGTTGTGCCTTTGGAAGTGCCACTTTCCAGAGTGTCCACAGCCTCTTCAGAGTCACCCCGACAAAAGCATTGGGTCACATCCTGAGTGCAGAGCAGGTTGCTGGGCCCTTTGTGCGTGTGGGACTGTCCAGCTGGCTCTGAGCATCCCGGGACAGGGCTCAGTCTCCTGGGACTGCTGAGGAATTGATGCCCTGTCCCATGCCTCATTCCCAGGGAGTGATGGAGTAGCTTTGGGGCTGCAACTTTGGGCCTTATCCTGTGGGTTATGCCAGGCTTGGCACACTCGTTCAGGTGTGGCTGTGCTGAACAGCTTAGTTGGGTGTCAGGCCGCCTTGAAAGGAATCCCTTGTAATTCACAGCAAGCTGGAGGCCTGGATGAAGGCAGCTTAAGGATGGGAAATTCCCATACAGTCACTTGGGCTGCAGGTGTCGTGTGAATCTGAAAATCAACTTCTGAAAGGTGAGAAAAAGGAAAGCTTTGAATATTCAGTCTTCATCTTGAGAAATGCAGTCAGTAGCAGCTGGAATATGGCTTGGTGGAGCAGAGCTGGCGCTTCAGGTCTTCAGATTTCCTAAGCAGCTTGGGAATGAGAGCAAGGGAGCAAGATGAAAGCCAGATCTGCAAGGAAGCTGGTAAGTCTGGGTGAGATTGGGGAAACAACAGACTGAGAAGGGTGCATGGATTTCCAGCTCATGCAGAAGTACCAAGTGTGTGCATAAACTGGAAGGATGAAATTGTAGTTTTAAAAAGACTTTGCTGGAGAAAAAGCAAACCAAAAAAGCAGAAAAGGTGTTTCAGTGCCTGAGAAAAATTCTCATTTTGTAGGATGACCAGGGGTTAATGTACAATCCTTTCAGGGCTGCATGTATGAGAATCTCACGTGCAGACAAATCCTCCCCCCATCCATCTCCTTCAAGCAACTGAAACTCTGTAAAGATGACTTAGCGCATGAAGGATGCGGTAGGAATGGAGCCTAATCAGATCATTACTGCAGCAGGGAATATAATTTTTAAGCCACCATCTCTTTCATCATCATCTTTATTTATTTCTAAGTGCATGCACATGCATTAATATATGTATGCATATATATATTTTTTGCTGCGTGGTGAAAAACCCAACCTTTCTGTAAGGCAGGAGAAGCAGGTCAGGTTTAGTAAATGCTCTGTTCTTCGGAGTTGAAACCAAGCAAACGGAGATCCCAAAGATTGGGAAAATGGCCATTTGGGCCCCCGAATTGCGATCCCTGACTCTAGGGAGCTGCATGTTTCATGCTGCATTGATAGTGGCTGAAAGCAAGCTGCCTCCCACCCTGTGGAACAAACGGTTTTGTCTGTGGAACATGTCTGCAGCTAGAAAAGTTACAGGAATAAAAGTGAAAGACCTTAATCTACCAAATCTACCCCTATTACTGAAGGTATGAGAGTTGTTTGTTTTGCTTTCTGCTGCCTCCAGTCTTGCAGGTAATCAGTGGGTGATTTCATCAGCTACCTTGCTAAGCATTTTGGTTATCGTACTAACCTCATAAGTAGAAACTAAAAACTGCATGTGCAGCTAGGCGCTACTGCATGGTGTCCGTTGTAGTCTGTGAGAAGCAATTTAAACACTATGCATGCAACCTGGCAGCAGAAAGTGGGGTTCTGCAGTTGCTAATTCTGGGGGAGACGCTATTATTTCCCTCTATGACTCAGAAAAGAAAAATTGGATGTGATGTTGGAGAAACTCAACAGAGGAATCTTCTTTGGGAGTTCACAGAGAGAAAGGAGCTCGGAAGTATCAGTGAGTTTGTCCCTAAGTGTGGAACGGGAGGACCACAGCTGTATGAACCATTCACAGTAGCAAGCCCCTGAAGGAGACTAAATCAAAACACCTGGTTTTAATAGCCTCAGTAAGTTGCAGTGCAAATTCTGCGGTGGAAATAGCAGCCTTTCATGCACAGGTATGGTAAAGAGGAGCAGCAGTCTGGCTCCTGTGGGTTGTCACACCATAGAGTCTCCTGTGTGCCCAGACCTGAGCTCATGTTCGTGAGTCATCAGGTAACTGGGCTGGGAAGGAACTGCCCCACTACTGGAAGTGGGGGCATTTTAAGGCAGCGGGGAGAAAAGGAAGTTTAGGCTTTGCTTCCATATTCCCAGAGGGCAGGAGGGAGAGGCTGGAGCGAGGGGATCCTGTGGGGCAGCTTGGGAGCAGTCTGCCTGCACAGAGCTGTCTCAGCAACATTGCCAGGCCCTGCTTGAAATGCTAAATTATTCCTCTGCTCTGTTGTGTGATTGTTTTATGTGCTTTTCTCAGCAAAATCAATCAAGAAGAATTGATAATTTATAAGCTCTTGTTTGCCTTTTTCACTCGTCAAGGGGAATAAAACAAAAGGATAAAGTAGAAGGCTAATGCCATAGGTAAAGGAGCTTGAAGGGTGTGGAGCTCAGCACCACTGCCCTTAGCTTTGGGGTCAGGGGTCCAGTCTGTCTGCTCTTGGGTCCTTAAGGGTCTGTTCTTGCTGTCTAGTCACTGAGATAGAGTATGAGCTGCAGGACAAAACAGGGGCTCCAACCTTGAGCGCGGTCGTCCCCAGCCAAGTCACCTTGGTGTGACCGAGAGGAGAACATCTGCAGGTCTGTGTGTTTCCACGTGCACCCAGGGCCGCAGCGGGAAGGAGATTCGATTAGGCAGGTAGAAAGATAAAGCTGGGTCAGCTGCCATCCCGGGTTACGCTGCAAAGGAGATTCCCCGTGGCAGCATATTCCACACTTCTCCTAAGCTCGAACCTTCCCTGCTGTCACGCGCACCCGTGCGCCGGCTCCTCCCGGCAGGCACGTGTCCCGTGTCCATGCCACCCCGACCGCATGGAGTCCCCCGCGTGGCAGCAGGGACGCTGGAGAAAGGGCCCTTCTCTCCTGGGAACTGCCCTACTTTGCAAATTAGGGGGGAAGAAAAGAGCACTATTGTTTTAGAATAGAGACCGTTGTAGAAAGATAAGTGCATAAGGAGATGCTCTGCATAGATAAATAAGTGCTGTAGATAAAAATTAGATACTGCAGATAATGGTGTAGATAAGTGGCTACACAGACTAGTAATGATATCAAGATGCTTTTGTGGGATGCGAGAGACGCCTGTTAGTTATTGCCCTGCTCTGAACTGTTGCCCTCTTCCCTGATGTTCTTGCTGGAGCAGTCGCATGCATGACAGGCTGCGGCTGCGTTTTGCAGGAAGGTTTGATTTTCTTGCTCCTCCGCTGCTTTCCAAGCATTACCTGTGCAGCTTGGAGAACAGCCTTAGGGGAGATGATTTAAGCAAGCCATACAAATTCATTTGTGAGCTTGGAGGGGACGCAGGTTCTGTCCCTGGGTGTTTTCGGACCAACAAGACCAGGGAAGCTGAAGCTGCGAGAGAAACCAGCCTCAGTGATTGTGTGTTGCCCCTCCAGTGTTCACATGTTCATTGCAAGCTATGGTATCTGTTGTGATGCCTCCTCTGCCTAGTGGGGTTTCAGTTGTCTAGCTGGTCTAGAAGTGCAGCAAAGTTGATGCCCTTGTTTACAGGATATTCAGAATTTGTTTGATCCAAATAATCTATGTGTGTCCTATGTGTTCCAAGTCTGGTTTGGAGAATTTGTTTGGGAAGATTCTGAGAGCTGACTAGAAATAATCTTGCCTCAGTTCTCAGCTCTTGGGCTTCTGCTCACAACATGCAGCAGAAGCTCCCTCATTACATAACTAGAGAGATGTGAGATTTGTCGGGATTCCCAGAGAGATTCAGGTTTTCGTCTCGGTTCTTCATAGGACAAAGTTGGTGTGGTTGATGTTTCTTCAGAGCCATCCTACCTTTCTTTGCTGTCTGGCTGAAAAAATGTTACTTAAACTGCCTTGACTTTCTGACGCGGGTCTGTCCTGCTTCTCTCTCCTCTGGAAAATGGGCATTCCTGGGTGGGTGAAGAGCTGATGTGGTTCAAAGCATAGCCCGTGGTGGGGTGAATGCTTCTGGAGGCTGTTACTAGCATATAAATACCTTTTTAACCTTTTTGCTATTTTTTTTTCTGCTTGTAGTTTAGCCAGTGTTGTATTTCAGCAGTGGGTTTTATTATATATCAGTCCCTTTTTGTGCAGGAAACTTGCTACTCTCCCTTACTGATGTCTCCTTTAAGGAAAAGAAAGCAAGTTTACATTACCTATTTGCTAAATAACTGCTGTTAGCAGAGAAGAGTCAAGACCAGGCTGTGGAAAACAGGATGCTGTGCTCCTGCATTCAAAGTTGTAGCCATTTGGAAGTAAAGGGTGAAGATTGCCCCAGATCCGCCTCGCTAGCTCTTACTCTGCTGGCTCTCATCAGACACGCCGTGGTTCGGAGCACTACTACAGACTGCACGGGGAGCTTTGGTTAAATATAGTAGTGCCGTGCGACTCCCCCGCCGGCTGGAGTTCAGTCCGTTCCTGGCTGCATGGAGGGAACACGATAAAACAGTTTGTTCCTGCTGCTGTTAGGCAGGAGATGATACCTATTCCTCTGTACCGTCCTCTGAGAAGTGAGTTTGGGCTGGACAGCAATTCCACATCCTCTGGGGAGTGTTCTCCTCAGCCACAGGAGAAAATACAGGGCAGATTAATGAGGAAATTATTGGAAGATGAGATTATTCTCTAGAGTGCCCTGCGATTGCCATTGGCTAGCAAATTCCCTCTGGATCTGCCTTTTCATTTACCACGTTCCTTGGTCATCTTCATCACAAAAAGTTGCTTTTTGAGAACTCGGTGCACCTGGGAACGTGGTCTTGGGACCTTGTGCCCTCCGCTTGCAGAGACTTTTGCCCGTCCCTGCATCCCCCCTCTCGTCGTGCACGGGCCGTGGGTGGAAGGAGCAGCTCCCTGCACCGAGCAGCTAACGGGGGTGCAGATTGATAGCTCCTCTCGCAAAAACACTTGTCACGGGCTTGGCAGGCCGCTCAAGGTTGCCTCTGTAGCAGGGCGGAGGTGGAGGGAGGGAGCCGAGCCTCGTGCTCGTGCTTTATGGCCCTCCTAGCGGGACCGGCAGGCGGCTGGCGCAGCAGCTGCGCAGGGCATTTAGGAAGAGATTTATGAGTTTGTAATTTTCAGAGACCCTGGAGCAAAAGTGTCTTTAATTAAATTTTGATTCCCCCTCCCCTTTCTTCCCCATCCCCGCTCTCCTACCTGCCTGCGGATTGTTTGCGGAGCTCCGGCACTGCTTCCTGAGCGCAGGTAGGAGCCTTTGAACACAGCCAGGAGGAGCAGAGCATTGCAAAGCAAACAACCAGATGGCAGCTATGATAAAGCATCACCCAGCTGGCGCTGCCAGCCCGGAGAGGGCTCTGCGATGCAGTTCAGGGGTCCCACAGTAAGTGCTTCCTGCATCTCTCTGCTCCAAACGTGGACTTGGCAAGGCGTCCCCGAGGCTGGCGGCCAAGCCGACCCGGTGCTCTCATCCGCCGGCGCTCGGATCCTGGCACCGCTCGCGGCCGCGCGGAGGACGTGGCTGCTGGGGGACGAGACGGCCGTATGTCGCTGTGCACTGCTGCGGCTCCGCGTGCGCAGCCGCGTCCTGGAGCAGGGGCTGCCTCCGGGCCCAGGAGCACACAGCTAGTGTGAAACGGGGGGCTGAAGGTGCGGGATTAGCATTGCTTGTTATCATTTATCTTTAGAAGGGAGTTCTGGAAGGATAAGATGGAAAATTGGCCTGGACTTTGGGAAGAGGCGTGGGTCCCCCTGGGGAAGCTGCTTGGGCCGTTACGTTGCCTACAGCCATTCCCTGGAACTTGCCCCATTGCTGCTCTTATCTCTGGGTCCCTCCGCAGGGAGTGAGTCGGAGGCAGAGCGTCCCTGCCCAGCCAGGCTATGTCAGCCCTGTGAATAGATTTGCACCAGCCCACTCAGCCCTCAAGAGCTGCAGTTAAAGGGCTCTGGAGACGTAATTGTGTCTGCGCAGCAGCAGCGATGATTTCCTTGAGAGGTAGGATGAAAAGTGGCTCCGTTCCACTACGACTTCTGCAGCGACTTGATAGCTGCTTCTAGAAAGCTGCTTGGTCGGGGTCCAGGTGCCTCAGCCCCTGCAGCTCCTCACGCTCTACCTGGAGCGCCCCGAGCTGCTTGTGCTGCCCCGGTGCTCCCAGGTGATGCTGCGGGTGGCCCTAGGCAGGGGTTTGTAGACCTGGTTGCTGCCCCAGCTGGGGGCTGTTCCTGGGTGGGCTTTGGGCAAGGGGCGCTTGGCTCGAAGCTCTACAGACTGGTAGCAGAGCTGCTAGCCTGGCGCAAGCCTTCTCTTGTTGTAACTTCAGCCCTTTCTCCTTGCCGTGCTGTGCGTGAGGATGCTGTTTACTCGCTCTTTTCTGCTCCTGCCGACGGTGTGGATGGGAGAGTCGTGTTCGGATCTGCCTTCGCAGCCAGGATGCTGGGTCGTGTCTCTTGCCATGAGCTACAAAGTCCTCAGGCGAGAGATGCATTTTGGGGGAATGGGGTGTGGGGCAAGGAAGCAGCACTCAGTGCTTTGCTTGGCCGTTGCAGATGCTGTTCTTGGCGTCCCCGTGATTAGTCATGAAGGGAAATGCTGAACACCCTGTTGTTCTGCCCTCCTGGCTCGCAGACTAACAAGAGGCCTTCGGGATGCTGATGAAATAGCTTGGGGGCAGGATGTGGAATATGTGAACGGGGATAGGGATTTGGCTGGAGATCCCTCTTGTCCTCACACAAATGAAAAACATTGGCAACTGAGTTTGCACGAGCTACCCGTGGGCCTCAGATCAGCAGGAGTCTCTGAAGAGCCTGCCCTAATGCCCTCTGTGGTTGGGCCATTGCTGGGGTCAGCTGCACATAGGGTGACTTTTGCTTCCTTTAAAGGGTCATCTTGGTTGAGTTGCTCCTCTTCTCTCTTATCTCCTGGCATTTTGAAGATGTTTGCTTATATTCTGTAGCCTTTGGGGCTGGCATGTTCAGATGTCCCTGGTCTCACGTGGAATTTCATACAACTTCTCCCTGCTGCCCAGTGCAGCTTATCCATCTGACCAGCTCCTACCCTGGAGTTGTCTCCCAAGCACCTTCATCTGTATGGTTTCTTCACTGGTATCTTCTAGACAGAGGCCTCCTTTTGGTCTTTTTCTTGCACTACTGGCACATTTTTAAGGTATTTCACATCTCCCTTCCAAGCTCATCCCTCCCTTTCTCTGGTAGGTATGATTGGTCAGGTGCAAATATCTAACCTGTGTAGCAGCATCTCCTCCTGCCAGTGCTGCAGTGAGGTGGTAGAGGATGGAAGTGGCAGTGGGATTGCCAGGAACTCCCATGTGGGAGCTGGGACCTGGGATGCTAGATGGGCTCCTCTCCTTGCCCTGCCCTCCGTGCTTGCTTGGGTCCCAGCTGCTTTTGGTTCTAGCTTGCATTCAGCGGATGCTGCATTTCTTCAAACCAGGTTTGCAGTCTTGCTGCATAAACAATATTTTCTGGAAAGCCCTTCCTGTGCAGAGCAGTTTGGCCTCGGGCTGCCCGGGTGGCAGGATGGTCCTGGCCGGGGAAGCGGGCGGGCGCTGCGAGGTGCGACCCGAACTCGCTGCCGGGGTCGTGCTGAGCTGCCCCGTGGGGCTGCCGCAGACCCCGCCGCGCTGGCCGGGCCGTGCTCAGCGCGAGGGCTGTTCCCCGCTGACCCGCAGCGAGCCGCGAGGAGAGCGGCGCGCCGGGCTATTTAGAAAGTGAAATTTCCCCGGGCCGTGGAGGAATTAATCATTTTATATGCTGGACTCTTGCCTTCTGACTGATCTATCTGAATTACAGATTAACTGGCAGCGTGGGGACGGAGGAAGCCATTTCAATGAATAGCTCTCTAATTTATTAAAGGAGCTGCTTAGGCTGGTGGATCAGCGCTGCAGCAAGTTCTTGGAGTGGGAAGTTCTCTTCTTTTCCTCCCCATCTCCCAGCCTTTCTCTCCTGCTGTGTTTTATCTCCCTGTCGATGGGGCCCCTCTCCAAAATCGATGAGGGGACCAGCAACTCCCAGGCTGGAGATTCTCTCTGCAATAAGCTGCCAGCTCCTAGACACCTGTACTTTCTAAGCCTTTCTCCAGGGGCCACTTCTGTTATTTGTAAGTAAAACCATCATCTTTCTGTCCAAGGAACATAAATTTTGGGGGTAAGCTATGACATCCTAGAAAACACCAGCATATTGATGCTGCTGTTGATATTAGTCAAGCCAAATAGCATCGCTCTCGTATCAATCAATTCAGTGTCGAGACTGTCAAGGGCTTCCCTACTCTCCCGCTCCCATAGTCCACAGCAGCCTCTGGGAAACCTGTGAAACCTCATTTATTTTGTGAGGGTGTTTTTTTTTTCTGCAAATGCAGAAAAATCTGCAAATTGGAAATCTGCAAATGCAGATCCGTGTGTTTTGGGCAAACCTGACATTCCTGATCGCACTCTTGCTCACGGTGGCCACAAGGCTGCAGGCGCCCGGCTCTGCTCTCCCACCCAAAACTTGGGAGTGGGAGAGCAGAGGGATTTGTTTGTTTGCGGATAGTTCTGTCGCCGAGTTTATATTCCGGAAGAGTCTTGTAAATACAAGGGCAGGTTCAGGATATAAACAGTTACACAACTTGAACACATTTTGTTTCTGTAAGAAGTACTCTATTTATCTTGGGAAGGGGTAAATCTGAGAGTGCGATATCACTGCCTGAAGTCGTCTTGAGGAGGTCTTCAGAGGAAGGAAAAAAATGATGGGCTTTCCAAAAGAGGCAGAAGTTCTTCATTGACCTCACACATGAACAAAACAAACCCAACTGTGGTTGGCTGGGTTTAATTGTCTTTTTTGGCCATCTAAGGATTTATCGCTTAATCTGAAAGTAAACATCATGAGTCTGATGTTTTTAAAACTTTTGCCTACAGCTTTGCACCCCGAGTGCCAGTGACTTGAGTGCTGGCAGGGACTACGCGCTGCCAGGGAAGCCTCCCCTGTAAGCAGATCCAGCCCGTTGCTGCTTGGGGCCTCGGTGGCTGCTCGATGTTTTCATAAAAATTCCCTTTAACATTAAAAGGTCAAGTGCTGATCAAAAATAACAATCACAAACTATTTTTGTTTGAAAAATTATGAGCACTATTAATTACTGCGTGAGAACCAGATGGTGGAGCTGACCAGTTTAGGTTTGTGGTCCAAGCAGACGTTTTTTTTACCGTGAAAAAGAAAACACCAAAAAAAAACAAGAGGAAAAACCTAAAGCAAAGAAAGATAAAACACGTGGTGAGCCATGGCCTTCTGAGTCTGAACGTTCCCTCGCTTTGAAACCTCGCTGTACTGCAGAGCAAGGCATCTATTTGTTTTTTTAATATGTGATTTTTTTTTTATCTTGACAGAATGTTAAACCAAAATAGGGAGGCCTGAGAATTAATGTCCTGTAATGACAGCAAAATCCCTCTTGTGTCTCCAGGGTCTTATGACTGTTGGTGAGGGGATGCAGAGAGCCCTGGGTTCCGAGGGTCTCCAGTTACCACGGGAGCAAGGAAGTCTCTCCGGAGGCTCCGGCGGGAACCTGTGCAGGGATTCACAGCCAGAATCGATCCGGAGCCTTTGCCTTTCCTGTCAGGGCTGCCTCTCTCCTTACCCACCATCCCTATCGCTCTGATGGCCCATCAGGAATATGGGACTTGGCCCAGTTTTACATCCATCCAATAACATTATGAAATTGGTAGTGACACTTCCATTGGCGCTAGTTCCAGTAAGAGGTGGGAGCCGGAGGACAAGCGCTTTCCTTTCGTGGCAGTTCGGCTTTCCAAGTAGATCAGGTGGCCAAGGTGGGTGTCAGCGTGGGAAGGGAGGTGACAGGAGGGCGGCTCGCGTGGGGACACGGGGACAGACAGCAGCGAAGGGACCTGATGAGAAACATGCAACGACTGTGCTCCTTGTCAGCTTGCAAGGTTAGGAACCGCATCCCCCCAGCCGGAACCCAAGCAGCGGCCACGGTGTTGATGGAGACGACGATGAGCTGCCTAGGGGTATTCTTTGCCCAGATAAATTGTAGGAGGAGACCAAGAGGTAGCTTCGAGCACCTTTGCTTTGCTCTCTGTACTGCAGCTTTTTGGTCAAGCCGTGTTTGTTCCCATCCGAGGTGGGGAGAGCATCACCGGCGCCCCAAGCTCAGCTGAGCGGCGTTGAGAGCCGCTCGCCAGGCGGCCCTTGCTGCAGCCTCACGCTCCTCGCGCCTGCTCGTGAGCGCAAGGGCCCAGCTAAAACGTTTGTCAGGTTGTCACAGTCTCCCTCCATGGTGGCTGGGGGCCAGGAAAGAGGATAAAAGCCTCGGGCTAGCGATAAATCGAAGCACGGAGAGGAATTGTGTGCGCTCAGCGCGGAGCAGGCAGTGCCCTCCTGAGCTGGGGCACTCATCTGGCCCGGGGGGCTGTGCTGGTGCCAGAGGGGAGCCGGGAGGGGACCTGCCTGCAGCGACAGGGGCACAGGGACGTGTTTCTGAGGGAGAGGGGAAAAGCACCTGCTCATCCTCACGCAGGTCCCATGGTGGTGGGAGCGCTCCCGCAACGCAAGCGTGCTCACGTGTGTATACAAATATATTAACCACAGCCAGCAGCCATCTGCTTAGGAAGGGCTGCAAGCAGGTGTTTTTAGGTCTTTTTAGGATGCGGTCCCATGCCCCAGAGTACCAAGTGCATGGTGGTACCAGCTCTGATGCAGGTGAGGGAGATCCCTCTGCATTTCCCTTACGGAGTTGCGTTTGGGATGGGAATACCTCGAGGCCGTGTGGCGGAGCAGGTGCCGAGACCCTCCTGGAGACCAGCGTGTGGCTGCAGGAAGCACCGCAGTATATAAAGCGCTTCTTCCAAACAGAAGAGATTAGAGAGCTGATATGATGTTATTCCGATTGATTTTGCTGTTGTATTTATACCTGAAGGTAAAGAGCAGACGTAGTGGAAATCAATCGGCCTGCGCGCCCGGCCCGCTCCCTCTGCAGTGCCGTCTCAATGAAATGCTTATATCATTTTTACGGTGTGTCTGTGATAGGGATGAGTGAGCCAAGAGATTAATAGGCGCTGCCGAGGCCTTTAGCCAGTCCCTGCCCGTCTGCGGCGTCGTAAAGCCCGCACCGCGCTGGAGTTCAAGGTGCCCTCGAGGTGAGAGCTCGGTGACTTTGCCTTAAAAAATCAAAGGCAAATTTCTAGTCCCGAGAAATGATGAGAAGAAATGATAGCTGGGCTGTAGGTGGAGGGTTTGGGGCAGGCAGGACCGTGCCCAGCTCTGGAGTCAGGGGCTGGAGTTGGTGCCGTGGGGATGCTGGAGAGCTGGGCACGGAGGTGGTGAAACACAGTGAGCTTCCAGTGCCAGGGTAAAGCCTGGGGATATTATTAGTACATGTTGTTATTCTGGACAGAGCAGTGGAACTGCAGCCTCGCGTGGGGCAGGGTGGGGGGCTTTGGTTCACGTGCGCAAGGGAGAGGGCAGCACCTTTTCTGTGCTGTCCGACGGCCTCACACGTAGCTCAGTACAGCCCTGTCTCTTCTGGTACCTTAGGGTGCTTGGCTGGCTAAAGTAGGACCCTGAAGGCTTGTTTTGATGTCTTATTGCATGCCTGGCGTCAGCTGCACTGTAGCAACCCATCCTCATTCTGCTCCACCAGCCCTTTTTGAGCCTTGATCTTGGGCCTCAGCCCTGGGAAGAATCCAAAGGGTCTTTGGCCACGCACGGATGCTGAGTCTCTTGCTTCTCTGCTCTCTCCGGAGCCCTGGGAACAGCAGCTTGGCTACTGCAGCTCCCAGCATCTGCTCCACGCCCGCACACTGAGCCCAAGGTGCAGAAATCGCAGCCACTGAAGGGGCCTCTTCTTGTGTCATTAATGTGGGTCAGCTTCTTGCTGCCAAAAGTGCATTTGTCTTCCTGTTTACGGCTCCAGAAGCTGCTGTGGCTGGCGTGGATTCTGTCATGCCAAGACACAGTCTCGAGAGGTTTCTATCTAGTGATTGACACACAAGACCCGTGGCAGCCCGCAGGGCGCGTGCCGGCCTGGCGGCCCCAGAGTCAGCCGTGACCTGCGAACAGGGGAGGCCGGGCCGGGGAGGCGATGGCAGGTGACTGGGGCGGTGGCAGAGCAGGTCGCTGTGCTCGCTGGCGCGGGTGGCACCGGGGAAATGCCGTCCTCCCTCCGCCTCAATCCAGTGCGATGCCCTTGGCTTCCTCTGCTGCTGCCAGAGCCGCCGACTCGCTGCATCGCTGCACGTCAGAGGCGAAAGCACCTTGGCATCAGCGGGCGAAGCCACTTCCAGGGACCCTTTTCCTATTTAGTGGATTTGCGCTTAGTCAACACCTGAAGTGCAAGGAGATGCTTGGAATAAAGGATCCGAAGTATTCCCAGGGTTACCCCGGCGTGTGCTCACTGTTCCTTTCCTAGTTACGCACTTTTGGTCTGTGGTGCGGCTGTGCTGGGAGCTTAGAGCACAGATGTAATTCCTGCTCCATAATTCCCTTCTTCCCAAGGGTGGCTGGAGTTGCTATCACACATGGCTCTGGCTTGTCACCTCCCTCCCTTTTTAATTATCAGATTGTCTCGTCATTTTTACCGCAAGCATTTTTTCGTGCTTGTTCTCCTGGATTTATGCATTTGTGCCGTCATATGCATTGACTTTATGCTTTATATGATTTGATCTTAATGTTTCCATTCCCGAGTGTGAGTGCTTATAGGATTCATGTCTAAGATCCATAAATAAACCTGAGAGGGGGGAAAGAAAGGACAAGGGTGAAATGGGAGAGATTTGGGGATCCTCCACCTGCTGATGGGGCTGGAGCTGTTTGCACCAGACTATTTTCTGCAGGAGCAGCTGTTCTTTCTCCCCAGGAGTGTCTGAAAACATCAGAGAGAAGAACATGTCAATATGTAAGGGGGGAGTGGGCATTGGTGAAGGGTTTGCACCTCGGTGAGCTCTGCAGTGAGCTGGGCCGTGCCTGCGGCCGGGCTGGAGCAGCGGCAGCGAAGACACTCGTCCGCTTTCGGTGGGTATCTCGTGATCTCTGCAGCTTGTGGATGGAAACTGGGGTGGGATTTGGGCAGGAGGAGAGGGCGTTCGGCTGCAGTCCCTAGGGAGCTGCTGAGACCGGTGTCTGCTCGTTGAGAACGAGGCAGGGCCTGAACGTGGCGCGTGTGAGAGGCTTCGGCCTTGGCTGAGGCGGCGGGCGCAGAGGACCGCGGCAGGGCTGGCTTTGCGGGCTCTCAGCTGGCAGCGGCTCTGTGCGAGCGGGACGCGCGGTGCCTCTCGAGCGCTGCCGCCGCTCGGCGCAGGCGACGCCGCGTGACGAAGGAGCCGGCGGCCGCAGCCGGCAGCCCCGGAGCCGGCCGGGCCGCGCTGGAGCCCTCGGCAGGCTGGCTCCAAACTGCTCCCTCGCAGGCACCGCGCGCCCGCCTGGCCCCCTGCCCGCAGCTGCCAATAAAAATTAAGAAATTGATTTCCTTTTTTTTTTTGCCTGACAGGACAAGACTCTTTTTATGAGACAGTAAATGCAATCTCGCTGCGAGCATGGATAGATTTTTAATTGTATTTGTTGTGCTTTCACTTATTCTGTTTTATGAGTTTTAGTTCCTTTCCTTGCTGATGCAGAGATCAGCCCTGGGGGATTGTTTGATTTTGGTTCCAGCAAAAGGTTAGCTTATTTTTTTATAACGCTTCCTGTTTGTTTGTTTTGTTTTACTGATAAGCTGAGGGTTGGGACTAGATTTCTGTCTGTGGTTATAAATGAATGGGTATGTGTGTTCCTCTAGCTCTGAATTGCAAAGCAAGGCTGAGAGATCCTGTTTTGGAACCATCCACTTGCCAGCCAGTGATATGGCCCTGTGAAGAACAGCATTTAAGATTAGGAGCGTGGAAATATGGAAGTGCCAACAGAGGTTTGAAGTCAGATGGGGAGAGGGTTTTATAATATATTGGAGTTTAATGAGGTCTGCTTCAGCACTTGCTATACAATGCATGGTGACCCAGTTTACTGGGAGAGCTTTTTTTTCCCTAGTTACAGGTCATATACAGTTCCTAATTAAGTAGGTTAATTATATGGCTTCTTTATATTTCACAGTCAAATGTGGGTGCACAATTATCTCTTGCAGCGATCGTTTCTGATCAAAAATGATGTCCGGAACAGGAGTGCCTGTGGGCAGAGGCAGCAGGAACTGCCCTGCAGCCTGGGCACTCGCTCCCGCTCTGTCTGCTTAAGCACTTGGGTGTTTTTGCTGCGTGTGACTTGGTGCACGGTGCAGTTGTCCTGTCAGAAACGGCATGAAGAGGGTATGGCCTCGTCCTGGGCATCGTGTTGTCCTGCTCGCGTGGCCAGCCACGGGCTGCACCGCGCCGGGGACGAGCGCTTTCCGTTCAGCCCCAGAAAGCCAAAGCTGACAACGCGTCTTGACATCCATTTCCTACGGACAAGCAGGCATCCTGGTGACGCCGTGGTGACCTACCCAGCGTCTGTCTGCAGTGTCCACCGTTTTGGCATTGCCCAGGCAGGCTGCGAGTGGAAGGCAAGTGCCTGGAATTTCTTCAGAAGCATTGAAAAGGGAAAAACTACTCCTTGTTGAGGGCTATTTGTTTGCAGATGAAAAATACTACTGCTTGGGGACTCTTATAACCAAAATGTCCTTGAAATAAGTTTCTTTAACCTCTCCCCATCCTGCTCTAGCAGCACTGGGGCCTCTGGAGCATCCCTAGGTTATCTGTTCCAGTGCTTAACCATCCGTGCTGCTAGGTATTAGGGAAAACACTCAAACCTTAATCTCCCTCAGTGCAATTTAAACCTATTATTTCTTGTTTTATCCCCAGTGGACATGGTGAACAGCTATTATATTTCTCTTCAGAGTAACCTTTTACATAGTTGAAGACTGCTATCACGTGTCCTTTCAGTCTTTTCTTCAATACAAAGCACAATTTTTACATTTTTTCTCCACCTTCGGTCATTTTTGCTGTTTTGGCAAGGTTACTGTCAGATAGAAAGCTGGAGTTTCTGTTGTTCTTCACCTGTGTGCCTTGGAGCATTTATTATGTTATGGATGTGTATGAAGTGACCATTATCTTATCTTCCCAAATCTGTGGTTATTTATAAAGTACCCTAATATTCCTGAGCCGGTGTTTTACCAGAAAGTACAGCTCTTAGCCTTGGTAAATAATTTACCACTATGATATGATCATGCAAACAGGGACTCCCCAAGCTATTTATTACTATTTGCTTTATTTTTCTTAAGTAACAAATGTCCATATAACACTGTGGATGCAGCAGCGCTTTATGGACATGGACTAAAATGTATATGCTCTTTGGGGGAACTTCAGCGTAAAGGAGGAGAGGAAAAAACGTGCCAAGCCAAACGTGAGCTTAGCCACAGGGAAGAGCGATGAATAGGGAATGACTGGAGAATTTCTAAAAAGCAGAGCTTTCAGGGCAGCCTGGAAGACTGCTCAGCAGCTGTACCAAGGGGGTAACATGTGGAAGAAGGACCAGAGCATCACTGGGATACATATGGAAGGAGGATAGCCTGGATGGGAGGCCGCAAGGGAAGAGGTGAGGCTGGGAGCAGTGGATGCAGGTGGGAGGTGTGGGAGAGGAGAGCGGTGTTTGGAGCTGTTCCCTGCAGCAGCTCTCAGAAGCAGCGTTCTCAGGCCGCCTCGCTGCTCTCTGGGCGCCGAAGCGGCGGTCACTGCAGCTGACCCTCCGGCCAGGCCCACGCGAGGCTGCGTCGCTGCCGTCCCCTCTGCGCAGCACCCGGCACAGCGGGGCCTCCCAGGCCTCCTGCCTGGAGCCACGGGACGGCCCCGGGGGCTCCCACCTCCTCCCACCCTCAGGCTGCTCCTCCTCACCCCAAACTCCTCCATCCGCTGCTCCGGCTCCTGCTGCCCCGTGTCCATGAGCCGAGGCACAGCCCGGGCTGTTCTGATGCTCAGAACGTACACGGACTCTTTGAAATATTAACAAATAAGCTCTCTTTATAGTTAATGCTCAGTGTGTTTGTCCATAGTGGAGGTTGATTTATCCTCAGAAACATCTGCTGCATCACTGTTTAGATTTTAAATTTCAGAGGGACTTCAAAATAATTTATTTTCTTTATAAAGTTTATAGAGTGGTATATCAGGAGTTAGCCCAGACCGCCCCAGATTATTATCGTGCATTTTTGTGGTACAAAACTGGAATAATTCCTATGTCCCTCTGCCCATTCATTTGTCAAGTAGAAGATAAACCTAAATCATAAAATCTGCACTCTTTTATTTTTTATTTTTTTAATTCATTTATTTTCCCTTTAACCTTACCTGGAAAACCTACTGCTGAAGCCAGCTAGAATTCTTCCAAATAAAGCCATTCATCAGCATTATATGTCATAACGTCAACCTCTTTACCTACTTAGCAGCAAAAAATATATGATATTGCCAAGAAAGATTAAAAGGGTTGAAGTGTGGGTAGCTGCTTTATTTCCAGGAGCTGCTGATGACAGTACCTATTTTGAGAGTCAGAGCAATAGTCAAAGCTATAAAAGTGATCAGTGACTGTTTGATATCAAAGGTGTTTTGCGAGTTTGTCTCAGGATTGTGCAGCAAGTGCAGGGGTAGCCTCGGTGCAGCAGGGTGGCTGGAGCCTCTGCGGGGCTGGACCTCCGCTCTGACCACCCAGAAGAGCTCACGGAGGTTGTTGGTTTACTTTGTGCAAGGCACTGGAATGTGCTCAAAGGCACGAAACTCTTCCCAGGTTGCTGCAATGACAGAACCTACTGGTTTACTATGGTGTCCTGACAGTTCTTGGATTTTCCCATTTTTTGCGGAAATGAGAAGAGGTTAAGACAGTTGTGGAGCAACAGATTTGGTCCTGAGACTCTTGAGGGATGGTTAAGTTTATACATGTCCAGGCTTAGCAGCCTGGCACGTCTCCCCCGGGTGACCACAAAAGCAAAGCTCTCCCCTGGTGCTGCCCTTGCAGGCGCTGTCCTCTCTGCCCCTCGTCCAACGTGGAATTCCTGCCCTCAGAGCAGAGGGCAGCGCTGATGGCCTTGGTCCCGTTGGCCACCCCCTGCTCCTCCTTTGCAGCAGTATCTGGCTGCGCAGGGAAAGCAATAAGCTCTCAAGAGCCTCTCTTACGGCTCCCCGGCAGGGGAGGTCGTTACGGTCTCTCCTGGTGTGAATTATCCCAGTCTCTGTCCAGCTGATATTTTTATGACATGTTTTGTGACCTGCACCGCGGAGGGGAGAGGTCACCCTTTCCCACGCAGCCAGGCTGTGCATCAGAGCAGGATGGGGCAGGGACGCAGGCCCCCTGCAATCCCCGAGCTGTCTGTTTTACATGCAGAGAGTTGACAAGGAAGAACAGAAGTCATTCAAACCAAAACTGCGTGTTTACTTCTTGTGTTTGGAGAAATGCAGCGTACGTAGTCCCAACAGAGGCATCTTGCAGCAAGAGCTGAATTTTGCCTTTGCGTCTCAAAAGCTGCAAGTCAGGTGGGCCCTGGGAGTAACTTTAAAAAAGAAGCCCAGAACCTGCCAGAAAGAATTCATAATAAAGGCAGAAACTTTTTCTTTTTTTTTCTTTTTTTTTTTTTTTTTTTTTCCAATTCCTGTGACTAAAACACCTGCCATGGCTGCCAGGACTCTGCTAATTACACAATAACTTTATTATATCCCACTTGGAAGAACAAACAATGCTTGAAGTCTCAAAAATGAATAGCCTTTAGACAAGATTAATGCAGGCAGAATGACTGCGTGGAGCCTCTCGGAGGCTCCGGACAATGAAATGACTTGAAGACTCCCCTCTTTGTTGCTAGCGCTACATAATAAAGTAATTGTGCAATTAGAAAGAGATTACTGATGGGAGAGGCATTTTCTTTGCAGCCCAGGTAAAGGACAGACCGCTCTGAATAAGCTTGAATCTCAGTGCACATCTCTGCTCATCTTTACTTGGGTCTGCTGGTAGCTCCAGGCAGCTTCTAGAAGGGAGAAAGGGACTGGCTCTGATTTCTTCCCGTCTGAACTCACTATGTTTGATCCAGAGGTTCTCCAGGAATGTTGCAGTGTGATCCTGCCCTGCGTGCATGGGTTAAGAGGTTTCACCTGGTGATGGAGGAGTTAGTACGGAGCTGCTGGGACCTCTGGGGTATGTGAGAATAGATGGAAACGGGCAATTGTCTTCATCTCTGATGTCCCCTGAGGTTTTCAGCCTTGGCAGCTGATAGCAAAGGCTTAAGTTAGAAGTTCTAAAAATAAAGCAAAGCATAATGCTAAAATTGGGCTATAGCTGAATATCATAAAATATCTCTGTTAATTGGGAGGCAAAGCTGTCTTCTCAGGTGCTCTTGCTCTTTTCTTCTCAGCTTTGTTTTGTCTGCAGGAACGAGTTGCTCATGTTCAGGCAGGGTCAGAGCGGCGTCGCTCTCAGTGCGGTCGCTCAGAGCGGGCTGTGTTTTGGGGCCCTGCTCTGCAGGAGGAGGCCAGGCTGTGTATGTGGTCCCAGAGGGGCCACGTTTGGCCGAGCTGGTGGGGATGTGGATGATGCTCTTGGTGGGAACAGGATGCTCTTTTCGGGGAGGTGGCTGCAGGGAGTCAGCGGCCACCTCGTTTCAGAGCAGCAGTTGTTGGTTCCTCCTGCAGGAGGACGGTGTGGAAGGAGATCTGTGACCTCTCCAGCACAGCAGAGCGGTGGGAGATCCCCCCTCCTTCCATCTCAGGGGCTGACAAGTTTGTCTCGAGGCTTCCTTGCCTGCCTGTTGGTCTCTGAGCTTTCTGGGGCCGGGAGGAGAGGATGGAGATGCTGCCGTTCGCAGTGGTGGTGGGAGGTAGCGTGAGCTGACTGGGATCAGTTCCAGCATTTCTCATCTCTTGCAGAGAATGGTGATAATCTGCCTGGTTCTTGCAGCAGTCAGTCCCACGCGGGCAGCAGGGCCGAGGGGCCTCCTCCCGGCCTGGCCGTGTGTGATGGATGTTTGTGTGATGCTTGCAGGTCCTGTGGCAGTGATCAGCGGCGAGGAGGATTCTGCCAGTCCCCTGCACCACATCAACCACGGCATCACGACGCCCTCATCCCTGGACGCTGGCCCGGACACGGTGGTGATCGGCATGACCCGTATTCCTGTCATCGAGAACCCCCAGTACTTCCGACAAGGTCACAACTGCCACAAGCCAGACACGTGTAAGTGCCCGGTCCAGCCGGATGCCCCTGCGAGGGCCAGGAGGAGGGGCAGGGACATGGGGGAGAGGCGGGCAGGAAGATAAGGTTGAGGAGAATGGGTCTTGGTATGGTCCAGAAACCAAAGTGAATCTCAGGTTTCAGAAATCACAACATACATGCAGGTGCTGCTGAAGGAGCCTTTCCACCCTCACGTTCACCTCCTTTCACCCTCCCTGTACCACCCACCAGTCACCTTCCCCCCTTCCTGAAAACGCCATTCAAGACAGGGCTCTGCTCTGAGCACCAGTGAGAGCACGAGCAGGAGCCTGTGTGGAAGCGCGGGGTGTTTGAGTGACCTGCTGCTTGTGGGGGAAAGGACTTGCCTCCCCTTCCTCCTCCAGCAGTTTCCCAGCCGTGTAGCAGCAGGACTTTCTACTTGGCTTCCTTGTGGTGCAAAGACAAGCTCAGGACACGTGTTCATGGATGGGCCAGGTGCATGGAGATAAAGAACAGAAGGTTTAGTTGCTGGATGTCTTATATTCATGGGCCTCTATAAAGCTTGCAGTTTCCCTGCATAAATCTGGGTTGTGAAGTCAGGTATTAGAATAGCAGGTGATGATAACCTGGCCCTCTCCCTTTAGCTCTCCTAAATTCTGAGCATAAAAGAAAACCTCTGGGTGAAAGGATGCATCCTTGCAAGTCGCTCAGTGCTTTTCATGACTGCCCTGCAGCCTGACCCTCCCCAGGGTGGGCTCCCACAGTCAGTAGCCGAGTTCTCCCTCGCCTCCTGCCAAACCTCAGGAGCAAACAGAGCAATGCAGGAGGAACAGGTAACGTTCCTCCTGTTCATCTTTCTGGTGTTTCTTGGTCCAGGCAGAGCCGGATCCCATAAAAGGGCTGTGAAGCAAGCCGTGGTGCTGGCCCTGTGGGGTAGCGCGCCGAGGGCGCCTCTGGCTCTGCGCTGCGCTCGTGCTGACTCATGAGGGGAAGGAAACGTAACCCGGTATCTGCACCAGAAGTGCTGGTAGGAGGCCAGGCTCTAACCTGCAGGAATCCGCTCAGCACTAAGCGTCAGGCAGCAAGTGGCTTCTCTCTGGCTGCGGCTCTCCCAGCAGAGCAAGGGGAGCTGCAGCCCCGCTGTGGCATCGCCGGGACGGCCTCCCCGGCGCTGTGGGCACAGCCAGGAGCCCGGCCGTGCCCCGGGCGCTCGACACGGTGCCTCTGTCAGCCACAGCCACGGGGGCATCCAGTTAACGCGCCTGGCATTCCCAGGGATTTTTATTTTAATGTCGTTATTTTAGTCTGTTTGCAGAGAGGGGGAGGAGGAGTGGATTAGGCAGGAGAGGATGAAGCTGAAAGTAGCGTGGGTTTGGATTTTGCTGTTATTTATGTTTCACATTTCTTGTAGCGCCTCATCCCAAAGTGATTTACAAACTCTGATGGTTTTTTTTTTTTTCCTCTCCTTTTTTTTCCCACCTTCCAAACTCCCTCAAATCTCTTTAATCCTTGTGCCGACCATCTTGATACATTACTGCTATTGCAGCTACGCAGTAGTAGTGGTTCACACTCAGAGGATTAAGCTCTGCTCTGGGCACTTGCCCTGTGGGGCTCATCAGATTTAGTAGGGTTGCAGGGAAAGCAACTCGCAGCAGGATTTGGCCTCAAAGTTTCAGGGGGCTATTTGATTAGGATTTGAAAAGTTCAATGCACAGCAGAAGCAATTGGCAGTGGTATCTGGAGCCGTTTCTCCTGTAGAACATACCACAGGGGGGAAATATAACGCTACCACCAAGTATGGACGCTTTGAAAGGCATGGAAAACTGCTTACTTCTGTGCTAACCTTCCCAGGCCCTATCTTGGAGCTCCAGGTTTCCCAGGGCTGTGAAGCAGGTTTGTTGAAACAAAATCCAGTGCAAAGATGCTACATTTGGGTGCTAAAACGGGGAAAAATCCAACTGGATATTGTCAGGTCAAAAACCCTTTCAATTTTTGGAATTATTTACTGTTCACGTGGCGCGAAATAGGCTCTGAGACCTCGGGCAGCGTTGGATTTAGTATGTTTATGTATTCTAGTTCCAAGCCTTGTAAGACTTGATTTGGATACAACTTCTTTGACTGATCTGCTGGCTTTCCTTAAGGCTGGAAAGTTTCATAATTCACCTTTTAAAATAGCCGTGCATTGGGAGCCTTCACCATTAAAGGCTTTGTTTGATCTGATGTGCTGTGCCCGACTTGACCTTGGCCTGGGAATCGCAGCGGAGGGTGCGTGCTGCTGCCGCACGCTCCCTCCCGGAGGGGCTGCCTGCCCTCGTGCTGAGCTGGAGCCCGAACTTCTCCGTTCGTTGCCACGCAGAGAGGGAGCTGCGTTAGGCTGAGCACTGTGAAACGCGGCTGAGCCGGTGCCACTGCGAGCAGACACGTCGCTTCCCGCAGCCCTCGCTGGAGTAAGGCACTCAGGAGCACCCCTTGAGATGTTGCCAGAACATCTTCAGCAGGTGGTTTCCCTCCTTCCAGCTCAAGGCTCTTCCCCTTCCTTCCTTCCTTCCTTCCTCTGCCTCACCCTACTCCTGGCCGTTGTCTGCGCAGAGGATGTGCCGATACCCATTACCGAGCTGCAATGAGGAGAGCGAACTCTATATGCTTAATGCAGTATTAATAGTACATTGATGTGATATAGATTTCTGTCACTCTCTATACTAGCAAACATCGCTTATCACGCAGGGATGACGGATGCTTATTCCCAGCCACTTAGCTCTGCATAATGGAGCTGCAGCTGAAACGCAGAGGACGCTGCCCGCGCGCCGAGCTGCCGCCCCGCTCGCTCCCGCCGCCCCGCGCTGGTCGGTGGGCTCCCCCGAGCCGGCCCAGGAGTTAATGCGTCCGCAGGGAGGCAGAGGTGCGTTTCTCATGGGGGATGCGCTTTCCTCCCCTCAACTGGATGAAGGGTGCAGCAGCCTGCTCACACCTTCAGCTTTCTGGGTTCCATGCAGCTCAAGTGTGTTTCTTACCCATGCTCTGCAACAGCCGGAGTTAGAGGAGGAGGAGGAACTTAGAGACCTTATTCCATTCCTACCTGAGGGCTTCCTGAAGAGGCATGGAATACAGCCCACCACCCTGTTTTGTCTCAACCCTTTGGGGAGACGCTCTCCTGTCTTTGGGGAGTCTCATGCAGCATCTCCAGGGCACTCTGGGCAGCGACAGAGTTGACAACAAATCCTCGTTTCAGCCACCTTCAGCCCCATCTGGAAGGTTAGGCAAAGAGCTGAGCTGACAACAGCACCGTCTAAAGGCTCAGTTTCAAAAGAATGAACTGAAATGCATTTTTTCCCCCCCAGCTTTCTGGTATGCACCAAGTGGCATATCTACTTGGCAGATGTCAACAGGCGAAACAACAAGTTGTGGTGAGTTGCATCTCCTGTATTTGGAAATAAACAGTCAAGAGGAGAGAAACAGGACTACCTGGTTGTGGAGCTAGCGCACTGTGGGCAAAATATCTGATGAGGAGGTAGAGTGAGGGGAGCAGATGGCTCCATCCTATGGTCAGGGTGGACCTAATGCAGAACCTGAGCCATTCAACCCTCATCTGTGTCCAGTAACTGACCGTCACCGTGAGCAGGCCGGAGATGGCAGATTGTTAAAGAAAACAAACAAACAAAAAAAAGTCAATGAAAAAACAGGGAGCATCATACTGAAATAATTTCATGAGGTGACTTTTAAGCTGTTGGATCAACAATATTTTGCAGATGAGCTTCTTGATAGTAGCAGCAACTTTTTATCTTAGCTCCGTCTCCCTATGTTTAGGATTTGACATTACAAAATGGGTAAATATGAATACCTGGAGATTTTGATGGTGGCTGTCTTTGATAATGTTTCAGCTGAAACATTTTGGAGCCTTGTCTTACTTTTAATTGTGCTAATTAATAATCCTCATAACGCATCAGTTGCAGATTAGAAGTTCTTAGATCTGATCTCTCAAGCTTACACAAATGCCACAACACAATCCTGAAGTTCCTCTGCTCACTGGCATTTCTGTTTTGACAAAATAAGTCTCCTCGAGAAAGTTAGGAAAACAAAACAAAACTCAATGGCAAAAAAGGAGGCTGGCGTGTGGACCCGCTGCAACTCCTCATCTGTCTCCTGGGGGTGGATGCTAAATTCCCATTAAAACTTCAGGGAGACTTTCTGGGCAAGTGGTTTCATTTTGGTGGAGGTTATTGCTGGCTGTGGTGAGGACGCAGATGGTTCTGGCTTTATTTTCTTGCAGGACTGGTGCAGTCTCGGGACCGTGATGCATTCTGCACACGGGTGGAGCAGCCGTCCTTCCGTAGAGCCCTAATGAGGGCTTTTTTTCAACCTCATTTATTACAGGCTGCCCTGACATAATTACATATTCGAAGTTAGTAATTACACGTATTCATGCTAATTAAGTAATTAGATATAATTACACTAACTGTAAATACATGGTAATCGGCTAAAAAGAAGTACTTCAGAAAAAAAAAACAAGGCAAATCACACAATAAAAGCGCCATCAGGGCTCTTTCACTCAGTGCTGTGTCTTTATCTTGCATTTTCAATGCAGTTTAAAAAGGAACATTGCGGTCATTTCAAAAATCATATTTTTTAAACAGATGGATTTCCTTACCTCTGCTTCTAGTAGAACCTGAAAACAAAATGAGTAAGATGTTTTATAACCCCAGTTTGTCTTGCCCCCATTAATTCTTTTTGTTCACTTAATATGTTGTATTCATCCTGGGTATGGGAAGCTAAAAAGTCTGTATCGTTTCTACTTTTGGCCAGTTCACATCCTCATTTTCACCAAAACACCAAATTTGAGCCATAAATATTTGTAATTTCATTTTGTTAAAAAGCAAAACCCAAACTGTTGGTATTAAGGAAAGGAAACCCTTATTTATTATTGTTTCTAGAGATGAGAGGGTTTGTCAAGTTTTGTTTTCATGAAATGTAAGGGTGGAAGCAAGTTCGAACTGACAGCAGGTCTCAGTCCTTCCTGCAGGTCCCTCCTAGTTCTCCAGCTTCTCCAAACTTCATTTTTTCTCCTCCCTCTAACAAAAGCTGCTTCTTCGGTAGGACCTAAGTCCCATGGGCCCTCTTGGACCACTGCTCTCCTGCACTGGGGCTCCTCATTGTCTTATAGTCTCATCCTTCAAAGTCAAGCTGTATGGGATAGTTATGGGGGGCTCGATGGGGACCTCTGGGTAACCATGTAACTTTTCAATATGTTTTGCTATCCAGTTCTGCATCTCATTTGGCCTTATAATGCCTGGGTTTCTGCCCTGGGTCTTGGGAAAACTCAGACCTGGCTGTTCAGCAGGTGGAAGGCAGTGGTGGTCACTGCCACGGTGGTCTTGCCTCCATAATTCTGTTCCCTCTGGTTTGGTCTACGCTCTAATAGAAACGACTCCAAGTGTTGACGTGAGCTTCCTGCAAATGGATTTGGATGTTGAAGAAACCCTGCAGGCAATGGTTGTCTATTCCCAGAGCTGATGTTGCAGGTATCTGAAGAAAAGTGCAAGCAGCAAAAAGCTACTACTTTATCACCATCCAAAGCAGAACTGAACTTCCCCCGACCCCAGCATCTCCTTCTCATCCCACTTCCCCAGGCTGTAATACCTGACCAGCAGGAAAGATTGCTTGGCCAAAGGGATTTGATCCAGCTTGCTCAACTCTTATCAGCTCTCTACTGGTTTTCCTTTCACTGCTGCACAATTTACCTGTTTTATGTTCTACATGGCTTCATCCAGCTCAGAAAGAGCAAGTGGAAGAAATTACCTACCGGAATATTTTGCCAGCTTGCAGAAGTCAAGTCTATATTTGCAGAAATAGAGTGCCCATCCCATCAATGGCACGTACAGCTGTAACTTCATGCTCAGTGAGTTAATCTTCAGACCTTCCTGCCATGAGTTTCCTACAGAAACCAGAGTGTCGTCCTGGAATGGCTGACAAATCTGCTGTGTGTATCTTGCCCTCCAACAAGCCTTGCAGGTGCTTTCTATGTGATTGTACCGAGGCTAAGCCAAGCAGCTAGGAGGGTGAAAACTGCTGCTCTGGTTTCCCCTGCTTGGTCTCTGCTCAGCTGGGAAGGAGCTGCTGTAGCCAACAGTGCGGTGCCTGGTGGGACCATCTCATCTCGCTCCGAGTGTGACGTACAGGCTGGCTTTATTTGCATACAAGCCAATTACCTCCTGCAGCTGTTTGGGTTTTAGATGCTGTCTCTGTTACGGTAATATGTGTTTACTGAAGATGTTTGTAGCAGCAGTTGAGATCAAAGGCAGTTTAAGCAGAATACAGCCCCAGTATGAGGAACTGAAGCTGACAGCATAGCTGCAGTTGGGTGATGGCACTTTGGAGAGAGATGCTCCTGATGATGGGAATCTATTAAAAGAAGAAACCCTTAAATGAAGCAAAATGCTGTTCTGTGCTGCTGACGTTGACCTGCCGCTGGAGAGGCTGCGCTGGTGGAGGTAACGCTCCTGTATACAGACATCAAACAGTGGGCAAGGAAGTGTCTTTCCCCTGAACATCTGTCTGCATCTCCCGGTGCCTGAGAGCATCTCCTCAGGACCCTGTAATCCTGCTGTCTGTGGGGGGTGATGACTAGAGTTAACTTGCCTGGGGTGGTTTCAGAAAAAGGAGCCAGTGATGTGTGGCTGTCGAGTGGTTAACAGGGCAATTGAGGAGATGCCCTGAGCTGATTTCCTACTGGATTTGGAGTGGCTCTAGCACAGCAGGCTGCTCTCGCTGCCTAGCAGCCTTGTCCCCACATCGAATGGATGGATTACTGCCATGCAGCTCCAGCAACAGGCCTCCTCCCCAGCCTGGGATACAGTGTGTACCGTGTTGGTGAGGATGCTCCTGCCGCTCCGTGCGGCGTTCAGCTCCCCAGCCGAGCGCTCCCCGCACCCTCACCTGGTGCAGTGCTCCCACTGTGCAGCTCTTCCAGCACCCATGGGTCCCCGTGCCCACCCCGTCATCCCTGCGTGCATAGGCACACGTGTCCCCTGCTCTCTCCCGATGTGATATGAAATCTTTGCTGGATTACCTCAGAGTTCCTCTTCATTTCCACACTGCAGTGGTACCTATGTGCCAAATACCTCTGTGTCATGAAGGGTGCTACCCGTGTGAGTGCTGACTTCTTGCCCAAAGCTGTTGAAAATGGTTATATCTCTGTTTCTCTAGCAGGTTTTAAGGCCTGGTGGTACAGGGTTTTTTTTCCAGCAGTGGCCTGGCCTGAGTCAAGATGTACTGTAGCAGGATGAGAGGAAAAGAGTGGGGCAAATGAGGGCTAAGGGAGGTGCTCCTTATCTAAATTAGTGCCTGTATCCCCAGGTATTTGTGTTTCTATCTACTCACTCACATTTGTGTGCTCTTGACCCCACGTTGGTATTAAATCCATGCCGGGGGAAGCGGCTCCGTCTGCAGCCGCTGCTCCTCATGCCTGGAGCTTCCTCGCGGCAAGGACAGGAGCGCTGACATGGTGTGTGTGACCTGAGGATGCTGCTAGCGCAGGCAGCCCTGGTGCCAGTGATAATGAAGGTTTCGGAATAATCTCCTAATGGCTCATTGATTGCATGAATTAGGCTGTGGGTTGCTGTAGAAATAGCCTGTGTGTGCGTACGTGCGTATGGCTAGAGTTGCAGTACTGATTTATTTTGGCCACCAGTTAAATATTTATCTTGTTTTTAACAAGTTTACTGCGGCTTTTAGTGGTTAGGTGCTGGAAAAGTAGCTTAAGGCTGGTGCATTTTTATATTCCTGGGCCAACAGGGTTATGTCCATGGTTTGCTGTGGTACCCAGCCCCAGGGTACCTCTACAAGGTGGTGGGCACCTTGCATTATGTGCAAGGAGATCGTGCTGTGACTTTAATCAAACTGGGCTGGTTTTCAGTGTTAAAATCTTAACTCTCAGACACACATGAACGATTCATTGTGAGCAGACAGGAACTGGTTAGAAAACACATCCTGTTTTGCTCTGGTAGTTGTCCAGTTAAGTTATGATTCCTAATTAAAAATACATGCTATTGCTTAGGAGTCAGGAGTGGGTTTGCATGGTGGCAAGCACAGCAGGAGCATTATGAGTAGCACTGCTCTCTGGGACAAGTTATGGTGTCGGATCTGAAAGTGATGATATATATAAATAGAGGTTAAAAAACAAAGACTTTTGAGTGCTGCTTTTGGGTAAGAGAACCCCAAATATCCTATGCAGTCCTGAAAGCTGAGGGAAGACCCAAGTAAAAAGATTTTCTGCCTAAAGAGGTTCTTGAGTCAAAGGAGACCCTTGTGTCCAGCCTGTCCCGGTGGCCAGCCCTGGGGAGAAGCCCCGTGAAGGCAGCCCCACTGCTCCTGTCTCTGGTCTGCACAGGGGCAGGCAGCGCAGAGCTCTTGTCCCTCATGAATAATATACAGCAAAAACACCAAAATAGTCATTTTTAGCTGCAGAATGTTTCCAGCCCGCCTCGCAGTGCCTGTGGCTCTATGGCTGCGGCCGGTCCCGGCTGGGACAGGGAGCGGATCCGCTGCGGACGGGGCCGGTGGCCCGGACGGAGGCGATGCAGCCAGTGGAGGCGGCCGCGGTGCGAGCGGCTGCTCCCGCGGCTGCTGCACGAGCGTTTGCTGATGCGCTCCTGAACTGCTGACCCAAAGCAGCTGTCTTATACCGTGGTGAAGTGTAAAGCACCTGCCTTGTTGAACTGAAGGTGATTTACTGAGGTGAACAGACTGGGCTGACTCTGTAAAGCCATTTTCATGTGTAACCGATAAAGATTTGTATGTGAGTGTCCCAATGTGAAAAGTACATTGAATTCACGGCATGTAAGGATGGCTCTGGATGCCTGGGCTTGTCTCCTGCTAAGGCAGGGTTATTGCATAATCCATTTTCAGACTCCTACATGCTCGTTCCTAAGCTGACTCTGTAACTTACCTGATGCTGAACCCCGTTGGAATCTGCTTTTGGGGCCTTCTCATCCTGAATGCATCAGTTTCTGAGACAGGAGCACAAGAATTTCTTTGTGTACCACATCAGCGCTCAGTCAGCCCGGCCTCCTTCATCAAAGGGTGGTCGATACAGGATGCCATACTCCAACTAGCCATAACTTCCAGCCTCGTGCAGGCTGAGCTTGTCTTCATCTTTCTTAATTCCAAGTTCTTATTTATTGCTGGTCTTGTGGCAAGACTTATGGTTCCCTGAAATAGTCATGGACCTGCAGATATGTCACATTTCTTTGAGCCCTACTGTCTTATTTTTGGACTACTAACTTGAATTGGAGCAAAATGTTCTAAAGGTTAATATATCTAATATTTTTATACATATACATTTGATCTATTTCAAAAGTACTGTTTTTTCATGTTCGAGTACCTTCTCCTGTCTTCAAACTATTAACAGGTTCTACATTATCCTTCCCTGTCCCGTGTACCTCGCAGCCTTTTTTTTCCCCTTTTGCCAGGGTAAAGGAATTGATTTATTCATTTTCCCTAAAAGCATCTCTTAAATTCAAGATGAACATTCTCTCTGGCTCCCATCAGTGTGACTAAGAGAAAAGGCAGCTAAGTCTCCTAAGTGTATATGGCAAATTTGCAATTAGAAGAAAACACTGGAACAAAATGACTTCAGCCCTTGTCTCCCTTCCCCCAGCCCTTCTCAGCCCCCCACCTCCCTCTTGCAGGATTAAGCTAATCCTCAAATGAGCAAGATATTTGGGAAAGCAAAGAAGCAAAGTAAAACCAAGGGAGGGGAAAGAAAAATCCTTCACACTCAACACTAATAAGGAAATTACTGGCGTCCTACATTATGAATTGGATGAATTTTTAATGGTTAGAAATGCAGTTGATTTATAATGCATCCATCCTGGACTGCAGGGCCTGTCGCCAGCTAATAAATAAATGACAGGCCCCTTGTATTAAAAGTATCAGTCATTTTACATCTCTGCACTGTAATTGATGTGGAGCGTTGAGCAAAGGGATATGGGGGCCACTAGGTGTATACCAAAAGTAAAGGACCTGGGCCTCAAATTACACCTGAGATCTTCATATCTTAGCATCAGAAGATGCATCAAACTCATTCCTCGAGGCTTATCCTGGGCAGGCAGTTGTTTCTGCTCCTATCCCACTGCTCACAAATAGAAAACCAAGAATATAAAGATCTTGGAAAAGGGTTCATGACTTCCAAAAGGCAATTTTAAGCACAGCTCGGCACACTATTTGGTGTGCTTTATGCACTAGAAAAGGTTAGTTACCCCTTGAAAGCATTAGGAGCTTGCAGTGAGGTGTCTCCACCTGAGCTGACTGCCCAAGGCTGCCTCCCTGCACAGTGGAAGGGAACGGGGTGCGTTGGGTCTGCCTGGGCTTGGAGATCTTGTCCAGGGTGAGGGAGGTTGCACCATCTGTCCTCTCGATGCTCCTGGCTACCGACGCAGCCGGGGAGAGACTAGTTCAGATTCAGGGATCAGCAGGAAATCGCACGAATCCCGCTAAAAATGTTCGCAGTGAGGGATGTGTTAAAAATAAATGCTAGGCAAATCCCAGAAATGGGCTGGATTGGGACTACCCCGTTCTTGTAGCCAGACCCCAGCAGGGCACGAAAGTCGGAGGAATCTTACTGCAAGCTCAGGAGGCAACAGAGTCTTTGAAGGATGGGCTGTAATGTTTCCCTCTCCTTAACAGAGAGAAGTAAGCATGGTCACTGTTTCTGGAAAGAGGAGTTTCCCCTTGGAGCCTAGTGAGGATCTGCCAAGCATCTTCATCTCCATTTTACGGATGAGGAGAGGCAGCCGGAAAGGCATCAATTTGTTCAAGGTCACAACAGGTTGCTGCCAGCTGGCAGCCTGGCCCGCGTTCAGCTGCTGGACCAGGCTGCCTGTTTACAAGTTGCCTCCTGAAGTTCTTTTTGCAGCCAGTCCTTTGCCAAGTGGAGTCAGGAGTTTAGATGGAGAAACAGGTTCTTGGGGCTACCAGCTGTATATTGTGATCCTGCTGTAGGCAAAACAGCTCTTCTGAGATTTTCTCTCTCCTTTCCAGATATGTTAGATCAAATTCTGCCTGTCTTCTCAGATACATGCATTGTGGTGGGCCATACTGCAATTGAATATATTTCTTTTTTGCTCTGACATCTAATTCAGAAGAGACTTCTCCTGCAAAGAGAGTTCTGCGACCTCATTCCACCTAGGCCTTGGCTTGGTGGGCTTGAAGGAAGAATGGTTGCTTTTTGCCTTGGCTTTAGCTCTTCATTGAAGAAACTGAATGGGAAACCTTGATATAAGCCTTGCTGCCTTAGGAAAACACTGCTTTCCAAGATACAGGCTTTCCTCTTGACCTGGAGGAAGGGAGCACTTAGTACCTTATTTATTATATTTCCCCATAGTAGCATAAATACTATATCCATAATAGATATGGATCTTATGAATAATATAGAGATTTGAACTAAGTAATTGTAATGCTTTTTAATATGAAAGATCTTCAGCATCAAGTAGTATTAATGATCTGTCTTGATATGCTCTCTACTGAGGGCAATTGCAAATCCTGGTTCCGTGAGAATTTGAGGAACTGGGGCAGATGCCCTCATGTGCTCTTCATCCACTGTGTTCTCTTTGGGACACTACAGGAAGAGCATCCGGTATGCCCATTTTTTTCAGCTTTCCCTGGACCCTCCAAAGATGGGAAGATTGAGCAAGTTTGGGGAAAACAAATACCTTTTGTAGGCAGGCCGGGGTGGGTTGTCAGACAAGACAGCTTTGGTGGGAAATGCAAAACAAAGATTCTAGCAGTTCCCTGTGGCCACTAACAGTTCTTTGAATATTCTTTAGAAGAGCAAAATGCTTAGGTACATTGATATGGTTAAATCTCAGGTAATGAGATGCTGTGGCTCTGCTGATGCGAGCCCCTTCTCTTCAAGGTAGTTTTAATTTGAAGCTCTCCCTTGCACTTATTCTCCAGAACCTTTATGCCCCCTTGCTGCTCTGTGCTGTTAAACAGGTGCTGCATTATTAGAGAAATTCTGTCTAAACTCCAAGCAGTCATTAATGGCTTAAGATCTTTCAGGGTGAATGCAAGGTATCATTAATAAGTATTAAGATTTAACACTTAATACTTCTTGCAGTTGCATCATTGTGAGGGCAGGGGTGACAAGGCCAATGTGGCAGTAACTGCAGGATCTGTGCTGGCTTTGGGAGCTGCATCACCATTTCTTGAAGCAACCACTTGTCTGCTAGCTCAGCTGGCCAGTAGTTAGTGCTCTGAGCTGGCTTTCCTTGTAAGCACGTGGAGCTTTACAGCTGCAAAGCTGGAAGGGCTTTTTAAATTAATGGAGCTGACTTAGGAGGTTATGACTGCTTTCTTTTATTTTTTTTTCCCCCAAAACATATAATCTCAAGCTCTGAATCAGGCTGTCAACCTCTTGCATTCCTCTCTTTCTAGCCATATTCCTCTTTAAAGTTCCTTTTCCTTTGCCCACCGCCTCCACTTGAATAGGCATGAGGGCAGTGAAGAGCTGTGGACTTCGTGTCCAGGCTGTGTCCTGTGTCCTGGTGCGATGGGCGCCAGGAGAGAAGAGGAAGGGGTGGCGTGGTGACCTCTGTGAGCTGTGTCAAGCAGGGAGTGTGGCCTCAGGTGCTGCTTTGCTGAAAGAGTGGTAGCTCATTAACGCTCTGTGCCCTGCAGATAACTTGTATTGATCATCGGCTGCTTAATCAAAAACTCTATCACAGTTTACTTCGATTATTCTTTTCCATTTCGTCATCTCTAGAGGGTAAGTTAAGCTGAAGTTAATGTACTCATTATGCACTTGGGAAACCACTGCCACACACTGGTATGTAAATCTCAGGTTTTAGGAGGGTTTGTATCTTCTGTCCTGCGTGTAGCAGGATTAATATATTGGGTGCATATTCATCCGCATTATGGGGTGGAACAGGCTTGGGAGCCCTCTGCTCTAGTGCCTTCTGGTCTGCCCCTGGATGGCAGCGCTGTCCTCCCAGCTCGCCTGGGAGCCCAAGCCTCAAACCTAAGTCCTGGCAGACCCAGTGCAGCAGTGACCAGTGTTATCACTCTGTACAGGTGCCCCCCACTCCTCTTTCCAGAGATATTATGTGGTGGCCCCTGTATCACAGTAAGAACCTCTCAACATGTGCACCTGGGCTGCTGGAGACCTCCCTGCACCAGAAACAGTGACTTAAAGCCAAAGTAGGAGGCTGAGTCTGCCCAGCTATTTTACAGGTCTCTTTGGCTATCTAAAGAGATCTCGTCACTTCTGAAACCAGCACCCTGTGGTTGTCGTTGTTGACTGTTTTTCGGATGCAGTTGGGGGATGCATCTGGAAAGCTGCTCTGTGAACAGTGGGTTTACTCTTTTGGAAGGCCTCAAAGCAAAGCTCTGGAGAGAGGAAGTAAGGAGTCTTTGCAGGAAGTGGCAAAGATATTTCCCAGCACTTGCCATGTCTTTAAAAACAAGCTAAGAGAAGTGGCAGGCCGATTTGAATGGGGTGCACAAGCAAGATCGTGGAAGGGAAGCCCTGAAATAGGTGTTACCGGGTGAAATTTGTGTGCTGTTTGTCTGCCGCCACTCCAATAAAAGTGGTTATCTCGGGTTCTGATTTTGTTTGATCCTCTGCTATGATTCATTTTCCTTTGTCTTTTAGTGTTTGCTGCATAAAACCCTTCTCCTTGATCCTTTTGTGCTATCGGGGCTAAATATTCCATGCTGGTTACGGCGTTGCAATGACCTAATTTGATTGTGGAGGGTCGTGTCCTGTATAATGTTGTCTCATTTGTTCAGTAGTCGATACAAACTCAATTTTACTTTCTTTAAAAAGAAAGGAAATGGGGGCAGGAACCCAGCATCCACGGCAGCCCTTACCTTGTTGCCTGGCTGTGTGGCTGTGCTGGCACATGTAGCGCAGCCTGAATGGGACCTCCAGGCTCTTTCTTTTTTCCTGCCAGTACTGAAGGGGAGAAAGGATGGAACCTACAGCAGAGAAAGGCCCCCATTTGTAGCTGCTGCCACCTCTGATTTGCCTCAAGGAGCCCTTATTCCAACAGGCTGGATGCCCTCTTGTTGGAGCTTGTCTCTGGAGGGGAGGTTTAGCTGTGTCTCCCCGTGGGACCCTGGGTGAGTGTTTAGTTTTCTCATTTTGTCTCCAACCGGTGTACCTCTGTTTCACCTGCCCATGCCATGCTTGACTCCAGGGTCCTTCCCCGGCCTTACCGCTCTGTCATTTGTGACTAGCTCAGAGGGGAAAAGGAGGGTCTGATCTCAACTGGTGCAATGCATTGGCATGAGAAATAAGTGGGTCCTTTCTGAAGCTGGGGACATCCTGGCTCTGCTGGCTGTGCTCCTCTCATCCAGGGAGGCTTCGAAAGCTCCTTCAAGGCTTTGGCTTTGTGCGCAGCAGTGGAGTGGCAAGGCTTGGTCATCGCTGGAAGTGTTTCTGCAGAGATCTCAGAAGATGGCATGTTTTCACAGCTCATACAGGAAGTGCCAGCCCAGTGTTTGGTCTATAGAAAGAAAGAATCTGCTTTTGCAAACTAGAAATGGAATCAAGCGCTTAGCTCTGGGTCTGTGGGCTGTCTCTGCCAGCTGGGTGTGCTCATTTGGCAAGTTATTCAACTGATTTGACTGCTGTTCTTCTCACTCAGACTTTCTTCCTTAGTTCTCAGGATATTCTTCATTCACCTCCCTGCTTTCTTCTCTCCAGTTGGGCATTCACTAGATTTTTGTTTTAAACTGGATTCATGGTGGTGACAGTGCAGGAGTCAAGCAGACATTGTGAGGGAAAATGGACCGTGATTTTTGCAGCCTGAGCAGTGAGTGAGTCAAACGATGAGCGTGGCTGGTGCACCATGAGGCAGGAGCAGACGGTCGAAGCGCCAGGGTGACCTGTGAGGAAGGACTCAAAATAGAGAACCGTAACACGAGCCTTGAGGTCATGGACAGTGGGAGCAGGCTGGGCATTGGCCGGTCGTGTCGTCCTTGTTGGCAGGATACCAGAGCTTTATGGATTAGTGATCTGATACAGTCAAGTCAGTGTTCCTGATTTGTTCTCAGTTTTGAAATATGTAATCAAAATCAAATACGAAGCCTCCTTAAGAAGAGACTGCTACATAGCAGCTGGTTAAGTGTAGCAATCAATGCATCTGCTGTGGAATGTTTCCTGCAGAAATATTACATCCTCTCTCATTTACTTGATGCTCTTCAGGGTGAATCAATCAAAAGATATTGCATACAAATAGTTCAGCCTATGATCCTGTGGGTGTCCATTAGAGAGGCATTTGCTCGGTGTTAATGGACCTGTTGATTAACAAACAAACCATTGCTTTTTAAATAGAGTCTGTTGCTTGATGGCAATTGTTATCATTTGATATTCTGGGGCCCCACCTCCCCTGTGCACAATTTGCACCCTGTGCCAATGCAGGCAATTGCTGCAACAACACCCAGCTCTGCATTGCTGGAGAGAAAGAAATCCATCCCTGTCTCACAAACAGGGATCAGGGAGGAAAAGAGAGACACTTTGCACTTTCATTATTATATGCTGTGTTCTAATAATCTCATTTTCTGCATGCATCTGTCTAGGCAAATAATGCCTTGTTTGACTCCAGCAATGTCCAAGAAAAATCTCCTGCCAAAATACCCAGAGGGTCAAGGCCCAGCAGCTCCTTAAGGGCTCAGTCATAGGGAATTTTTAACCCAGGCTGAAGGCAGGGGAGTCTGTAAAACCGGTAGTCTGTTCAATCAAGAACACATTCATCTCTGTTCCTAACAGCAGAAATGTATTCCCAATCTCCATTTTTTTTCCTATGTGCAAAATTGCCTACATTCTGTAGCTTTAGTTCAGCATTTTCTGGTGCTAGCATGGCATGAGCCCCAGCACAGGAGGCAGGGGCTTTGAAGTGCTGGAAAGATCAAGATGACACTATCTGAACAAGAAGATGCTCTTATCCATTGTGCATTGTTGGGTTGAAAGGACCAGGATTGTGGATTTTGAATTTAGTCACTATGCTGGTAGTTGTGACCAACTCTTCTGCTTCTGGAAAGTGAGTTTGAAACCTCTTTGCATGGTTGGAGGGAGCAGGGGCATTTAGTGTCATTGGGCTGCCAGTGAAAAAAGCTGTTTTGGGGCCTGGCAGGCCAAAATATGTTCCTGCCCACAGCCAAGGGGACCCCGTGTCGCTTAGTCAGCTCTGTCTCTTTAGTGCTACGATCCGACTCCACCACACACATCCTTCCCACAGCTGGTGGGAGGCAAAGTGAGGAGGCAGTTAGTGGATTAGGGCAGCAGAGTGAAAACCATTTGGCATTTTTATCCTGATTCTTCTGGGTGCCTTTAATTAGCCTGATTGCTCTGCACGCGATTTTGCCGTGTTCTTTAGCTCCCCCGGTTAGAATAATTATTCCCCCAGCTCCTTTTGTTCCAATTCCTGATCGCTCTCAAAATCTCCCATTAAAAGCCGTTAAATCCGTAATGTGAAGCGCGAGTGAGCGTTGAGCAGCGTTACGCTCTCGGCCCCACACGTGTGTGCACACACCTGCCAGCCCCCTCCCTGCGCTCATCGCTTGCCCCTGTGCTGAGGCCCTGCTTCCCCTCCTGCCACCCGACGTGTCCCACGTGTGCCGGGCTGTGCACACCCTCTCCCCGCTCTGCACTGGCACCCTTGCTCCTTATTGCATCTCCACATGGACATTTTGGCCCCAGAGTTGTCCTGTCTGGGCAGCTTTCCTTTGGAGAAGCACAATATGGAGGTGAGGACACCTTCTTGGCTGGAACTGCTGTCTCCTGCATGGAGATGGAGAGGAGGAAAAAAAAAAAATTAATGTAAAGCACTTTCACTTCTTCTCAGGTGTGACGTCCTTTGGTGGAAGGAAAATGACTTTTGGAGAGTTGTTTTTCTGGCAGTTCTTATAGTGCAGTGCCTCCTTGTCTGGTGCTCAGGGAGCTTGGCCTCTTCTCTGTTGCTCTCTGTCCCTCATCTCTGCTGATACTTGATCAGCACATGCTGATGACACAGGAGGGACAGACAGACACAAAGGCTCACAAAGAATGAGATGGTGGGAAGTAAGATTGGGACGAAGTGTTCAAATGCCTTGTACATTTTCCTGACTTGATGAGAGACAGAAAGACTTTCAGATCCAAAGTGAAGCTGCACCAAGGAAAGGTCTGGCAGTCATGTAGTTTGTGAAGCTTGGAGGTGGCTTCCAGAGGGGAGAAAAAAAAGAGAGAGAGAAAAACTACTTGATGGCAAAAGTCTGCAGAAGAGAAACCTTAGTCCTCCTCCCTCTTTCTGATGAGAGTGTCTAATGCACAGTAGCTGTAGTTGCTGTGCATTTTGGCTTTCAGCCTCATTTGTGCTCTGTGTGACGTGTAGCACTTTCTTTTGCAACATTCGGTGCAGTGTGGAGCAAGGCTGGTCCTAGACACCAGGCTCCATCCCCCCTGCAGGCACGGGGGTGACCAGCTTGGGGACTTTCTTCTCATCTCGTCTTTGCTTTGTGGCTGCAAGGGGAAGGGCCTTTCCTTGCATTTCATACCTTTCTCGGCCACTGCAACATGCTGTATTTCATGTGTGTTCTGTGGGAGCGATGCCTCTTCTCCCCTCCTGCAGCACGGAGGCCACCACAAGTATCTGCCACTTGTTTAGTTGGCCCTACTTGCTGTAGGACAGCAGGGTCTTCTCTCCATGTGAGGAAAGCACGGCCTTCCCTGTGCCTGAGGTTGTGTGTTTTGAGCTTGCCACCCCCTGCAGGTACCAAAGCAGAGTCTTCAAACAAACACTGGAATTGGGAGTCCTGCCCCAGAAAGTTGGACAACTAATATATTTTGCTGCAGATGGAAACTTATTTTGAGAACCAGCTAGTGGGGCGATTATCTAGTGAGGAAAAAACATGATATTATCCTTCATTTGTGGAACAACTGGCAGAGTGGGAGCACTGGAGAAACACGGATGAAGGGCAATAGTGCCGGACCATGCAGTATCCAAACAAGCAGCCTAAAAAAACAACAAAATCTCATGCTTCAAAGTGCCCTGCTTTTTTACTCTCTGCTCTTCCTCCTTCCATTTATAACTCCTCTGTGGTGCTGTGCATCTCCTGGCCTGCTGCAGTCTCTGGAACATCACACTTCTAAAGCCTTGATTTCCATCCTCGGTTTGTAAACTCCATTAAACCGCATTTTCCCCATAGGAATCTCCTCCTGACACTTCAGGCTGTCTGGCTCATGTTACGGCTGGGCTTCCTGGAGGGCAGCTCTGTTCTTTCTAGACAACACAAGGCATTGCTGGAGCAGATGGCAGAGAGACTTGAGCAAAGCAGGATCTACCCTGGGCCTTGATTAGCTCTTCCTCAACCTCCTCCTGTCCTCTGAGGAACTGCAGGGCCTCTTGGACACTGTCTCAGCAGAGAGGGCCCCAGCTGTAGACTGCAGCAATTGTGGGCTTCCCTGTCCACCAAACGCATCCCGGTTGGTGCCTGCTCTTTCACCCCAGCCATCTGCCTGTCCCAAATGCTACTGTTCCAGTTCCAGGGTGCTGGGACTCCTGCTGAGGGCTGGTGGCCGGGATTTGGGGCTTTTCCTTGCTCAGTGCTTACACCCAGTATTAATTCCCCCAGGGACCTTGGACAAATCATATTCCTGTTCCGTGCCATAGTTTTGCCATCTGCATAATGAATATAACAGCTCCTGCCTCCCAAGGGAATAAGAAAGGCGTAACAAATTAATGTTTATGAAGTGCTCTCTGGCTGAGAAGAAGTTTATAAGAGGGCTGTTGGTGTTCTAACTCAGGGGCTTCTCTTGCTGGTTAGCTCTTTGATGTGGAAGTCCATGGTACTGGTGGATCAACTGTACCATAATTGGAATTAATCAGCAATTAAGGAACACAAGCCAACCAGATTCTTTCCCAGTGGATATTCATTTCTAGGCAAATTAGTCAGTGGTTCCAGTAACTTTGTAAAAATGCTTAGGATAGCTGTTCCTATCTAAAGTGGCTGGGAACAGAGGCAGTATCAGAAGAACACTGATACCTGTCAGGCAAAGTGGAAAATGAGAAGCTCTTGTAAAACTGTGCACAGTTCCTAAATTGGCAGCACTCTGAGGGCTGACTTTAAAAAAGTGACAAAAGAGTTGATTTGAAAAGCAAAGTGATGAAAATGATGTTTTGCTTTTTGGGATGGGATCTTTCATGCAGGGTCCCGTGGGCTTTGTGGAGTGCAGAGGCAGGGGGAATGCACCGCTGTGAGGAACGGGGACCCGCGGAGGTCGGGAGAACTGTTGTTCCCCCAGGCACGGAGAACTGCAAAGGAGAAGATTCTTGGAGACCCTGCTGCAAGCACACGGAGGAACAGAGGCAGATCCTGGGCTTTATCGATAGCTTGATAAATACCAGGATAGCAGCTACTATCAAGCTCTCACTTGAAAATAGTTTCCTGCACCTTGTTTTTGCAGTCAATCCCGAAGCTTTGCTATGCACCTTTGCATTGTTGTGGGTATTGTGAGGGACAACAAAACCGTCCTCTTCACTCAAAATACTTTTCCTTTTCTCTGACCCCCTGCAAATGCAATGAAGCAGAGGCTATGGTCTGCATCCTGTGGGTGAATTTGTTGGGTGCCCATTCCTTTCCCCTTCTCTGGTCCTCTTGCAAATAATTCCACATACCCTGGCTTCGATCTAATGAAAACAAAATCAAGAAGGCCCAACTGATCTGGCTACTTTCCATCGCACAGTGGGCCTCTCACTGGCTTTAAATAGTTGCACCTCTGTGCAGTCTAGAGAAAAAAGCATTTGCCATGCCTCTAGACAGGGAAAATATCGTCGGCTCAAATCACAGGGCATTTCAGATGCTGCAGTGTAGCATACTTGGAAACAGCCTCTTGGTCAAATTGTTCAGTTTTTTTTTCGTTTTATATATATATGCATACATGTATGTAATGTTCTTTCACCTAATACCCTGGTAAATGCTTTCCCACTTTTGAGTTTTTCCTAAGGGGGAATGGTGGGGAATCTTGGAGCTCTGCCTTCTAAGCTATCAGGCTACAACATTTAGTATCTTGGAACTACTCCATCCATGAAGGAGTTCCAGAGAAAACAGACTTATGATCCTGGTTAATATGGAAATGGCTCATATTAACAGAGGCAAAGGCAGAAATATTATGGATACTGGAATTCCTCCGACCAAAGGTTTAATGAATTTGACATAGGCCTAGGAGTTCATTTCATGGAAAGCCATGAATGCTACTCTTTCCTTGAGGAACATTGTTCAGCTGTTGAGTTTCTGTAGTATTCTTCTTTCCTTTTCTGTTTTCTAGTTAATCTTGAGAGAAATTTGTGCAGAAATGGATTTGTGCAGAAAAGGAATCTTTCGAACCCATTTGATACCCATGTTTCTCTTGCTTTCAGCCCATCTCTTCCCTTTCTTGACCACAAACACATACAGTGCTGTGAATCCTCTGCTTGTGATTTTGCAGTTGTGGAGAAGAGGAAGATGCCACGAATTGTAGCTAGAGCTCCATCTAGCATATTCCCTGGAGGTTTCCAATGTCTCATAGGCCAAAGTGGGAGACTTATGTATGAGGTTAGTCATGGCAAAAGAACAAGACAAGGTGAGCTTCCATGAGCTGAGGGTAAGGATCCTGATTCCATGAAAATCAAGTGCTGTAGCACTCAGAATCCTTCTGTGACTCTTAAAGGAGCTGTATCTACTGGAAGATTTACTTGACATCTCTTATTGGTGTGAAATTCTTCTGTGGGCTGCATTTCTTTGGGGCAATTGTCCACTCTTGGTCAATAGCTGGTGCAAATGAGAGGAGGCCAGGCCAGGTCCTTTGACTTTACCTTGCACGGCAGAGGAGATTGTTGACATCAGCAGGGAGAATCTCTTGGTGTGACTGTGGTGGCCTTCTGTGACCTTCCCTTCCGTGGGGAGTAAAAGCCTTTCAGGCCCAGCAGCAGGTAGTCCTGTCTGGTTTGTGTGGTGTCTGGTATATGCGAGAGGAAAAAGCAAGGAGAAAGGATTTTGGATATGTGAACCCATGCATGACAGGAGACTTGGAGCACTGTGTTGCTTAACTATAGACATATCTATACTTAATATCTATACTTAACACTTAACTATAGACATATCACTCCTCACTTTGACTAAATGGATTGCACTTCTTTGTGCTCTGGATAAAGGTCAGTTTTGAGGCTTTCTATGCCTTCTTTGATGCTATTCTTATCTGGTATCTGTGTGTAGAGAAAGGTATCTGTGTGTAGGGAGGGTTTTTGATTCTCCAATTACTTTCCTTTATGTTACAAATTCTTCTGTAACATGGAAGAGGGGTCTATCACTCAGTATAGGTCTTGTGGATAGCAGAGACATTTGGCCAACCTGTTGCCCTTAATTTGCTGCTATTTAACTCTTGTTTGTCGGTCACAATACGGCAATCTTTTGTTTTTCTGATCCCTTTCCATAGTAATTTTTGCTGCTGTTATAAAGGCAGCTTCCATCCATCTCTAATCAAGGGTTTTCAAAACAGGGCTGCGCCGCTGCTGTTGCCGGGTTGGATGGGGCTGCCATGGGGAAATTTGCGTCGTTTTCTGCGTCGTTTTCTGAAGTTCTCAGTATCACAGCCCCATTCTGCCGTTCTCATGTGACGCTGAGCACTCAGAGATTTCAAAAGCCCTGGAAGCGTGGTATATTTAAACAGCTGCAGTTTTAGCAGGAGGCAAAGAGGGAAGAAGAGGTGAAGTTTACTCCTTGTCTCCTTAGTCTTGCTCTCAGGCGGTGGAGGCAGGTGTGTCCCAGCCTCGCAGGGCGCTGTTGGGTGGCTTGTGCGTGGGACATGTGGAGCGAGAAACTAAAGACAACTCTGGAGGACTAAGTGGATGGCTGAGATTGAAGGCAAAAACTGCTCTTATGATTAAGTTACCTTCAATTTTCTTGTCCTTTCATTGTCACATCCTTCCAGCCTGCTCAGGGAAATGCTCCATCTGCCCTGTCCATCTCAAACTATTAGACTTGGACACCAGGTCTGAGCTCATATCTCCTTCCCTGTTCTCCGACACTTCCCATACATTTATTCCACTACCATATCATGGCTGTTAGAAAAGACAGACAGCATCGTATTTGAATTTTAGAAGTAATCTCACTAGACAAGAGAAAAGTACAAATTTTAATCTGTCAGACTCTTCCTAATTTTGTAAGTCCTCAGAGATGCGTTCTCCTTGAATCCAGATATATTTTTTTATGACCCCACTATTTTCAGGATTATACATTGGAGTTTCTTCCAAATCTATAACCAATATCAAAGATAATACTTCTCGTTGTCCATCTTGCATTGATAAGTATGAAAGACTACAAAAAGATTTATTTGTTTAAAATTTCACTAGATCCTTTAAGACCATGAACACTTTTTTTTTCTTTTTTTTTTCTAATTATTTTTTTTCAGCTGCTGATAGTTTTGATAGTAGGAAGATGACGTTTTTTTCCTGGTAGCATCCAAACTCTGAACCTTTTGAGATTCACTCATTCTATCCCTGGAAATCATAGTGAACATCCTTCATCTCATATCTGACAGGGAAGAAGTAAACTTAGCAAGAACATTGTTGGTTTCTGCTCCATACAAACCAGAATGGGGTTAAAGTTATCGACATGGCGTGGGAGATAGTAGGGAAGAAAGACGAAAAAAATCAGTTAAGAAACATGTTTTTTCAGATTCTTTGGGGACTTTTAAGAATTCAGTAGGAGAGAATGACAAAGTGACCTATGAAAGAATGCTGGGCCCCGTTCCCAAGTCCACAGTACGTGGGCTCAGCCCCTAGAGTTCAGGAATGCAGGCTGCTCTCCTGACACGTTCCTTGTTGTCTCTCAGCAATGACCACGTCAGCTATGGAATAATCCCTGCAATCCAGACCTGCCCTACAGAGACTCTGCTGTGAAAGAGCAAAGCCCTTGGTGTTCCCAGGCTCAAGACTTGCTTATCTTTCACGTGTCCCTTTGCTGAGGCTCTTTGCCCCCAGTGGGTTTTTAGGTATCTTGCCTGGTGTCCAGCAGAAGTGGAATTGCCTTAATTTAGCAGAGCTAGGATATACAAATAAAATAAAGCAGGCAGGAGTGCTCCTTTGAGATGCTTGATATTTTTGAGCGTAGACTTGATATTGTTGAGCATAGACTTTCCCAACTGTCCTTTAGTGACCATAAAGTATATTTGTATTATAAAAAACAAAACAAGATAAATAGTGACATTCAGGGATGCCATGTTTATTTGTCTCTCAGTGACTCCAATAAGAAGTGGACTTAGTTTACATGTTGTTTTCCAAGCGTCAGCACTTTAAACTCTGCTTTGGCTCTAAGAGTTAAGCAGCTCTTTCTCACTACTAATGACATTTCAGCACTTGGAATTTGCCTACAAATTCTGTTTATGATATATGAACCGAAACTAAGTCTAGCTCACTTTCCCATGTGGATCAGCTCTCTGGGGCCTCTAAGAGTAATAGATAGTATCCCTAAAACAAGCTTAAACAGTTCCAAAGCAAACAAAAAGCAATCTCAGGTTCATCAAGAGGCATGCATTTGAGAAGCAGATGGAGTAAGATAGAAATAGCCATAGCAAGTAAGGAAAGAAATAGCAATTAGAAATAGAAAAAAATACAAAGAAGAAATAGGGGGAAAAAAACGTTGATTGGCATAGATTCAGTGTATAATACTTGCTATTCCTAATCTAATGGAGGGCACCTTCCTATTGAGGCTGGCAGGGTCAGTTCCCAAAGGCATCCATATTACACTGTGCTGCTCTAGTGATGCCAGGCTTGGACAAACTTACTCATTTTGGTGAAGATCCCCAAGTTGCAGGAGGAGCAAGAGCATTTTCCAGACCTTAGAGCTATGATGTAGTCAAGGCATCCCAGTAATTTTCAGTTACTGGAAACGACATTTTGGCTGTAAGAAGTTGACTCAGAGCAACCCCAAGGCTACTGCCCTGTATGTCTTTGTCCTGACAACTCAATGGATCTGAATTAGGAATTTTGAAAAAGTGGCATAAAAGTTTCTTTTATGTTCCAAGTATCTGATGAGAGCTAACAGCAACCTCATTGTAGCTTTATCACTACCTTCAAAGATATATCCCTCTTCTTGCCATGTCTCATTTCTGTCCATTGGGATGACCTCAATCATAGAAATACTATTATAAGTAAGTTTCTGAGAAAGTAGTATAAAAAGTGATGAGCTGATGCAGGAAGTGACTTATAAGAGTCTTTTCTGTGGAAGCTTTCAGGACTTAGCGCAAAAGATAATAACAAACACAGGTAGCTTCAAGTCAGGAAGAAGGCTGAACATCAGGTTATGTCCTAAGTGCAAACCCAAATTTGCCCTCCTTTAGCCTGGCCTTCAGGCCTAGGCCAGGCCTGCAGGACTAGGCATCTCAGCAGGAGGATTCCCTCATGGAGCTCCCATTCATCCCTACAGAATAAGTTTGCTGCCGCCTGCCCAGTGGACTGTTTTCTTAGAAGTCTTGAATATTTGCATTTAGTTAGCTTCAGAAAATAATCAAGTATTGTGTCTCTATTAGAAACAGAATCACAATAGGCTTCCCTGGCTGCGGCATTCCACAAAAAGGGCATTTTGAAGAAATAATTAAAACAATCTTTGAAAATATTATATTTGCCCTGAAGCGCCTAGAGACTGCAAAAATATGGAAGGGAAAGCTTGTACAGACCTGAGGTTGTACAAGGAGATGCCTCCAGTCTGCAGGTCTTGGGGTGAAAAGGACAGCAGGAGCTAGGGAAGCCTATGGGGCTTTGAGAGTCAGGGCGCCCCAGCCTCTCAGTGTCCTCTTCTGCTTCAGATATATCAAGCCTGAATGAAAGAACTATCAGAGAAGGATAGATACAGGAGAGAGCCTCCACTTTCCTCACTCCTTGGCTATGGGAAAGATGGTCCAAATAGAACTTCCCCCCCTCCCATCCCAATCAGTGGGAAGCTCAGGAAAATAGTTGTTGCCAGGTCTCCATCCAGAAGTCTTGCATGCCCCTTGTCCTTGGAGCACTTGTGCCTGCACACACCACTTGGAATGACTGTCTCTTCTTGACGGAAAAACACAACACGATAGCTGGCACAGAGAGGACATTTTGACTTTAATTTAACTGCAGCCGTTTGCTGGTTATTCATTTGGTTCTTTTTTAATAATTATATGTGTGTCAATATCTCTCTCTTTTTTTCTAGTTTTGCTCTTTTTAGTTTTTTCGTTTACTTTATTTTGCTTTTTTCTTTTTTCTGTTTTTTTTCCCCCTTTAGGTTTCAGAGAAATTATGTTGAATCCAATAAGCCTCCCTGGACATTCCAAACCTCTTAACCAAGGCATTTATGTTGAGGATGTCAGTGTTTATTTCAGCAAAGGACGTCATGGCTTTTAAAAACTCCTTAAAAGTCCCTGTTCTGATGTCAAGTTTATAGGCTGTGCCCTCAAAATGGTGGGAAGCAGTAAGCGTGGTCTGTATGGATTGAGGTCTCCTCCTAATAGGACTCTGCAGCCCTGCCTGTACACACCTTAAAGCCAAGTGAAACTGTGGTTTTCTGTCACCAGATAACAGGGTTGTTCTTTTCCTCCAATGGTCGCTGTGTTCGTTAAATATCTCTGCAAGGCACAACAGCAGCAATGAGAGCAAATAAAGAAAATTAAAACCCAATTCAAAGGAGTCATCCTAATAACACAGTCAATAATTGTACTTTTGCTTTAAAATAAAACACAAAACAAAGCCAACCAAGCCAACCAAACTGACATCTTGAGTCATGTCCTCCCTGCTTGGAGTTTTCCTTGTAAGCTTGTGTCTTCGCAACACCCAGTGAATGCCGCCAGCACCTCTTACCGTGGCAGCGCCATGGGATCTCCCAGAGCGAGCCGAGGCGGGAGCCTGGAAGAAACTAAAGCAGAACGAAGACTTTTGGTAAGAACAAAAACAGCCCCGCTCCCAGGTTTTTTGCACAGAAAATAATGTTGGAAGGCATAATAACGAAAAGAAAATCGCACTTCTCTAACAGGAAGCGAATGTGGTTATCTTTGAAGTGCACGTATTCTAGGAGGCTTTTTTTTGTTTGTTTGTCTGTTTGTTTGTGTGTGTTAGAGCGGCTCGTTGGATCTGACTATATCGTTGTCGTACTTTGGTCTCTCCCTGCTGCTTGAATGATGAGCTTTATCTGAGGAGTTTCCTGGACTTCCCACATGGATGGAAAATCTATAGTGCAGGAGGGTCAGTGCCCCTGCCAGGACTAGGGCAGTAAGCAAAGCAGAAAAGCATATCAGACGCACGCAGATCCCAGTTGCTGGGCCTTTTCCAGCCCCATTTAGCCCTCCCCTGTGTTCTCACCAAACTAGAGATTGATTGTATCCCAGTCATGCGCACGGAGCAATCGGCTTGAGGAGGAGTGACTGAAGGGGAAGAAAAATAAGCATTCTGTTGCTTCTGTGCCATAAGCAAGAGTATTGATCATGTTCTCTGGTCAATATTTGTATTATCTCCCCCTCTCCCTTCCCACTTTTGTCTTACTTCATCCAAAGCCTCTCAGATGGAAAAAGAAAACCCTTGATCCTGTCCTCAAGAGTTGCCAGTTGCCATGAGGGCTTTCCTTGGACTCTCCGGACATCATATCTATGGGAAAAAAAGATCTGCTCACACGTACCAGTGAGGTACCAGTAAGAACCTAGAAGCAAGGCAGATTTCTCTAGAGGAATAATAATAATAATAAAAACTCCAGAAAGCTTCAGGTGTGGCCAGATCCCTTTCTGAGAGGAGTGTTGAACTAGGACCTTGCTCACCAGCCACTCAGCTTTGTTTGCCTTCTTGGTGACCTGAGAGGTTCTCATCACACCAGGGATGTCTCTAGATCACCAGCCCTGATGGGTCACTGCCACTGGAAAGAGTAATGGTTCCCCCTTGCCAAAATTGGGCAGAAGCCTAAGAATGGGATGTTCTGTTTCATCCTGCCTTTATGAGTGACCTGCATGAACCGTCCTGGAATTTTCCAGGGAGGTTTTATTACCACCTTTCCCACAGGGATGATCCTATGAATATTCCATTCTCTTGCTTCTTTTACTGGTTCATTCACATAAAAAGGTAAAGTGCAATAGAAGAGTGAAGGAGAAATGATAGCAGATGGCTTTAAGTTCATGGACATGCCTTAGGTGGGGCATCTGCATTAGGACAAGGAGGCCTGGTTCAGGTTGGATCACTTCAGAAACCACGACCAAATTTCCAATAATGTTTCCTGCCAAAATCAGAGCTGGAAATATAAGAGGTGCACCAAGAGAGAGGACCTGCGGCCATGTGTGATTTACACCTCAATTCTGCAGACTCGCAGACTGAAGAGGAGCTTCACAAAGCATGTGAATTACTGGGTGCTTGTCTGAACTGAATTACCCATCTCCTGGAAGTCACCCATCTGATCTGGGGATGTCTTGTCCGTCCAAACTGTCTCCTCTCCCTTGCACTGTTCAGGGGACTCTGCTCTCAACTGTGTGTATCAGTCATAGAGATACATCTGTGGGCCTGAACCAGAAGCCTATACCCAAACACCCTAGCAGAGGAAGGGTTGAATTTTGCAGCTCAGGTCCATCTCTGTCTAGAAGAAATCCTCCGGACCGTACAGCATAATTTAAAGCAGTTCTCCCCACTGTGATCAATGTCTCAATTTGTTTAACACCGATTAAAGTCTCTGGTTCCTCACTGCTGAAAATGAAAGCCAATTATGGCTGTTTGCAATTGGTGGCTTTAAGTAGCAAGCCTAAGGATTTTTTTTTTATTATTTTATTTTGGTTTTAATTATTGTAAATCATTACCTCATTTTCTGTCAATGAAACTCCTCCATCTTTGAGCATTCTTATCTTGCCATAACTATCATCCTGTGCTAATGGGAAATGGGACGGTCCCTTTTCACAGAGACTATAGGGGTGTTCAATGTCTAGTTTCTTAATAAACACTTTATTTTCTAACGAAACAGCTGCATCAGGTCTCTTCTTTGAAGACAAAATAAATAAACATTCAGAATGACATGTCTTATACTCACGTCTTCATGAGATGTTCCATGTGTGGGGAGTTTGGATCACTTGCTCCTTCAGGGTGGTGTGGACCGTGGGATTGGCAGTTGGGAATGTTGCTCAGGTGTAGCTCTTGCTTCTGTTGCTCTCGCCAGCCAGGATGCTGTTTTCTTGCTTTAGACAGAGCTCAGCTGCTGCTATCCCAATTGTCAGCCTGTTGGGTTTTGCAGCTAGAAACAGTCATATTCTCTGGAACAAGGCAGCACTGCTGGGAGGTGGTATCAGGGCTTGCCAAGAAAAGTTCTTGCCCTAGTGGATGGAGTTTTTTAGGAGTCTGGTCTCTCAGGGAGTTTGATACCAGGGGGATGCTCTGGCTGTACTGCTCTTCCTTTAGGACATGCTGTTGCTGTGGGTCCCTCTGCTCAGCTGTGCTCTCCTTGAGTGTTGAACAGCTGCCTCTTCATCAGGGACTATTAGCTTCCTATTAAGCTAACAAGACCGTGTGTGACGTGGAGGTGTGAAAGTGGCTGCTGCACTCGGGTGCTTCCTTGGGAGTTTGTGTAAGGATGTTGGATCTCTCTGGGACGTGCTCTGTGGTGTGTGAGGTCTGGCCTGAGGATGGCAGTGTCCGTGTCATAGTATTGCTAGTGGAAATGCTGTTTATTTAACTTAGTGTTGTTTTGTTGACTTATAGGTATCTCTGGGCATGAGTCTTTGAGCTGACTTTGCTGGATGCTGCTAGAATCCTTGTGGAATACCCAAGTGGAGTTTTGATGAGTGAAATAAAAACTTGTGCTGTAGTATCCTTCTGTTTCTATGCTGTCCTAATATGACTTACAGCATCTCTGTGAGGCATTTGCTTGAAAGTTCCTGTTTGCTTTTCACTGCTAAATGAGAATATCTCTAGAAGTGAGTGGGTGCTTTGGTTCATGAGATTAGGTGGTAGCTGAGATCTTTACCTTTCCAGGGATGTCGAAGATACCTCAGAAGAATGGTTGTTTCCCTATGCATGGGCTGGCCAGCTAAGCTGCTTTGGGTTTCATTCCTGTTTCCTCTCCTTTCTGAGGTATTGGGAAGAAATACGACTGTTGGAAGCTCTGCCTTATTCTCCTCAGTACGCCAGGGTCTATCATCAGGTCTCACAGCTCTGCAATATTTTCTCACAAGACTCTGATTAGACAATTACTGAGGCTGCTGGTTTGGCCAGCCTTAGTCCACCCTGTCTTATGTTTCAGGGCAGCCACTTTCTTACATATGAATTGCCACGATGATTTCAGTGTTGTGAATGAGCTAGTGTGACTGTGCCTGAGGGCTCTGCCCCATGTCACAGGGGTTGGGCACCTGCTTCTCCTTGTGCCTGCTCCTTAGGTCTCAGGGCCACCAGACGTACCTGCATGAAGGCTCCGTACTAGACACAGTAGTAGAGCTTAAAAACACAGGCTTGGAAGAGCAGCAGGAAGAGAGCACACAAGGAATGAATGATGGTGACTTTATTTTTGCTTAAGATGTTGAAGTACTTCTGTTACAGTTTATGCAATGAAAAAGCCCTTGTTAACTCTGTATTTACCAGTGCTTTCTGGCCCTGATAGATTAGTCGAAAAGTGCAACAAGCCACAAGAAAGTGCATGCATTTGCTTTGAAGGGGAAAGAGGGGTTGTGATTGGAGAGCAGCATAAAATAGCTGGGGAAGATACTTTGGCAGGCCAAGTAATGCATCTTCATCCTCTGTTATGGTGATTTCTCTTCTCCTTTGTTTTTGTGGTCATCCTGCTGTCTCCCCTGGGCTCCCCACGCTCTTGTCTTGCCAGGGCAGTCTCCTTGGGGTCCCAGTGAGTGGCCCAATGTGGGCAGGCTTCGCTGCAGAGCGAGCTCCACCGCCTGTGTCACCCATGGCAGGAGCTGCTCTTGCCCTCGGGGTGCACTGCAGACTGTAGGAAATCTGCCCCCGTGGCCACACCGTGGGCTTCACGCAGGTTCAGAGCCACTGGTGAGCGTTGTCAGGATCCCAAAAAATGACGTAGGAAGCCCTATGGTGAAAATAGGTTAGTGATGTGCCCGGTGCTCCTTCCTTTGTGCTACTAATAGTGTGATTTCTGCAAAGCGGCACAGAGAGCAACCATGGAAAGACAACCTCAGGAAAATGTGTGACCATCCTTAGTGCTCTCTTACTCCAGAACCATTGTAAGTTGAAATGCGCAGAGATTCAGACATCTAGTTGTTCAGTTATGAGCCTCCCTGCTTCTGCTGAGAACCCAGCTTGGTCACTTCAGATCCTGATGTCACTCTTCAGCTCAGAATTTCACCTCTTTGGATGTACTGCAGATGTTTGATGGAGGTTTGTCCTTCTTCTCTACTGGAATTTGGTAATTTCTTTCCAGACAATTGGTAAGTGCCTGCTCCTCTTGAAGTTGGTACATAATCTTAAATGCTGTTAAATTATTTTTTTTCCAAGACACAACTTTGAGATGGAATTCAGTATTTGAGCTTTGTCAAATTAAGAATTAATATAAATCTTAACTCATGCCCCCGACTGTGGTAAATAAATGGTAGATGATTTCTTAGCTAAGTAAAGATGATGATCTTTCCAGCAGTAAAGCAAAGTGCAAGTACAAGACAATTATATTTGAACTTTGATATTAATTTTGAACTTGTGAGTGTAACTGTTGGCTAATCAGCAGGAATAAATCCTGGTTGTTCACTACAAAGCGGAGGGATTTGTTCCAAGTGCTGGTTAAATGATTCGCTCTGCTGTTAGTGAGTCATTTGTGACCTGTGCCCAATTCCTGCAGATGAGTTGACTTTTTGTAAGGATTTGCCTGTGATTTCAGACTACTCAGCCTTTTTCCTCCAAGGGTTTTCTTCAAATATTCATGTTGTGTGACTGGCAGACTGGTACGGCTTTTGTTCTCCAGTTGGGTGAGTGAGTGTTTTAGACAGGCAGGCAAAACTGCAATATTCAGAGATGTTCTTCAGCAGTACCATGTGTGGAACTGTTCTTACCCTCATGTTTGTGCACCAGGCATCAGGACTGGTGCTCCGAGCAAACAAGTTTGGCTGCTGACAAGAGACACCATCGTGCCCCAGCCTCTTCGGGATAGTTAAGAGCTGGTTTTGGACAGCAGCCTTCAAGGCTGCAGCCGGATTTTTGGGAGCAGCCTGTTTCTGATGTGCGGATGGATCTCCATGCACTGATTGTTGTGCAGCCAGTGCTGGATTTCAGCCTCTTTCTTGAGAAGTCAGAAAGAGCCAGACTGGAGTCGCATTAGGCTCGGTAAAATGCCAGGATGTCTGAATAAGCTAATCATGGCCAGGTCGTCATTATCTTAAATGAGTCAGAGATGTGTCCAGGCTCTTTATTAAGATAATTGGGCTAGGGAGGGAGAAAGTGTGTGTGGGGGGGGGATGTTCATAGTCTGTGGATTAAACTGGTGAGGAAGCTAAGTATATTGCAACATCGGCTATGAGAGCGAATGAGCTCATGGGCTTGTGAGATGAAGCTTTGTGTGCCTGGTGCTCTGGCCAGCAAGAGTCCAAGCCCTGCTGCTCATAACAAGAATCTGAAGTGACACTGTGATAATGCAGTGCGCACACTGCAGTCAAAACTCTTCCCAGGCCAAAAAGTTCTCTGTAAAAATATCTCTGCTCAGAATTCCTCATGAGGCATTGGTGTCTGGTAACTAACATGATTTTAGAGCGATTTTGGACCAACATAGCATTTTGGTTTTGCTGCATGAGTTCCCTGCACTACTTGCAGACCTCGGGACCGGCTCTGCTTTAACGTGCAGCTGCTGCTTGCTTGGTAGTGCCCAGTACAATCTCTCTCAGACTGCTGAAGGTGACTGCAAGTTTGCTTTGCAATTCCTGAGCCATTCATTCATTGACTGGGGCCAGAGGGGACTGCAAGTTTACAAATATTTAAGCACCAGTCATCTCTTCATCACTGCTAGAACAACTCCAGAGATAACTGTCTCCCAAAGCCATCACATTTGACAGTGCACAGATGTTGCATGTGATCAAGAAAGGGCCCTTAAAGACATAGGTAAGTGTCAGATTTTCTCTTTCCAGGGAGCTATTGAGTGTACTACTCTCTGTTCAGACCTCTATCAGGGATGATTTTGATGGATCTGGCCTTAGTGTGTAGAGGATATCTGTCTGTATTAGGCTGTTTCAGTGAGAAACTGTCGGTCCTGGCTCAGGAGCTGGCCGGGGCTGCTGTGGCTGGAAATGCTGCAGACTTGGTGCTGTGTCAAAGCCTTGAACCAGAAGAACAAAGTGTTCCGAAGACTGAGATTAACCCCTGCCAACACTGTTTGGCTGCCCAGGTGGAGATGGTGGGGAGATGCCACCTCAAGCTGCAGGCTGGTGTGGCGGAGCTGTGGTAGGAGTCACCATGGCAGTTCGTGCCTTTACAAAGCCAGGAAGCACAGCGGTTCTTGGATGGCAATTTGATGATAGTGCCAGTTCATCATTTTCATCAGCAATAAGTAGCAAAGTGCTGCTGTGCCTTAACCCTCTATCTGGTTCCAGCAGAGCATGCATTACAAAATGATTGCCTCTCTTGCAGCCACTTGTCACTCAATCTTAGCAGAAGATCTGTAGACATGGCTTCAGAAGAAGACAGCAAAGTCCCTGCCACTGTATCTTGGCTGAAAATATTGTTCTGTGGCTAGACTGAAAGTTCAGATTAATCCTTTTAGCCTCGGAGAGGGCTCCTGGGAGCTGGGTTCTTTTCTGTGTAGGTTTTTAAGCTCCCCTACATGACTGTAATGCATCTAATCTTGTGCCAAACCTCCTATTCTGGATTCAGTGGTGTTAGCCTGAGCCTCAGAGAGAATGGGCAGATTGATATTGATAACAGACTTAGGAGAGAAGGAGAATATCTCCTGCCAACAAACCAGGCAGGCATCCTTAGGAAGTAAAGACAACTCCTGAGTGTAAAAAGATGTTACAGTGTATTCCCAAATGAATAGGGACAGACAACATCTCTTCTTAGTAAGAGATCTCCTAAGACTCCCAAGGGTCAGGAAATGTAGTTCTTGGTGAGCACGAGCTGTAGCATAGAATGAAATCTTGCATTTTGATCCTGAATAGATACCTAAAAACCAGGAGGCTGCAAGAAGATGTATTTGCGTGATCACTTCAGGGGACGGTTCACCTTCTTGGAGCCCCATTAGCTTAGAGCATCATCTAGGTGAGATTTGGCTGCTGTCTGTTCTGTCAGCCTGCCGGCAAGGGGGATGGCAGTCCGGGTGGTGTGACATCAGCGTGGGCAGAAGCAACATCCTTGGAGTCACCATGGATGAGGAGGGCACTCTGGCTAGAGGGCTCAGAGACTCTTTTCTCTGAAGATGCCCCATGATATAAATGGCAGAGAACCTAGTTACCGACCTTGCTTTGTCAGAGGCCCCTCTTAGATGGACAGTCACAAATCGTAACTCTTGCCCTTCAGTTCTGCCTCCCCTCTGAGTGAGGGACAGGTTCTGCTGGACTGGGATTTTTTACCAGATCTAACCCAGTACCATGCTTGCCTTTCTTAGCAGAGTGAGCGGATGGCCATCTCTGCAGTTAGAAAGGGAAGTACTTTGGCATAACATTCTTAGAAATGCCTGAGGTAATATTCTTGTCTGGAGAAGTAAGCAGATGTTCATGGTGTAGAGATGTGTGTGTGTTTATATGCACAGTAGGAATTAAATGTGGCTGGATGAAAGGTGTTGGATTTCCAAGGGAAGAGATACCATCAGTAATGTGAGAAGTGGAAATCAGGATGGTAGAGGCCTCAGTGGAATACTCTGTATGCTAGAGGTAAGTTTTTGCTATATTTTCCCCATTCATAATCTCACATATCATTTAAATTCCTCCAAGTGCAAAGGTAGTACCTGTGCACTCTGGCTGCCTGGGGAGGGATGAGGAGAGTTTCAGATGTCTGGCTCTGAACTGGTCCTGGGAATGATTCAAGAAGAGAAATTCTCAGGAACATAAGAAGCTAGTGCATTTCTTTGTTGTAGAGAGGCAGGGCTGGAGCCTCCAGGCAAAGCTCATCTTTGAGCTCCAGACGGCATCTGGGTCTGGAAAAGATGGGGGAGCCGCAAGGGTCATTTCCCAAGACACATCCCAGCCCTTGTTCAGAAAGAAGGAGCAGAACTTGTGCATGCTGCTCCCTCACAAACCTCTGAATAAAGATTCTTTATTCTATGAGATATGGATAATATATATTTTAAGGCTTCATGAATCATTCATAGTCCAAAGATGAAACCGAGCATCAGAGCTAAGGAGAACGCTGAGAGTGTGAGGCAAGGAACGTTCCATTATTTATTGTACTAAAATTGGCCTAGTAACACCCCCCATTCCTGCCTTTGCTTTAGGAAGCTCTCTCTCTCCTCCTGAAGACGATGTGTGTTGAGGTACTCTTATCTTCAGTAGATAACTGGTTCTTCAGCTGATTGTGAGTCTTTAAAGAAGGAGTGGCATGTTCTAGTGATCACATGAGACATGGTCAGGATGGCCAGGAGCAGCATGGGTGCATTGGCTTGGATGGAGAATGAAGAGTCCTAGGTATGCTCTGGGGTCAAGCAGAGTAGAAGAGTTAGCACTGGAGATGGCAAACACAGCAGTTAGGGTAACCAAGTGGTCTGGAAAGAGAAGTTGGCTGCTTTCTGACTGAGCCAGACACTTAGCTGTCCAGGCTCCCAGTTTCAATGTGGCACAAATCAGCTGTGAATAAGGGCTCCTGTAAGCGGGTGGTCACTTGGTAGACAACATGAGTTTGTAGATGTCAGTGTAGTTCCCTGCAATCAAATGTCCATAGCACAAGAAAGGTTTTGGATTAAGAATGATGCCAGTGACTAAATCCAGAGCTGAGCTGCTTGGCACTGATTGGTGATGTCCTGTTCTCTTGGTAAAAACAGACGTTCAGGATAACCAGTCAGTGTCAGAACTCATAGTCAAACAAGCGAGAATACAGTGGGAGAGAGAGTGTGTTGTCTTTTTGTTTGTTTAATTCTCTAGGAGAAGGCCTGGAATATAAGCTTTTATTTTATAAAATCTTTCTTCTTCTCCTTATCTCAGTTCTATTGCCGTTAAAAATTAGGTCTTCGCTGTCCTGAGTAGATGGCAAAATGTTACACTACAGCAGCAGCAGCAAACTCTTCTGTTGCTTTGATACTATTTATTGATGGCTATTTAATCACTTTGGCCAATTCAGAGGAAGAGCAACGTTGCTATTGCTAAGGGCTGCACTCCCTTTCTCTTCCACAGGGCTAGTAAGAGGTTGGCTTGGGCAGGGAGGTGAGATAAAAAGAACTTCATTTTTTACTGTCTCGTCGTTTGTGCCAGCACAAGAGTTTGAGGTCACAGTTTAACCTAGGTCTCTAGTATGACCCCAATTAAAAATAACTCCACTTATACCCTGCTCTACAAAGACCATTTTTCACACGGGATGTTTCAGGGCACTGCTTTGGCAGACAGCACATCACATGGAGGATGGGAAGCCTCCAAGCTGGATTCACAGTAAGAGCTGGCAGCTGATAAGCTTGCAGCAAGCTGGGTGACCCCCAAGGAGGCTAATACAAAAGCTGGGAGAAAAATGACTTGGAAACTTGTGATCTTTCTAAAGTTAAAAGCAAATTTTATTTTTTAATAGAGAAACCTTTCAGCCCCCTTTCAATTCAAAATAAAGACCAATTTAAAAGAAAAAAAAAAAAAGACTGTAAGGCTTACTAACTTGCTTTAAAGTTGGAAGGTCACCTTTAAAAATGGATGAATGCAGTGTTTGGAGGAAGCTCCAAGGCAGCAAGCCTGGGGTTCAGCACTAGAATAGGAGATAGGACAAAGATGAAATGAAGAATCCAGCTGAGATCTAGGAATAGTCGCAGAGCTGCAGGTGCCCTCGATGGACTGGTGTGGATGCAGAATTGAATGGAACTTCTCTGCCCTTTCTCTGAAAGCTGCTGTTGTGCTGGGCAATGTGCTGTTGGAAAGCAAAGTTAGGGCAGTTGGATAACCTGGTGGGCTGCGCGTTGCCCAGGGAAGCGGGAGTGCCTGGATTGGTGGTATCATGACATCATTTGTGCTGAGTTTGCCTCTTGCTTGGGACCACTCAAGAAGAAAAGGTTCTCAAAGTGTGAGCCCTAATAAACAGCTGGCTACTGGACAGAGAACTGTGTTGATGTAATTTGGATGGTTTTCTGACCCTCCCTGCTTTGGGTGACATTGTGAGCAGGTGAAAGTTGACATAACATCACTGTTTCTGATGGAGCTACCTGAGCATATCCGCTCCTCGGCCTGTGTAACCCATACAAATGAAGATACTAGAGGCTAAGGTGCTGCCAATGTTTTACTCTCCTGTCTTCTATATCCTATTGAAGAATTTTAGCACATTTTTTTTCTATCAACAGTCAATGATAGTTGCTATAGCTAGGGGTAGGGTTTGGTGGCCGTTTCTGGGAAGGGAAGCAGAGGCACAGTGTGCAACCCCAGACACAGGGCTCTCCTGTGCCCAGGCTGAGCAGAAGGCAGTGAATGGAGTGATATTTTGTCAGGGCCCACCTGAGAACTTAACACATGTCATATTTAAGCACTTCTTGACTATATTTTCTACCTAGCTAAGGCATCAGACATATGCTATCTATTGCTTATTAAGTGGTTTAACAAACCCAGCTAATTACAAGGTACTCAAGGATTTTCTGGCTTATGAAAACAGTCCCTGTTTGTATCAATGCTTTAATACATTAATACACCAATTAAATCTCTGTCTGTAAGCTCACGCAGCTTAACATAGAGGAAGGCATGTGGATGCCATTCCTGTTAACTGAGGCTTTCATATCTGGCAGTTTTGGCTCCAGCTCTACAGGGATGCATGTGATTTTACTCTAAACTGTGTTGTCAAGGGGACATGCATCACCCCAATAAAAATACAGTATAATCCTCCCAGGAGCACACTTTTTCATAAGTACATGGACATTCTCTCTGTTATTAATGTTTCCGCCTCCTAGATAGGTCTGGGAGAACTTTTCAATCTTCATTTTCATCTTGGTGCTAATGATACAAGCAATTTGGACATCAGAGCGTTGCCTTCTCTCCCTCGATTTGTTCCGAGAGGTCACCCACGGGAGAGCTCCGCAGCTCCGAGCAAGGTTCGTACTTTCTTTGCAAGCGCCTAGCACTTTTGCTAAGCCACGTAAGGAGCAACAAGCATTTCACAAGCCACCGACGGTGACGGTGGTGCAGGGACTGAGCCGGTGTGGGCAGCAAGGGTCAAAGGCAGAAGCTTCCTTTGGTGCACTTAAATCCCAGTGAAAGAAGGCACTTGTGGGGGGAGGAGGAGAAATGATAGATTAAAGGAAACTGAGCAGCTATAACAAATACACTTGAAACTGAAGAGCATCTAGGATACAGTGATTATATTCCCTGCAGAGCTGAAGTGCTGAGGAGGGTCTGCAGAAAGGGCAGCTATTCAAAACTGCTGGCCTTTTGGTGAGCAGACTTTAGGGGAATGCAAAATGAGTGAAAGCAAGTTGGCTGGGGCTTAATGCTTCCTGGGGAATCAGCAGCAGGGAGGGGGAAGCAGGACTTTAAGATACACGTAGAAAAGCTGTCCTAAACATTCAGAAAAGTGGGGGAAAAAAATAAAAGACAAAAGGACCAGCATAAACCAGGTAAGCAAGACATAAAAAGACCGTGACATGGCACTGATGAAATATCACAGTGAAAGCAAAGGGGAGGATGAAGAAGAGAGAATAAAGGAATGGGAAGAAGCAGCCATACATGATGCTCAGGGAATACTTAAGGAAGCAAAATCCCTTTGCACGTAAGTATCTGTGAACACCGATGAGACTGCCCTCCTAGCAAGGAAGGGTGTGGAGTGACAGGGAGAACAGCAAACTGGTGCAGAGGAGAAAATGTTTATCTCAAGGGTGATATATGGAGAAATTAGACTGGCCACAGAGAATATAAGTCAGCTTGTATCAGCGGTAAGAGAAGTATTAGATATATTTCATCTGCCAAAATTGCATCCAACTTTACAGAAGATGAAGAGAAAGATCTGCCTAATGGTCAGCTGCTTCAGGACACTGGACAAGGTGAGCATCCTTGACCGACATCCTCTAGAGAGCACATCCCATAATGTACACACCTGTGAGTGCACACAACTGGCCTGTTTAAGTGCCTGTCTAATACGGGCCAGATTGATGAGGTTTGGATTGTGGTGGACATAACGGAGCAAGAGACCCAGTAAGTTTAATATCTGCTCTGGGAAATTCTTGGAAATCATCTTCAACGTTAAGGGATGTTGTGGGAGAACACCTGGTAAAGAGAAGCTCCATGAAGGCCAAACTTCTGTGACTTGAACTATTGAGAGGTCATACTCAACTAATTCAATGAGGTTCCCTGGGGATCTAACTGCCACAATCCATAAGGGAAATTCAATGGATATAGTACACTGCCGATTTTCAGTATTTGACAAGCATCGCCATCAGAGATTAATGATTGAGAGTAAGAGCTTTGGTATAGGGTTTAAATAAGAGAGTGTGTAGAAATCTGGTAAAGGAGCATAAGACAAAACAGAGCTATTCATAGAAGTGTTTCCAATTGGAAAGAGGTTGAATGTTGTATATCTTGGAGGTCAATCTTAATCGTGTGTGTTTTGCAATGTCTACTGAAAAATTGTGGACAATAGTGAAAGCAGGAACTAGAATCACCCCTATTCTTAAACCATGGACCTCAGTTATTTTCACAACACTATGGCCCAAGGTCTTGAGTGTCCTTGCTGACCCATCTGATTTGGGGATTTGTTTGACAGAGATGAGAGAAGCAGAGAGTGAGTGAGAGAAAGAAACAAAGATAGATGGGACTTCTCAAACCCTCCTTGCAATACTATAAGCAGCACTGTGAATATTTCAATGCATGAAGAATTTGTGATCTAGGAAAACTGCAATTTAGGCAAAAGACAGTGCTATCAATGAAGAAAGGGCAAACTGGACAGCACAGGAATCTTTTATCAAACTCCTTCAAGAAATCAAAATGTGGTTTTGAACATTTGGTAAATATTTTTTTCTTCATTATTTTTTTATTTTTTCTCTGCTTTCTCTACATTTCTAACTTCCAGCCTGGAAACGTCAGATCACTTGGCATCAGTTTGATATGCAACTTGGTTTCGTAAATGCAAGAAGTTTTAGTTCTGAATTTTGGCTTCTCATTTGTGCTCAGGAATTGATTTGGGTAGGTTTGGCCATTACCAGTTTGAAAAACTCCTGCCTGAGGAAAAGATTAAGAGGCTTGAATGAAACTCTGATTGATAAAGAAAAGACATGAAGGTGACCTTTATAATACAAGCTGAGTTTGAGGACACCATCCAAGCTCAGATTTCAATAATGAAACAGGACTTGCAGGCAGTCTCATAGATTAGATTAGTGGAAACTGGCCTCCGTTTTTTTTCCATGTTACTGTCCCAAGATCTGATGCTGTCTGTCCAATTCTGGTGTTTCAGGAAAGCTACATATGCAATTGTACATGGAAAAGTCAAGCCATTTTCCAATCAAATGAGATCCGTCCTAAACTAGGGAGGAGAAGCAGCTAGTGACACTGCAGTGCTCTTCCCACTGTTATGCCCCACTCCTTGCTCTGTAGTATGACCCCCATCTATTCATCCACAAGTTGATATTGCCACCTTTGGAGAGGTGGAGATCCTTTTTATGCCTTTCATCCGCTAAATGCAAAGCATTAATTTCCCTCTTCCTTCCTTCCCAGCGATCTTGCTCATTTTGCTGATTTCCATTAGCAGCATATTCTTGCTGTAAAATTTGAGTATAAGTCAAACTATACATATACAAGGATATATATATTTATAATCTTGCTTTCGTAACTGGCCCTGCAGAGTTTCTTCTTGATTCTCACCAAGACCCCTAAGAAGAATTAACTGGATATTGTTCCACTGGGCAACGCTGATGTTTTGCTGCAGGAGATTGCCATAGGACTTTTTTTTCCCTTTTGCATGTGGTGAAGTTTGTGGTGTTTTGTGGGGTAGAAATTCACCCCAAACACCTGACTTAAAATGACACGAGGCATCACTAAGGATGGCAGAGAGATGGACAGGTGTATGCTGGTTTTTTGAACTGTGTTCTGTCCATGCTGGGAGTGCCAGAGACAAAAAGCTGAGAAAGATTCTCATTTTTTATTGTAATAAAGACAGGACAATGGGTGGATACAACAAAGAAATAGCATAAAGGAGGAAAACACAGTGTCCTAACAATAATACGTGGTTCTTTAAATAGTCCTGAATTCCTGGTGACAGAGAGATTTCCAAAGCCTTTTCCAGAGAGGACTTTTTGTGGTTCACCTGTCACTAATCAAAAAGTTCTGTCTCTGCCAAGGGAAGGAAGGTGGGGTTGGCAAGACAGGGCCTTCACTCAGCTGGAGTCTGTGGAATAAGTCACACTCCTACTTGGAGCAGCTGTGGAGTCCATGCACAGCAGAACCGCTGCCTTTCAGATGTTCTTACCCGCAAAACCAACCAGGAGTACTGGGCATCTCCTCTGGCTTGCTCGGAGCGCTCTGCTGTTATCCTGCTCATTTGTTAGCAACGAGGAGGGGATTCCTCACCTGAGGAGAAAGGCTGACTTCTCCTAGTATGAAGCATCACCAAAGCACAGTGTTCACTGCGTCCTTAGCCTGTGCCTGACTCGGCCATGGGTGAAGGGAGTACAGGAAGCCTTGAACTACTCTGAGCTGGACAGCTAAATGAAGACCAGCTGCTAGTCCCATCAGATTAGCTAATTCCTTTGTACAGTCCTTCCTTCTCTGTATTCATCTCTATGTAATTTGCAGCCTAATAGCAATTACCAAAATAGCCAAAACCACAGTAACTTTAGAGTTTAGCAGGCAGAGATATCTCACGTTACTCCTCCTTCAGGGGTTTACTTTAGCAGGAGAAGTTGGCAAGATGAGAAAGGGATGGGGTTTTGTGGACGGCAGAAGTAGGGAGAAAGCCAAGGAAACCTCAAGCAGAAACAAAGACGGAGTAAGGTCCGTTTGGGGTGTAGGAAAACATGAGTCAAGGGGAACACCTCATCAAACTATAGATGTGAGTGCCCCTCCTGTGTCGGCCCTATGAGGAGGGGAATTGGAGGAGGAAGGGAGGAAGAGAACGATGGAAATTGCGCAGATTGGAGAGAAACTTTCTAATGAAATCATAACATGAGCCTGAGATCTGTCTTTCAGCACCTCATGTTTTCACTCCGTATGGCTTCACTTCTGGAAATTTCTTGTTCCATGAGTTTGGCGGGGTTGACTACTCATTTAAAGACCACCAGAAGAAGTCACTGGTGAGAGAACAACTGAACATGGAGCAAGAAGAGGACCCAGAAGTTTCCAGGAGCAAAAAGAGAAAACGAGCAGAAGATGCTATGTTGTATTCAAACTTGTCCTTTTTCTGTTGTTCTTATGGTGAGCCTGGCAACAATCAGAAACACTTCCAAACTGCTTGGAGCTCTAGCTGGAAAACTCAGAAGATTGGGCCCTGTCACCAAATTTCCTGCTTTTGAATTGGCCCAGAAATTCTGTGGAAACAGATTTTTTTTTTTTAAATATCCTGGCATTTCCAATTGTGCTTCTTCTATTAATATTTCTCTTTTTGTTTGTTTGTTTTTCAGTTTACACCCAATTTGGGGGCCAGTTAAGAGTGGGTGCTGCATCCTGGACCACAGCTGTGACTCTGCCCTTGAGTCCAAACCATACCTCTTTCTTTAATGTCATTCTTCTTCTAAAGCCCACATGGTCCCCAGAATGTGTTCAGTGTGCCTGTTAAACAGTTACATGAAGGAGCTTTTAGCATTGATGGCCTATTAAGATCAGCAATCATTAGAAAGGTAACGACAGCTGAGTTAGGCTGGGTGGAAGCAGTTTAAGTGAGTGACTAGAACCTTGGCTTAAGGCAGAAAGAGGTGCCTTCATGCTGAGATTCACTTTTGGGATTGGAATGGTGCTGTCAGTGCTGTTCCCACAGAAAAACCACATTCTGAGGCTGGAGAAGGCTCTGGGACATCTTGTACTTGGAGGGCCATAGCCCACTGTGGGTAAGTACCAGCCTGGCACCAACCATCCTGTTGCCTCTTGGTGGCACATGGAAGGCTAGTGGTGGAGGAGCAACCAGGATGGTGGGTTTCCCTGCTTCATGGGGATTGTGGTCTAAGCAAGGTTGTTATGGAGATGAGGGAGCTTTTTGGTACTGCTCCCTAATTAAGGAGCAGGAGGGAAGACCATGTGCAGAGGTGAGGGGTGGGAGAAAGGCTCTTGCTGTGGCATGACTATAGCCTTGCAGGGAGTTAACCCAGCCCTGAGCCACATCTTTCTGCTGGGGCTTTCCAGGGGCAGCAAAATGCAGTTGACAGCAAAGGAGAAATCTCAGTCTGAGAGCAAAGTTCTCCCTGTAAAGGACCAAGCAGCTCTTTTCTAGCCTTGCAGCAGTTCAGCAGGATTCATTCCCAGCTGAGGAGGGTGCACCTGTGCCAGCAACTGGCATCAGCCACTGCTTTTCTGCAGGTGAAGGGGATGATCTCCTCAGTGGAGTTTGGATGGGGAGTTGTGAGTCTCGATGCAGCTTCAATTTAGCTGCTGCCAGGCTTTTTGCCCCAGCTAGTACAGCCAGCCTGAGAGGTGCAGGGACTGCCACAGCGATGAGCCTGCACGTTGGGGAGCAAGCAAGCCACGGGCCTCTGAAACCTGGGGGGCAGGAGGTAAGGCCCTGCCTCCCTGATGGGAGGCTGTCGTAAACCTGTGTGGCTGCTGCTAAGACCTGGGTGCTTGCAGCTTGGCTACCGTTAGCCATCTCGGCAATGGGATGCCATTAAGTGTCTGATTACTCTGTTGTTAAAGTCTTAAGCCTGAAATCTGACTACAGTGTGGTCTCCTGAGGGGCAGCAAGTCCTTCTCCATTCCTCTATTAGTAATCCCTCCCTTTCCTCAGAAAAATGAAATAATAAATTACAGAGAAAAGACAAGTGATATCTCTCTGCAGCAGCACTTTCCAATCAAGTGAAAACTGGCTGGAAAATCAAATCATCCAGTAAGTTCCTGCAAAACACAGCCGTATCTCTTTAAAATCTCCCCTTTTGAAGGGCTGAGCTGAGCAGCAATAGCTGCTGATGTAAAACAAGCCGTTATTCCTCCTTTGTCCTCTCTGAGCCCCCTCCCAGCAGATGCATCAGTCTGAGGGAGGCAGATGCTCTCTAAAGACTATTTTCCTCCGTTAAATAAATTCACTTTCAAATAATGTGTAATTAAATGTGTGGTATTGAATTAATGTTTTATTCTGAGTGCTTTGGCAGCAGGGGACCTAGGGGCCTGGCTGGTGGAAAGAAAACACGTTCACCAGAAAGACTCCCTTTCCCTCTCCTGTTCCCTTTTCCTCCCACCCTGCCAAGAATCCCAATCTGTATTTCCAAGAGCTGCTGGAGTGTAACGGTGAGTCAGTGAGGGTGGTGCTTTTGTGGGTGTCTTTTATGATACATGGTGGTGCTCTTGGACATGCACCCAATGCAAAGGCCTCCACAGCCCACTCTGCTCCCTTCTCTGCAGGTCTCCTGCTGTCTGTCCTTGTACTGAGAGGAGTCCCCGGGATGCAGATAATTCTGTATAATGAAGGCAGAGCCCAAGGGTCCCCTTGGGGTGCAAAGTTGATGCTGGATGTCAACAAGATAGGCTGCTGAAGCTAGAGAGGCAAGTTAGGCTTTGCAACCTGGTGGCAGCCAGAAAGTTTATTTGGGTGGATGTGAAAGACAATGGGAATCTTTTTGGCTTGTTCTTCTGGACTGTTTGGAATGTTAATAAGGTTGCAGTCCCACCATGAGTGCTTCGCTGTCCCCTGGGGAGCCAGCCTGGGTTTAGTGGCTGTGGAGGAGCAAGGTCCTGCTGGAGCAGCAGTGGCTGCAACTTAGCACAGGTGAAGTGAACCACGTCACGGTGGGATCAGAGATTTACCATGGCCCCATGGATACTAAGAGCTCTTGCTGGAATAATTTCAGAAAGACACAAACTGACTGGAGGAGGAGGTGGCTGCTGTCTTAAAGGAAAGAGCCTGCTGCCATGCAAGACCCAGATGTAGAGGAAGGCAGGAGGCTTCATTTCTTTGTTCCTACAGTCACTGGCAAAACTTTGCTGGGGAAGACCCTCGGGAGCCTCTCTCTTGCTGTAGCTCCTTAGCTTCCTTGGTTTTGGGATCTCCCCAGAATAGCGCTCTGCAAGTGCTAATGCTGCATCTGGCTGAGAGTCTGCCCAGCACCCAGGAAACCTGGGACAGCTTATATTTCTCTCTTTATAAAATAATTACTAGCCATTTTGTACTCAGATTTATGGTACTGGAATGGATGAGAAGATTTTGAAGTCATAATTTGTTTTTATAGGAGTGTCAGGTAATTTAAGCTGTGACAGTAGCTTTTATGCAAGCAGAGGGAGGGGGATGCCGAGCATATTCTAACATTATCATTATTTTTCAGCTTTTAAATGAAGAAAATGAAAGGTTGCTTTGGTTTGGGTTTAAACTTTGCAGGTCTGTCACACTAGCATCTATCACCGGCTTGCAAACCCAGGTTTGCAGTGTGGTCTTGTGGATGATATGGCAGCCTCTGGGCTTGCATTAGCTGATTTGTTCAACTAGATGGTGACTTCTGCTTCACCTTTCTCTCGGCTCCTCTATGCATATGCACATACAGACACGTGCTTGCTCTCTTTACATTCACCGTTAGCTCAGAGGATGCTCTGTGAGAAGACCATCCTTGCGGGTTGTCCAGGGGCCCTCCCTGGTGCAGCGTGGCTGATATTGGAGCTCGCGCTGCAGCGGGGCTGCAGCAGCTCGAGTTACTGCAACTCAGCAGGTGCTAATCCAGGCTCTCTGTGCTGCTAATCAGATCACTCTGTGTAGCTGGAGGGCTGGTGTGCACAATAGCAGCTCTCCTTCACATCGAGGCTCGCTGGAGTTAGCTCATTAGTGAAAGGCAGCCCTTTGGGTCAGTGCTTGCTTTCCGTGCGCTCTTGCAGCAGCAGAGGCCAGAGGGGTTGATGATCACCTAATTGCCACTGGTGTTCATGGAAGTGATGCACGTAAGGTATTTTCAAAGGATCGGAACTCTGAATTGTGCAAGTTTTTCTCTTTTTGTCTCCCTGACCCTGATCGCACTGAATATCAGCTCCTGGCATGGCCAAAGGTTCTTGGATTTAAATATATATATATATATATATATATATATATATATTTAGAGATGTCCAGCTAAATGCATCAAGGTCAGCTAATTTTTACAAGATCCTTTCAGCAGGATGCAGTGCTTTAGCCTGAGGTCTGTTGGGTCAGCTAGGCAATAATGTGATCTTCCCCTTTGGGCACTATGCTGGTGCCATGCAGCTGCTCCCAGGAAATGCAGGGAGTGATAAGAAGGTGCCAAGACCTGCAGAAATGAAGTGGAGAGGTTTTTAAGGTCTTTATGTAGGAATTTTCACAGATGATTATGATTGTTTCGTAATATAATATATAGCCTGGCAGCAGGGGATCCCTGGAAGTAAGCTGCCAGCTTCTTGGTCAGGTACAGGATGTGAAAAACGATCTGAAGAGAAGCTGTGAAGCCAAATGCCTTGTATTGGCTTGTTGGAGGATGAGAAAGGATGCAAAGAGTTGCAAGGGGTAACACAGTAAAAGGGATAGCATCATTTGTATTTCATGTTTTATCCATCAAGGCCAAAGGAGAGGATGCTGACACAATGAAAATGTGAGCTGGAAAGCTTAGATCTATATTTTTGCTGTGTGGACACAGAGGAATGGCTATTAGACCTGTCATGCAGAATTAGCAAGATTTAAATGCAGCCTGAAAAGTGCAGAGAAAGGCCTAATTTAGGTGGTCTTGTCCACAGGGCCTGGAAAGCAGGGGGTGAGAAGGACCTTGTGCACCCAAGGGTTGGAACTCGGATGGCTCAGCTGGAGGATTGGTCCCTGAAAGTTCTCAAAGATTGATTGGCTTAAACTAACAAAAAATATATCAAACCTCATTTGGGATTGCTTTTGAAAGGATTTTCAGATTTGCTTGGTGTTTATAATCATGATTATTTTGAACCTGAGTTCTCGAAGGGTGCCTTGGTAGAGGGCTTTGGCAAAGAAGCAGAGTATGGGCACAGAGCCAAGCTGCCAAAGTGTGAACTGTTGCTCATGTCAGAGCATGAAGAAAGCCACCAGCTGCAGAGGACTACCTACTCGGTCCATATGGAGATAAGCAACAGCCTGTTTATTTCTCCATTTTTAAATTGTGTGGGGCAGATTCTGTCTTTGTTTACATCTACTTTGCAGCAGTCTGCAATTGAAATCAATATCCTCCATTGACTTTGATGGATTTGAACCAAGAGAGGAAGAAGACTCAGGCTCTGTGCAGTGAGCTGGTGCATTATCTTCTCCAAGAGACAAATCTCTGAGAGAAAGACTTGTCAGACCTCCAGTTGCAAGGTTTTTGATCTGGTCCTACCTGGTGGGCACAGGTTGCTCCAATGTGGTACTTCAGTACCTCACCAACACATCTGGTTGATATCTAAATTGCAGTCAACTGCCCGACAGGAAAGACACTCTGCTTGGTAGCTGCATGTCTTAATGATACGCATTCCAGTGCAAATTGTAAGCTTTATTTATTTGATTTTAATTGTCACGGAGCAGCCAAGTCATACAGGGAATATTCACAAGAATTATTTTAGCAGTGAGTCAGGAAAGAAGTGACAGAATCATGTTGACTAACTGAGAACTTTGTTACCTTTTTGTGGACAACTTGTGTATGAAGAAAAGAGAGACGATTTTTTGACACAAATTAGTTGTTACAGCAAATGACTCAGTTGCTGCTGAAAAATGTCATTGTTATTATTTATGCAGTGTTGTTGATGCAAATGAGGCTCTATAAACTTGTGAAAATCAAGGCCATTACTACAAAGAGCTCCATTTAGGATACTCTAGAAAAACACCTGAAAGAAGTCAGTTTTAAAGCAGGGATTGAGGAGCAAAGGGGTCAGAAATAAGTGAGGTCATGCGAGAAGAAATGGCAAAAAGTGACAAAGCAAAAGAAGAGCAGGAAAGGAACAGCCACAAGATAAAAATGATATGGCTGTTGATACCAACAGTACAGAACAGTGCCCAAAATGTAAGGGAGAGGAGGCATGCAGGAAGAGAAAGGATTTTGGAGGAGGAAAGGAAGGAGAAGAAAAGGAAGAGGAGAAGGAAAGGTATGTTTGGAGGAAGAGAAGAAACTAGTAGAAAATTGTCCTTAGTCTTTTCTATGAAAGAAGAGAAAGCTGCTAATTTATAGGATGGCAAAAGTGAGAGGAAAGATATTAAGCTACCTAGTTTTAGTGAAATAAAAGCCCAAAGACAGGAAATCTACTAGAAATACAGCCACCAAATAGACTACTCACTGTTCATGGATCAAAAAGAAGTATGAGAAATCAACTTCAGATCTAGTTTTAGCTGGTAAAAAATGGCCCAGTTTTAAAAAGAGGTTCTGCATGTTACTGTAGCTAAAGTAATAGCACTACTTAGGTTTGGTTTGTTCATCTGCATCCCAGTGTAGTTGTCTGTGTCACCCTGGCCTCCAGGTACTTCATCATCTGCATCCATATTTCCAGGCTATTAGCAAACTTGTTTTCTAAGGATCCTGGCTGTGATGGGAATCTCAAATGCAGGATCATCAACAACTTCCTTTCCTCTTACAGCTTTTGGGACTGGTTTAGAAATGAGTCACTAACTGGAAAACTAGACACCTGAAATGGATCCCATGCAAGTTTCTGAATTGTATTCATGTGATTTTTTTTTTTTTATGGTATTTCTCTAATTTAAAAAAAAAATCAGTGTCTCTTACTCCCATTGCCTATTGCAAATCAGTAGACCAAGAATTCAAATAGTTTGTTAATACAGTAAATCCTGAATACTGATGAGTATAGTGTAAAAGAATTGTGAAGAATCATTGAATGTCACCGACATTTGAATGAAAATTCTTCCTGGCTTTTCCAGGCTCTGTCACAGAGGCCAATGCAGAAGTGACCCACCAGGACATGGTAGATTGGTGTATGAGAAAAGCAGAATAAATCTCCTTGCTTTTCCCTCTCCTCTCTATCCTAGTATCTGTGCTGGGTCTGCAAAGGTTAGCAAACTCACTCTGTTTGAGTCAGAAGAGGAGCAGATGTGACTAAGAGACACATGGGAATAGGAACAGGGAGGGAGAAGTTGCTGTTTTTAGACAGCCACTTTTCTGACTGAATGCACGTTAAGCACAGATCAAGTCAGCCATCCTCCAAAGGGTTCAGAGGAGGTTAGGTAAGATCCCATCACAGATCTGGAGTTCCAACCCTTCTTCCTCGAGTCTTCCAGGGTAAAGCAAAGCTCTGCGCTCTGGAGGCGGTTTGTAAAGGTAAGTGACACTTACCCTCTTGCTAACACGCTTTACTTCACAGAACTGAAACCATAAGGCATTTCCAGCCAGTAGGTCAGATGTTTTATCGTGTGGTTCATGTGTTATTCAGAACGCAAATGGAGCAAAGGTTTCAGACGTGATCTCTGGATATTAGGTCTTCATGGAGAAGAAACAAAGGTGGAGAAACTAGCTATCTTTCCTTTGTCTGTATCGTGTAACATCACAGTGAGTCTGAAACAAGGATCATGAGATGTTTCATTTAAATCAGCAATTACTTCAGTGTTCTGTGTTCATGTCCTTCCTGTAGATACAGCATGGCCCTGAATGAATTTCCATCATGCTGTCAAGTCTGGTTACTTTCCTGCCGGGTCTTGCTGTGTTTCCTTCCTAGATTCTTCTTTTGAATTATCTTGTTGGCTTTCTCTTATAAGCTAATGGTACAAGGAGGAGGAGGAGAAAAAAAATGGAGACAGTGGTACTTGGGAAGACAGTTTGCATAAACCTTGTCAGCATGGCTGACCGCAACACTGCCGAGACAGATTAGCACGCCGAAGCCTGCCGAAAACAAACACACACCAGCTGTTTATCAGACAGGGCTCAGCTTTCTATAGGAGGAGGTAAACAGATTTATGCAGATGAACCGCCCAGGTGCCCTTGCAGTCCAGCATCTTTCAGCTACTCGGCCTTCCCTATGAGTTACGGTCAGGACAGATGAGCAAAGAATAGATGCAAGGTTAGCACAATAACACGGCCACTTGCACAGTGCCAGGGTGGTTTGTCATTGCTTCATGGGTAAGGCCCGTATTTAATAGTAATACGGGATTAATCATAGTGCTGAATCCAGTGTGACTGGAGGAATTTGATGTAAACATCAGTATTTTAAGCCTATAGCATGTGAGAAAGCAATTTATTATAACTCTCTTATCATTCCATTTGTGCCTAGAATACCACAAAGCAAAAATTTATGGCTATTCTAGCTTGAGAGAAATTGTGATCAGCAGAAGTGCTTTCCTGACTCTCCATTAAAGTTGTCCAGTTGCTGTCAAACTGCTTCCTGAACTTTTTAGAACTAGTTTACTTTAAATGTTATGGTGCTATGTGAGTCCACTATCTCAAAAGGATTGCTTCTCCCTCTGCTTAACTCCCACTATTACAATATGTCCTGAAATTATTCATATACATTTTCTCTGAAGCTTACCAGGTGACCCTAACAACTTGCTGCAAAATCTGGGTCTCAAAGGCAGATGGTATATTTTTTTTAATAGCGTAGACATAATATTGGGACCTCCTGAATGTGAAGGTACACAGTCTGGACCCCAGCTTTCAGAAATGTCTGGTCGTTTATCAAGATGCTCTTGAGTAAGGGAAGGAGCTGGAAATCTCAGGCAAGACCCGAGGCAGTTCAGGGAAAAAAAAAAGTTTGCTTCATTTCTAATGCTGTTATGACTTACTCATTTGAAGTGTAAATAATCTCAAGCACTAGCATTGGTTGTTTTGAGACAGTTTCCTTTTTAACTTTGTCTGAAATTAGATGGGACATAGGATATAAGTGCTACATTTCTGTTGGAATTCAGTCTTTTTTTTTTTTTTTTTTTTTTTAAGTATCCTTGGGCTGCTTGTAATACAAGATCATTCTCAGTAATTTTCTTGACTGTTGCTAATCAGTATACCAAGAATTCAAATAGTTTGACAGCAAATCCTAGATAGTATACTGATGAGCGCTATAGAAATGCTTGCCAAGAGAAAGAGGAAAAAACCCTTTCCTCTACTATTAAGTAAACTGGTGCCATTTGAGCTTTTCTTAGATTAGGACTTTCCTCACCCAAGTGCATCACTTAACATTTCAACACATAATATTTCAGATTTCTCAAGATACTCCTTAAGCACTCAACTAAGCCAGGTGTGGAAAGCAAAGTCCACAGGTGATTTGTTCTCCCTGACTGTCACTGTAGATTTAAAACCAAAGTCATTTTGGATATGCCCACCATCATGTGCCTTAATGTTACTAATATTATTAATATTGGTAAGTAACAATTTTCAGCCTATTGAACAATTAATGAAAAGGTCAATGGGAATTCTCTATAGAGGCATCGTTCATTACAAGGCCCATTGCTTATGCAGTTTTGCAGCATCCATCTTCCCAAACAAGCGAAAGGGCTACAGATAGCAGCTTCCAACCTGCCTGTGAGTTTGTAATTAGAAAACTTAATTGTATGAAAGCCATTAGAATGTTACTCTTTCAATCCATTGGCATTTTAATGAGTTGAATGGTACCTACATTGTTGTAAAGCATTTGCTCTCTTGGGCTGATGTAGATGCCACCTGAATCAAATCTGGGTGATAGGAGCTGGTTTCATGTTTTAATCACCGTTAGTGATGCTTTTCTGCAGCGGGTCTGAAGCCCTTTGCCATTTGGTCCCCACCTCCAACATTCACAGCTCCCAACGGCGCTAGGGTGGCTGTACAGCTTTACCTGCCTCTAGCTGCTTCCAGGCATGAAGAAATGCCTGTTCGTGTTGCTAAAGGAGCTGTGTGTTGGCTGTGATTTGGAAAGGTGCTTAAGAGCTTTGGCAAGAAGTAGCTGTGCCCTAGGGTTGTCCCAAAGAGAGCATGAGACCTTCCAACCTCTCCCTGTGCTCAGTGGCCCATTTGATCCCTCTCTCTGTATTTGTGGAAATCCTGGTAGTCCCTTATCTACCTTTGCAGCTGCCTAATGTCCGGGTAGATCTAGTCATAATGAATGACACCATTAGCTGATACACAAACATCAGGAGCCAACCAGTCTTCATAGATCTCTATCTTTGTTAAATTAATAACTGTTGCTCTTTTCATTCTTCTTGAAACCCCAGCTACTATTCTCTATCAGTCCTTGCCATCCTAAATGTCAGTGGAAAGGATCATTGAGAGTAATGGAATGAGTTTTTCCATTGTGCCAGTGAGTCTATCCTGGGATGATATTTTCTTTTCTGAGGGAACATTCGCACAAGAGATGGCTGCAGGGCCAAGGTCTTGTCGCATGGTTGTGCTCCGCTCTTCCAAACAGCTTGTGCTATTGCCCTGAGGTGCAGTAAGGTCAGTAGTTCTCCTCCTGGGGCAACCCTCCTGGTTCTACCTTGCCTGGGCCCAGGCACAG